>NC_022009.1:21504249-21505524 GCF_000317375.1 Microtus ochrogaster | reverse complement strand
TGTAGACCAGGCTGGCCTCGAACTCACAGAGATCCGCCTGCCTCTGCCTCCCGAGTGCTGGGATTAAAGGCGTGCGCCACCACCGCCCGGCTACATATTCTTATTAGATACAAATGACAGTCTGTTACACTCAGTTCTGACAGCGTTTTGTTCTTCAACTTTTTTTTAATTTTTATATGTATGAGTGTTTTGTCTGAATATATGTATGTGTACTGTTATGTGGACCTGGTTGGTGCCTGAAGAAGTTGGAAGAGGATGGGGGACAACTGACACCTCCAAGTTGCCCACATGTATACTGTGGCACAAGGTCCCCACCTCTCTATTTGGCCAGCAAGATGGCTCAGTGTAGTGAGGAGAGAGGGCCTGCTTTTGGTCTCGTCCCACTGGCTAGTTTACACCAGAAATAATCACACAGAAACTGTATTCATTTAAACATGGCCTGGCCCATTAGCTCTAGCCTCTTATTGGCTAATCCTCACATCTTGATTCAACCCATTTCTAATAATCTGTATGCCACCACGAGGTCATAGCTTACCAGGAAAGATTTAGCATGTCTGACCTGGCAGCTCCATGGCGGCTCTCTCTCTACCTTCTTCCCAGCATTCAGTTCTGTCTACTCCATCTAAGTGCTGCCCAATCAAAAGGCCAAGGCAGTTTCTTTATTCAACCAATGAAAGCAACACATAAATAGAAGGACCTCCTACACCAGATCAGTGGGTAAAGGCAAGCCTGACTCCCTGAGTTTGATCCACAGAACCCAGAGTGGAAGGAGAAAATGGACTTCTAAGGGTAGTGATGGATGCCACAGTAAATAAAGAGGCCAGGAAACTGTATTACTTACCCCAAGTAAATGAATGAAAAAAAGAACAGCAACAACAGAGATGAAACAATAAGCCAGGCATGGATGACCTAGAAGAGAGAGAGCTCAAATATAACCAACAGACTCCATAACTCCTAAACAAGGAACAGGGTACATGCTATCACTCTGTTTTATTTGTTGTTCTTGTTTTGTTTTTGGTTTGTTGTTGTTGTTTTTCCTTGTGCTGCTTGGGATAAAACCTGCGACCTGGCACATGCTGGCAACTGTTATATTACCAAGTTCTAATCCATGCCCATGTTTACTTTTAAATGGCAGAAGAGATGTGGCTTTGGGATCAGTGAATAGTTAGTTATTCAGAAATCGTGGGTGCTAATCAGAGTGTAAAACAGAAATGTCATAAAGATACATATATACACACATGCACACAAACAGTTAACATATTTTTTTTTTTTTTT
>NC_022009.1:21500992-21503101 GCF_000317375.1 Microtus ochrogaster | reverse complement strand
GGGTAGATTAGCCACAAACTCATAATCCTTCTGCCTCAATCCGGGCATTATAGGGTCTGCCACAACTGCAAGCTATACTTCATCTTTATTAGAAACATATTCATATAGCACACCAAATATTTTTTGAAACATGATTTTTAAATTTCATTCGCATGTATGAATTTCCCTACATATGGAATCTGTCTTATAAATACTTATATATATTTAATAATCTCCCCATCCAATTATTATTTTTATTATCATGAATGTCCTAGCATACATCTTTTTCTTTCTGGATTTTCAGTTCTTTCACAGAAACTAATTTTAAAAATTACTTAAATTTGCCACATGGTGATGGCCCACGCCTTTAATCCCAGCACTTGGGAGGCAGAGGCAGGTGGATCTCTGTGAGTTCGAGGTCAGCCTGGTCTACAGATGGTGTTCCAGGACAAGCTCCAAAGCTACAGAGAAACCCTGTCTCAAAATTCCTCCACCCCCCTCAAAAAGTTACTTAAATTTAATTAAAAGTCTACTAAGTTTTCCTAATTACCTGATCATTAATAAACACTGGTTAATAGTTACAAAAAGGACTAATCACATCAATGTGCCAAATACGTTAATCTGATTTTTTTTTTAGCATGCATTTATGTTTCCACTAATGAGGAAACACATCAACACACCCCTACCTGTTTATCAGCTACCAATGTTCCCTCCTAACTTCTGACAGGCTATCTGTTCCTTTTCTATGTCCCTCACCTGTAATGAGGTTGATCCCCTAGGACTCTCATGACTTTCTGATGACTAAAGAGCACCCTCCACTTGAGACAATCAAGGGGCAAGACAGCTTTCTATTCTCTTTAAGTCTCCAAGCTTAGCGCCACTGGTAAACGCTCTGAAAGTTGGGAGCTCTGCTCTGTTCCCAGCTGTGACCACTTTCTCTAAACCTGAGCTATGCAGGCTAGCAATCTCATGGCTTTAAAGCTACAGGTCATCTGCCACAAGTCATGTGTCATAGTTAACTGCCTTTCTGTGTCTACCCCTGTAAGGTTGTTTTCTGCTGTTATTGTTTTGTTTTTGCTTGTTTGGCTTCTTGGAGACACCGTAGAACCAAACTACTGACAGGAGAACTCCTTAGGGTTTATTTTTAAACAGGTCCCAGCAAGCTTCTGAATGCCTGGCTCAAGCTCCTTCTACTTCACACAAGAAGTCAAAGTAAACAACATTCTTCTAAAGAACTGGCTATGCTTCTTAAGACTGCAATATTAACAATGAAACAACACAAATGAACAAGTGGAAATGGAAATAAATTTTCAAATTTAGCATAATTAACAGATGTAAAGAACTGACCCAAATATGTTAAGATCAGATCTAGTTATGGCAGAATAAGCACATTCCATGTGTCTCAGCTAGCTGGACACTAAGAGAAGGGGCGGTCCAAGTAGTGCCACTTGGGTTCCACCCACTCCCACACAGAGTCCACCAGAGCTGGCACTAGAAAGACAACGGCACTCTGGAAGTCCCTTGCCCCTTTTCAGTTCTATTTAAGTCCAGCCACCCACCAGCCCTGAGTGGGAGCAAGCGGCAGTTGGGGCCCTGGGAATCTTCACTGGTCACCAGGGAAAGAGACAGCTGTTCTACTTCCCTCTGACTTCCCATCTTTCCATCCTGACACCAGGGAAAGAGTCTCAGTGTCTGGTTAGAGGAACCAAAAAGAAAACTCTAGAGAAACGAAAAGTCACCTCTGGGAAGCCATTCATGAGGTCATGGGACTATCTCCCAGGAAGCGTATGTAAACACAACTCTCATTTATGTTTATGGATGTTTTGCCTACATGTATATTTGTGCATCCTGTGAGTCTGGTAGTGGTAGAGGTCAGAAGAGGATGTTAAATTCCCTTCAACCAGAGTTATAAGCAGTTGTGAGGTGCTAGGATTTGAACTTAGGTCCTCTGGAAGAGCAGTTAGTGCCCTTAACTGGTGAGCCATCTCTCTCCAGCCTCTGGTTTTTTGAGACAGGGTTTCAGTAAGAAACTGTCTGGCCTAAATTATATAGATTGGACTAGCTCATATTATACATGTGCGCGTGTGCGCACACACACACACACACACACACACACACACACACACACAC
>NC_022009.1:21497034-21500608 GCF_000317375.1 Microtus ochrogaster | reverse complement strand
GAGTGCTGGGATTAAAGGCGTGCGCCACCACTGCCCGGCTGAAGTTTTTTTTTTTTAAGATTTTACTACTTACTTTTATTTTATGTGTCTTAGTGTTTTGCCTGCATGTATGACTATGCACCATGTGTACACCTGGTCCCTGAAGAAGCCAGAAGAGGACATCTGATCCCCTGGAACTAAGTTATGGATGGTTGTGAGCCACCATGTGGGTAGTAGGAATTAAATCTGGGCCATCTGGAATAGCTCTTAATCACTGAGCCCTCTTTCCAACCCCACTGAAAGTTTTACATGTTTATTATAATTTTTAGCCTTTAATGCAGAGAACATACGTGGGAACATAACTTCCCAAGCAGGGAAATACTGTCAAGCATGTGTAAATAGTTTCCATGAGGCACAGAAAGAGAAAGCAGTTTTTAGGAATTGAGGACAAGATTTGAGAGGATTTTTACATAATGGCTATGAGTCAATCAAGGCCAAATTCTGGACTAAAATTCCCAAACTGAGCCACCTCCTTCTGACTCACAGCAACTGCGACCCTGCCTCCACACCTCAACTGTAAAGCTGAGAGAACAGCGGGCCTCCATATGCAACAAGGCAGATGTGAACAGAGTTTGCTATATTGTCGTCACTGCATAGAAAAAAATTAGAGGGAAGTAGAGGTAGCTTACAGACGGTGGTTTTTTTTCTATATATGAAAATGTTAAAATTCACAGAAATGAAATAATATTCCAAAATTACTGGGTGGGGGGGACTTCAGGAAATACAATGCTGAATCCACACCTCTCTATCCAGGCACACAGGTGATTTTGAAAAAGAAAAGCAAGAAATCTAGGAGTGGGAGGGAATAAACTTGGGAGAAGGCAGAATCCCACCCCTAATTAAGTCTGGAAAGGAATCAAAGAAAAAGCCTAGCCTATAATCAGGAAGCTCCAGAATGTGCCCACTAAGCCAAGAAAGGGGCTGGCCGGTAAACACTGCATGCAGACACACATACACAGCCGCAGTGGGATGGGCTGAGAACCCTAAAGAACACAACATTCAAGGAAGGGAGGGCTTAGGCATTTGCTTCTGTTTCTGAATGTTTGACGACCTCTCGCCATCACACACGTTTCCTCTTCAGTGGCCTCCACAAAATGTCAGACCACAATGCTTATGTGTCAGGCTAACACCACCAGGCGCTAAAAGGTTCATCTAGCAAGGTTAGATTATGAGCTTAGAGCCATGGGTATAGAAAATAATTTGATTTTGACTAGCAGTCAACTGAGTTTCACCCTCTAAAAATGTGTGTGTGCACGCGTTTTATTTTGTACATGGTACAGGGTTCTACCATGTAGCCCCAACTAGTAATAGAACAGGCTGGCCTCAAACTCGCAAATACCTATCTGTCTCTGATGAATATATATGTCACCACATTTGGCTTAACTAAGGGTGTTTTACTAAAAGGGGCGAAATTTATGCTGGTGAAGGTTAAAATACAGATATTCCACTTGCTATTGGTGATCAATACAAATTGTAAATCTTTTTGAAAAATAATGTCATGGGCTAGCGTGCTAGCTGGGTGGCTATGAGTTCTCAGTGTTCTTCCAGAGGACGTGATCTGGTTTCCATGCCCACGTCAGGCAGCTCATCAGTCCTCTAACTCCAGGAGACCCCAGGCTCTCTTCTGGCCTGCACATATGTGGTGGACAAACATGCACACACACATAAATGAAAAATCAATCTTAAAAACAAAACAATAATGGTTCTGGAGCTATGGCTCAGCAGGTTAAGGCGCCTGCTTTTCCAGAGGATTAGAGTTCAACTCCCAGCACCCACATGGTGGCTCAGAAACATCTAACTCTAGTTCTTGGGGATTCAACACCCTCTTCTGACCTTGGAAGACACCAGGCATATATGTGGTATATGCATGTACGTACATAAAAAGTACTCATACACATAAAACAAAATAAATAAGTCTAAAAACAAATTTGGCACACTAAGAGTTAAAAACTTGTAGAAAGCCAGTTGTGGCGCTCACCTTTAATCCCAGCACTCAGGAGACAGAGGCAGGAGGATCTCTGGGTTTGAGGCCAGCCTGATCTACAGAGGAAGTTCAAGGACAGCCAGGGCTACACAGAGAAACCCTGTCTCAGAAAAAATATAAACAACAACAACAAAAAAAAACAACCCAAAAATCTTCTAGATGATTAAAATTTTAAGTTTAGGATTTTACCCTAAGGAAGTAACTGGAAAAAGTCTATTCATAAAGACATTACCTTTACAGTAGTGAACAGAAACAATGTCCGAAATCAGAGAGCTCGGAAGATAAAAATTATACTTACCAAGCTAAATATTACATAGCTACAAAAATATTTTCTAAGTCTTTATGCCAATAAAGTGTTAAGAAAAAGACACACACTGACCATACATTTTAACCATGTTTAAGAATACACAGAAAAAATACACAGAGGAAATTAGACTGTAATATCTAGAGAGTTAACACTTAATATTCCTATTATTTGAGAATGATCTTAAGCGTCTATGACTTGCAGTGACTTGTTATTTCTCTGGGATACAAGTCTGAAGTATGCGCTGAAATTCAGGAAGCCGTCACTTAGTGAGAGAGGAGGAGGAGGAGAGGTTGGAGGCCGACCTCATCATTACTGCACCTTCTCCCTGTAGCCAGGGCAAGAGAGCACACAAATGGTGCTGAGAGTTCTCAAGTGAGCTAGCCAGTCACTGCTGAGTTTAACAGCAGCATCCTATAGTGCTATTTGTCAATAAGGATATACACAAAAGTCTTAGGGCACATCCCTTTGGAATGCCACAGGCACAATATAAATTAAAATAATGAAGCCACATGATCTTTGTTTTGTTTTACTTATTTTTTTTTGTTTTGTGTTGTTTTGTTTGTTTGGTTAGTTGGTTGGTTTTTGTTTTTTGTTTTTTGGTTTTTTTTTTTTTTTTTTTTTTTTTTTTTTTTTTTTTTTTTTTTTTTTTTTTTTTTTTGGTTTTTCGAGACAGGGTTTCTCTGTGGTTTTGGAGCCTGTCCTGGAACTAGCTCTTGTAGACCAGGCTGGACTCGAACTCCCAGAGATCCGCCTGCCTCTGCCTCCCGAGTGCTGGGATTAAAGGCGTGCGCCACCACCGCCCGGCTTGGAACTCACTATTGTAGACCAGGTTGGCCTTGAACTCACAGAGATCCACCAGCCTCTGCCTCCAGCATGCTGGGATTAAAGGCGTGCACCACCACTGTTGTGCTACATGATCTTACATGGAAACATCTGTTTCCCAATCATATCTTGGTACTTTAAACATGCTCCAGAATGAAAGGAAAGAAAAACAGCTAAAACTTAGATCCAGATATAAGGCACGTTTTTCTTTACTAGTCAAGTATATAATAAGACGAGAGGGTTGTGAAGCGGCTCAAGAGGTGAATGCAAGTGTTTACCACCTTGAGTATTGGATAACTAGAACCCATGGAAAGATGGAGAAAACCTATTTCACCAAGTTGTCCTCTCCACTGTGCATGTGCACTGGCAAGCACAGCTTCACCACACACCCTCCCTCCTCCCCGCCTCTATCACACACACAC
>NC_022009.1:21484988-21496713 GCF_000317375.1 Microtus ochrogaster | reverse complement strand
CATACGCACACGCACACGCACCCTCTCTCTCCTTCCTACATACTAACAAAGTTTGGAAAGACCAAGACAGAAAGCCAAGCTGTGTCAGCCTCACCTTGTAGCACCGGTATTTATAAAGAACCACCAGGAGGATGGTCATAACGACGATGACACTAATCATGATGGCAGCATTTAGAATCGAGTGCAGGGCTCTTTGGCCTACAGTTTCAGTGTCTTCTGTGAATGGGGTATAGATTCTAGAGGGAGGGAAGGAGACAAAAAAATAATAATAAGAAAGTGTTAATGGATATCTCAAATCATATACTCTCTTTAAAACTGTATTTAATTGTGAGGCCTTTGGTTAACTGAGTGCTGTAGAATGTACCTTTCACAGTTAATCAGACAATTAAAAATTTTTTTTGGTTTGGTTAACTTTTTGAGACAGAATCTAGTAAATAACTCCAAGCTAGCCTGAAATTCACCATGTAGCCCAGGCTGTACTTGAATATGTGATCTTCCTACCTCCGCTTTTCAACTGTGGGGATTATAGGTCTGTATCACTCTGGTGCTAACCAACAGTTTTTAAGAATACACACACACACACACACACACACACACACACACACACACACAATTATTTTAAGTTTTGTGTGAGTGTGTGTACGCGCGCATGTGTGTGCAGATGTTCATGAAGGGCAGAAGCATCCAATCACTTGGAGCTGCAATTAAAGGCAGTTATAAGGTCCCTGGTAGGGGTATTATGAATCAAACTCAAGATGCCCACAAGAGTAGTACAACCTCTTAATTGATGAGTCATCTCTCCAAACCTCTAGCTAAGAATTTTTAACCTAAGAAAAATAGCTATCCTCTAGAAGCACTGCTTCAGGTAAAAGGAATCAGCTAGACTCTGCAGAGATGCGCTCACACATGAGCCAGGCACTGGCTCCATCTAGTGGAAGCTGTGTACTGGAGTAATACTCTCACCCAATGTTTTCTCCATGGGTCATTAGAATCTGTTAAATAGCCAGGATCTCCCATATAAACTAACTAGGCAAAATGACAATTATTAGAGGGGGGAAACAAGGTTTGAACCACTGTCTTTTATCTGTACAGTGATTACAATAGAAGCTGTCTTCTCCTTGTTTTTCACTTACATAAAAATTCCTTTATTTCTGGTGCCAAGGCTCTTGGCCCAATGACTTTTCTTCTGTCCCTTATAGCAGATGTGGTCATGAGACTAAATGATGGCCAAAGAACTTTGAATATGTGTTCTAAGGAAGGAGTGCCCTTGCTAAGTGATGACACATCTCCTGCTGTCTGAATGAAGGCTGAGGTTCTAAGTCTGGACCCTGGAGGAATCCAGAGGACAGAAGTGGAAGAAAGGAGCCCAGTTGCTTCATAAAAGACCAACAGACCAGTGCTGGGATGCCTACCCTGCACTACTCTGAGAGAAACTTGAGTTTCTGTAACAGGTTCATAAAGCTGGGTATGGTAGTACACACTTGTAATCCTGGCACTCAGGAGGCTGAAGCAGGAGGATCAAATACTTGAGGCTAGCCTAGACTACACAATGAATTCCAGACCAGCCTGAGACACAGTGAGGAACACTAGTAAAGGATCTAATTCTAGCAGAAGATGAAGGCAGTTTTAGTTAAAGATTTAACAGGCAAGCCAAGAGGACAATAGTTGGCCTGGAATATGCATAAAGTAGAAATTGGCTGTGAGTTCCTGATTACTCCTTCTCCACCCCCCAGTGCTAAGATTACAGGCATATGCTAGCCACCATGCTATATCTCAACCGCCACATGCTGAACCTCCATATCCAGGTTCCTAAACCTCTAAACTCTCATGAGCCATTTCCCAAGTACTAGGATTGCAGGCTCATTCCAACCATGCAACCTGCCTGGCTGAAAAGTAAGAATTCGATTCAAAATAGAACATCAACAACAAAGAAGCTCCAGCAGTCCAAGAGTAAGAATGATGGCCCAATGGTCCTGAGACAGGAAAGACGACAGCCACCCTGTTCGTGTCACATAAACTCAGCTCCACCCATGACTGCATCCTGGGAATAATTCTCCATCATTCTTTCTGTCACTGAAAGTATCAAGTAATCAACCACCGTCATCCCTACTGGCTCTGGCAATCAGAAAAGATGGCTCTACCATGCTCTGTGAGTACAGAGGTCTCAAGGGGATAACAACAGGCTCTGACATGGAAAAAGTCCCACTGGCCTTGAGAATGAAAAACTAATACATACAGCTGCCCATCTTTCCGAGTATAGAAGCTGACAGATTTGATGGTAGCCACAACTACCACCATGCAGAGAGTCACGGGAACAAAGAGCATGATGACATGCTTGGCTCCATATTTCAATGTCAGCTCTTCATCTTCTTCCTCATCTTGTTCCACCACCTGCCGTGAGTTACTCTGGGGTCGACCATTAGATACCGGCTCAGGGTTGTCAAGTCTCCGCCTGTCATGGTGCTGCTGCCGTTCTTGACCGTCACTCTAAAAGCACAAGAAAACCATTCAGTAAATCAGACTGAGCTCAGCACAACCAAGGCATTCTATAAAAATGATACCTGGGATTAATAGTAATGAGCCAATCAATACTTAAGTTTGGAAAAATACAAAGCAAGAAAGAGCCAACTTATAGACTACCGTATATACTGTCCTTTCGAGGGTTTCTCTGCATGGCTCTGGCTGTCCTGAAACTCCCTCTATAGACCAGGCTAGCCTCAAATTCAGAAATCTGCCTGCCTACACCTCCTTGAGTGCTGGAATTCATTACTAATAAGACTTTAAAATATATGTAGTAATGTTCAAGATATCTCTCTGTATCCTTTCTCATAATGCCATGTAAAACTACAATCATTTTAAAATACTTAGTTGAAATATTCTCCCAGCCAGGCATGGTGGCATATGCCTTTATTCCTTACACGTAACAACTCATGCCAGCCTATTCTACATGGTGAGTTCTGGTAATCCAGCATTACACAGAGGAACCCTGACTCAAAAACAAAACAAACAAGCAAGCAATCTCCTGGACAGCAAATGGCCTTACACAATCCTGATATTCCATGTCCTCACCTTCCCAACCTTCACTGTGCCTAATACAGTAGGGAGTGAACATGAACACTAGATGATGGACGCCGAGTTTACAATCTTTGTAAGACCTCACTTTCCTTAGTTAAACCAGGGGTTGTCTTGTTAGGTTCATATCTATTCTATGCTTAGGGTTATCAAGCCCTCTTTCTTTTGTCTGGGATGCCGAGGACTGAACCCAAGATCTCATACCTCATACATGCTCAGCAAGTGTCCTGCTATTACCAAGGCACAGCCTCATCCTGACTTTACTGTGTGTGTGTGTGTGTGTACAGTTACAAACTTGGGTCATCAGGCTTGGGGGCTTGTGCCCTTATCCATGACCCTTGGCTTTCTTCTTTCTTTCTCTTTCTCTTTCTTTCTTTCTTTCTTTCTTTCTTTCTTTCTTTCTTTCTTTCTTTCTTTTTTTTTTTTTTTTTTTTTTTTTTTTTGAGACAGCTTTGGAGCCTGTCCTGGCACTAGCTCTGTAGACCAGGCTGGCCTCGAAATCAGAGATCCACCTGCCTCTTCCTCCCAAGTGCTGGAATTAAAGGCGTGCGCCACCACCGCCCAGCTATTTTCCTATTTTTCCCAAGTTTTATTTTTATTCTGGTATTTACTGTTCATTTGTTAAAACTTAAATTTTGTCAATGGTGAAACGAATAAAAAGAGCAGTACCAGAGTGGGTGAGACGGTTTAGTGTGCAAAGGCACTTGTGATCAAACCTGACAATCTAAATTCAATTCCCTGAAACCACATGGTGGAAGGAAAGCGCCAACTTCCACTGTTGATATAGTCACTGCTGGTAAATGAAGATTGATTAAGCTAAATTCTCTCAGGATGATGATTTGAAAACAAGCTACCCTCAAACATCAGTTCTGACTACAGAGCATAAATATTACTGCGGAGGATTACAATCATTCATTAAAAAACACATTCCATGGTCAAGATGGCTCAGCAAGTAAAGGGAACTGCCACCCAATGAAACAACCTGTTTCATCCCTGGAACTCACGGAAAGGGGGAAGGAGAGAACTGCCTGCCTCTACATCAGTATCCTCTGACATCCACATGCATGCCATGCACATTTACACACACAAGAGAGTAATAATACAGCCCACATTAAGTAACAGCATAAAATTATTCCATTGAGGAGCTGGAGAGATGGCTCAGATATTAAGATCACTGACTGCTCTTCCAGAAGTCCTTAGTTCAATTCCCAACAACCACATGGTGGCTCACAGCCATCTATAATGAGATCTGGTGCCCTCTTCTGGCATGCAAGCATACATGAAAGGAATATTGTATATATAATAAATAAATAAATCTTAAAAAAAATTATTCCATTGAAGGAAGGACTATGACATTACATAACCTTTAATTTTCAGTCACTCTATTGCCATCACTCCATAGACAAGGAAACAGGCACAGCTAGCAAGTGTAGAAGGGCCTCAACCCAGAGCCTCCTGCCTCCAGAAAAAAAAGTTCTCCTAATCTGCCAATAGAGATAACATGGGATCCTGGAATACCTCTTAGGCTAAGGTTCTCTTTGATTTCACTTGAGCATACCCATTTGTGGTGGTTTGAATGAAAATGTCCCCCACAGGCTCAGATGTTTGAATACTTGGTCCCTAACTGATAGTGCTAAGGTGTGCAGTGCTTAGGAGGTGTGGCCTTACTAGAAATAAGTCATTAGGGGCAGGTTTAAAAGTCTCGCCATTCCTAGTGCACGCTCTCTCTGCTTCCAGTCCAGCTCCCAAGCTTGTCTGCTGTCATGCTTCCCTGCCATGACGCTGATGGACTCTAGCCCTCTGGAAGCACAGACCTAAATAAAACCTTCCTTCTATAATCTGTCATGGACATGGTGTTTTGCCAAAGAAACAGAAAAGTAACTAAGATACCATTTCACAATAGTCAGGAGAATCCTACTGCATCCCAGGTCCTCTGCTGTGGCAACACTGAAATCAGTTTGCTCTAGACTCTGAGCTGGGTGTGATGGGGCACACCTACAATCTAATTACTCAGGAAGCTGAGGCAGGAGAAATGAAAGTCTGAAGGCAGTGTGGTTAAGTCCCAGTCTCAAAATAAAATTTTGAAAAGGGAATGTAGCTCATTTATATTTACTCATCATGAGCTAGACCTTGGTTCCAAACCCAGCATCCCTAAAAGGGTCCTGGCTCCAGAGACTCTGCTCTTTGAAAAGTTTCTGCTGACTTTTAGGACAGGTTCTAAAGGAAACTTTATTTGCCCTATCAGAGACTTGAGACTTTATCCTGTGAGCAATACAAAGTCATAAAGACTAAAGCACATGCATGCACACACACAGAATAATAAATTTAGAAAATAGCAACAGAGATAAACTAGGCTTTTATTTTCCCAGAGAAGGAAGTGATCAAGTCATCAGCCAAAACTGTGACGTCTGTGTTTAGCAAAACAATTCTAATAACATGAACTGAAAGGTGTGACTTTCTTGGCAGCACAATTATATTACCAGTCTGTATGAACAGTTTAATTAAAGTTGCTATGACAGAGGAGATCAAGCACTCACTCCTACACTCGATATTCTGGTTGATGTGGAGCATGACCCAAACCCTGCCCTGTTTTGAGCTGAAAATGGTCTAGAGAGTGTGGTTTAACTTAGCAGTGAATATTTGTTCTGTCTGTCTGTCTGTCTGTCTGTCTGTCTGTCTCTCTCTCTCTCTCACACACACACACACACACATTCACTCTTTTGCTTAACACCCTAGTCTTTGTATTATCAACTCTTAGAAAGGTAAAACATATTGTGAAGGTTAGATGGTGTTAAAGTAAGAAATATGAAAAAGTGTAGAACCAGTTTCTCATTTTCTTTTTTTAAGATTAAGGTCTCTTGCCAGTCAGTGATGGCATATGTCTTTAATCCCAGCACTTGGGAGGGAGAGGCAGACGATCTCAGGCACCCAAGCTGGGGCCTGAATTTACACATAGGGCCTGAGAAAGAACAAAAAGAAAAAAAAATGAACATGGCTCCTTTAAGAGGAGCTGCTATGCAGCACAGCACTTGCGCAGTCACAACACTATGTAAAATGGCAAGCTAAGTAAAAAAACACCTGTCACAGAGAGGACACCAACTTCCTAGAGCTGAGTGGTTGAATACAGCTCTCAGTTAAATAGCTCCCAGTTACAGACAGCTCTCGGCCAGGCCAGGCCTTCAGGTTTATAGCTCGGCTCTTATGGACCTGAAGAGAAGCAGAGCCACACAGTGGAGGGTCTAGCTGCTGCTCAGCAGTTTAAGGTCTGGCTCATGAGGTCAGAGAATGCTACAAGTGCACAGTAAAACAGGTCCAGACCGAAAAAGTTTTTAAACAATGTGCACAGGTGCCTAAGAAATAAAATGGGGGTAGAAATAGGAAAAAAAAATAAGTAGTTTAAAAATAAATAAGTCTTTAAAAAGGGTAAAGTAATATAAAAAGAATAAGCCATGAAAAGATGGGAAATGCACAGGAGTCTAGATCCTATACGGTGCTTTGTTGGCTTTGAGTTTCTTTAATGCTGGTGAGCGAACAATAGCTGCTGAGGGATGTGAGATTGTAAAAGGAACTGCTGAATTAAACCAGCCGAGATACTTTAGGGACGCCTTAACTCTTAAGTGGAATTCAGAAAATGTATTGTGTTGGGGAAGAAGTTATGTTTTTGTTCACATAGGAAATGAAAGGCTGTGAATTCCTTCAAAATTAATAGAGACCATATTTGACTAGGGGAAACCTCCTGAAAATCTTGGCTACAGACTTAAAGAAATAAACCTAGAAAGACTACAAGACAGGTGACATATATGCTGATCCCTTGACGTGGGGACAGCTCTGAGACTGGATGAGACAGGATATATCTTGTTAGAGTCCTCATGACTTATTACTACATGCCATCCTTTCATATGGCATGGATAGAGGGTTCATATAGAGTCCAAATAAACTTATAAAGTTGACAGATAACTTTTACTTGCTCAAAGATGTAAATCCAAAATCATCTTTGGTTGGCTTGTATACAACACACATTCCATATTCATGTTAATGCAGGTATGTATGCTAGCTTTGAAAGTTTGTGTTTTCAGAGCAAGGGAACCAGACACCACTAAAAATGGGTGGTCCAGGTGAACCAGCCTTCTAGAGTGCTTCTGTTTCAGTTTCCTCAGAATTCTGCATTCAGAACAACTTCAAAGCTGCTACCTGAGATGGCCCAGCCTCACAGACTATCCTAGCCAGGGCTTCAGATAAGCCTTGTACTGTCCCATTACATAAACACTGGACAACAAATTTTACAGCTAATTTTCTTAGGACTTGACCATTACCTCAATTTTTTCAGGGTCGCCTGGAAATGCCATCACCCCCAGAAAAAAATAGGAAGCAGTCCAGAGAACACAACACTCACATTCCCAAGAGGTACGGTGGGTGGTTTTCAGTCTTTTGAGGGCTTATGGATGTCTGCCATCATTTAGTGGGGATATAAAATATAGGACAAAAAGACAATTATTCATCTCAAATATTTTATATTTTTATGGATTCTTGTATATTGATACAAATTTAAGATTATTTTTGTTATATGTTTGTACTCTTGTCTAAGGTATTGTACCAATGCAGCTCGCTTAAAAATGTAACATAAAGTTCTAGTCCTTGAAAGCTATTATTAACAAGCTGTTTAGGACATTTTTTAAAAAATGCAAGTTAAAAGTCCCCTATAACAATCAAACTTGTAGTCACATTAGATATGTTTTCAGAGTTAAAACAGATTTATTTTAGATAGATGAGTAATCTTCAAAAGCTTCAGAGACCTATAGAATATGGCATTTAAGATATTTGATAACCTAATGCTTTTCATGACAGCAAGGCATCTGCTGCTGGCAGCATCAATCTGCTTCATAAAAGGATGATGGGCATTGAAGAACCTCCATATGAAATTTGCTTTCACTGTGTCAAAGCTAGCCATTTGAGCAAGAAACTGCCCTTCTTCAACTGCTGACAGTATACTGTAAAAACTGGACAAGCAGGACATAAAATAAAGTAGCTGCCAAACTTTGCAAAGACAAGTGAGACAGTCCTTCAAAATTCCTGCTTCACACAAAAGTCTGTCAGATATTCTAGGCCTGTATGCCAAAGATGGATGTCCCAATATTGCAGAAGAACCTTGGTTGACTGTCAAGGCAACCAGATGTCTCTATCATTCCTACAGTTTTGGAAGTTGTTTGTTCTGCACTTCCTGTTTACTCACTCAGGTAATATTTTATCCTTCTTGTGTCTCTGATGGGGTTAAAGACTAGATAGTTATACCATTTTCTTCATTACCAAATTCAGAAAAAAAGCTTACAAAAAGAGATGCAAAATTTACAAAGGTTGATAGACATAAAATCTTAAATCGTTTATCTAAAAAAATGTGTTAAGGTTTAAGAAGATATTTTTAGCTTGGTACTACAAGTTATGATAGAAAGTGGTTTAAGTATAAAACTTTGGACTTACCAAGCTCGGATAGAAAACAGAGTATTTTCTCTGAATTTGCCAAATACAAATGGACTGGATATTGTAAATATAATTCTTACTTGATAATTGTTTATTGCATATAGTCTTACTACGTTAAAATTAAATTCTTTTTATTTGGACAAAAAAGGGAAAATGTTGCAGAATACTTGTTTAATTACGGAAACATATGTTGCATTTGTTTAAATATGTAAAGATGTATGGTTATTTTGCCTTACCTTTCTAAGGCACCTGATTGGACAAATAAAAAACTGAACAGTGAATAGCAAAAGAGAAGGCATAGGTGAAACTTCCAAGCAGGGAGAGTAAGAAGGGGGAGAAATTTAGGTTCTGGAGAGAAAGCAAAAGAGATGACAGGGGCCAGCTAGCCAGACACAGAGGAAGCAAAAAAGTAGAATATACAGAATGAAACAAAAAAGGTAGAAAGACAAAATGTAGATGATTAGAAACAGTTTAAACTAAGTTAAAGAGCTAAATTAAGGCTGAGCATTCATAATTAATAATAAGTCTCCATGTCTTTATTTGGAAGATGGCTGGCAGTCCAAAGAAAGTCCAACTACAGATCTGAGTTCCAGATCAGCCTCGTCTATGAAGTGAGTCCAGGGTAGCCAAGGTTACACACACACACACACACACACACACACACACACACACACACACACACACACACACACACACACCGTCTGAAAAAAAAAACCAACCATACAAACCAAAAAAAAAAACCCAAACTACAAAACAAAGAAAGTTTAAAGAAATAAAACTGTATTCATGTCTTTCACCATTTTTTCTGTTAAATAAATCTGTTTCAGTTTCTAAGTGTTAATTGCTACATTTGTTACAATAGGGGAAAGAGTGACTATCAGCCATGTCCAAACAGGATGCTGGGAGCCAGGAGAAAAGCAGGGAAACCAGACAGACCCTGTTCTCCTGAACTCTGAGACCATTCTGCAAAGACTACACAGAGGGTTAAGAAACCTGGGATGTAATTACTTTGGGGCAGTATGACACCAGAAAGCCAAGCCAGGTGGAAGGAAAGATTTAAGAGTCTGTTGAACAGTAAGGCTACCAACTTAGTGCACCAGGATTTTCTAAACTCTGCACCTGCCAAGAATATTCTGGCTCACCCAGATCCTAGAAGATATCTGTAAGCCCTTGGAATATCCTATTAGGACTGTTTATGAGAGGCCTTCCAGCAACCTAGACTGTGATCTCTATCAAGAACAATGTCAGTCTGACTCTAAAGGGGGAGGAGAACCAAAGCAGCCGTGTTTGTATGGACCATAACCAATAAAAACCCTGGACACTGAGGCCCAAGTGTGTTGCCCTGATTGAAAATAGTCCACGTATTTTGCTATGTGCTGTAGCTAGAACTGAAGCACTGTCTGCACAAATCCACTGGAATCTCATGCAAGTGTCTTCTGGCCTGCCTGATGTGCCTTCTTCTATCACCTATGCTAATCTGTATTCTTTCACACTAATCAACTGTAACAGTGAACACAATAGTTTTCCTGAGGTCTGTGAGACCTTCCAGTGAACTACAGAATCGAGGGTAGTGTAGGACTCCTGCCCCAAATATCTTGTACACTTGAAATTACAAAATGCTGCGAAGAGAAATTAAATAGAAGTAAAACCAATAACTACACCAACCATAAAAAATGCACCAAAGGACTGGTCCGAGTGAGTGGAGGCAAGCAGGACCCCAGTGCAGACACAGAGTGGAATGACATCCTGTGCAGAAAGGGCATCCTGCTCCCGAAGGAGAGCCCGAAGGAACTGGAAAAGGAGAAGCAGAGAAAGAGGAGCAGGCACTCCTGCAGCAGTCAGGTGAAAGCATATGAAGAGATGACTCTGGAGGAGCTGAGGAAAAGGAAGAATTCAATGAGGAGGACCAACGTGCTATCGAGCTGGCCTAGTGGAAAGCACATCAGCTGAGGAACAAATTTGGAGAAGTTTTAGAGATCTCAGGAAAGGATTATGTTCAAGAAGTTACCAGAGCTGGAGACGGCTTCTGGGTGATCTTACATCTGTACAAGCAAGGAGCTGGACTGGAAATCGTCTGAGTCGGGAACAATCAAGACAGACCTCGAGGAGAATCCCAAGAAGCCTATCAAAGACATGTTACTGTCCTCAGAGAGTACTGTCCCCATGAGAAGGGACAGCAACTCCGAGGGCTATGAGATGACAGCCACTATAACCTTTTGAACTTTCTCAATATGACATAGTCTGAATTTTTACTAAGGAGGAAAAAAAGCAAAAAGTTTTCATATTTTGGTTTAACCTTTTTATAATATTTAAATTTTGTATATTTCAGAAATAATCATCACTGAAAATTTTATTAAATTTCTTGAAACTATGAATAATGTTTTTTTAAGGAAAATTTAAATGAGCTTTATGCCAAATATCTGTTTTCCTACATGTATTTCAAACTGTTTATAGTGGGGTTTTTTTTGACATGCAGCTGTGCAGGAAGGAATATGGACTTTTTTTAAAAAAAATGTGAATAAAATATAAAATAACTACAAAAGAAAAAATGCACCAAAGGAACATGTAGTAGAGTGAATAGGTAATCTACAAACAAAAGAAACTACCAGTAAATTTCATTTGCAAAACATATCAAAGCTTATCTCACACCATTAGGATAGCCATCATCAACAACACAAAACAAAACACAAAATGGAGCTGGGTGTAGCTCAATCTAGAGTGCCTGCCTAGTTAGAGCAAAGCTAGGCAAGAAAAACCAGCTTCAGAACAACGAACAGGAAGCAACAGCAGTGGTGATGTGAAGAAACTATGACCCTTGTACTCTATTATCTGGAACATAAAAGGCACAACCAATAAGGAAAGTAACAGGTGGATTCCTGAGGGGGTGGGTGAGCCACGGTGGCACAGCCCGTATTCCCAGCACTCAGGACATTAGGGCAGGAGGACAGTAAGTTTGAGGCATAGCAAGATCCTGCTCAAATTAATTAAAAATAGCAAATGACCTAGCTATTTCATTTCAGGCATATATAACATATACACAATTACTAAGCTGAAAACAGGATCTCAAAGACATATACACCCAGCCGGGCAGTGGTGGCGCACGCCTTTAATCCCAGCACTCGGGAGGCAGAGGCAGGCGGATCTCTGTGAGTTCGAGACCAGCCTGGTCTACAAGAGC
>NC_022009.1:21437872-21484888 GCF_000317375.1 Microtus ochrogaster | reverse complement strand
TCGAGACCAGCCTGGTCTACAAGAGCTAGTTCCAGGACAGGCTCCAAAGCCACAGAGAAACCCTGTCTCGAAAAATCAAAAAAAAAAAAAAAAAAAAAAGACATATACACCCATATTCAAAGAAGCACATTATCCTCTACAACCAGGAGACACAAGTCTCACAGGACACTCCTCCCCCAAAGTTTTAAACATGCCAGCATGTAACAGAGTATTACTTGGCCTTAAAGAAGTCCTAACCAGACAAGGTGGGGTACACCTGTAGTCCTGGCTATGGTGGAAAGGACAGAGAAGAAGGAACAGGAAGGAAAAAACACGCAACAAACAAGAAAGTCCTGTCACATTCTATAATAATGAGTCTTGAGAACACTATGTAAGTGAAGTAAGCAAGCCACAAGAAGACAACCATTAAAGTCATCACATGGAGAAACAGAAATTGTAACTATCACTGTGGGGGTGGAGAAGACAGTTCAATGGAGATGTTGGCTTTGCAAGATGAGAACATTCTAGAGCATAATGTGAATGTGGTTTATATTAAACCATGAGCTAAAGACTGGTTAAGAGGGCAAACTTTAAACTTTGTGCTACCACAACTGAAAATTTTAATTAAAAGACCTAAATAAATATAGAAATATACTACTCATGCAATGGAAGACTGGTATTATAAAGATATCAATTCCACAAATCCTCTACAAAACATATGAATGGATTCAATGCAATTCAAATTGCCAGTTTGTCTTTTAAAAGAAAACTTTGTAAAACTGATAGAAAAAAAAAACACTAAGGACTTAAAATACACAATGGCTTAAGTAGAGCGGCTGGCCTCAAACTCAGAGGTCTGCTTGCCTCTGTCTCCTTCATGCTGGGATTAATGGTGTGCAATGCCATACTCAACTGATATTTTAAAAAACAACCCAAAATCAAAATAACAACCAATTAGGTAGTGATATCAGAACTTAATATACACTTACAGTAATTGTGGCAATGTGCCACTGGTACAAAGACAAAGTGACCCATGGGACAGAACAGACGTGTGCCAGGATACAAAGACACTTTACTGTAAACAACAGTATTCTTCATAACAGTGCTGACATGCTCACATGCAGAAAAATGAACTCTGACCCATACTGTGCCACCATATACAAAACCAACTTAAACTACATCACAGATCAAAATGAGATTTGTCTTTGAGCCTGGGTTGTCTAGGCTTGCCTCAAGTGATGCTCCTGCCTCTGCTTCCCAAATAAGTAGCTGGGACTACAAGTGTGTGCCATAATGCCCAATAACAGATAAATGTGAAACATAAAACTATAAAGAAAATAATGTGGACAAAAACTTTCAAAAACTTGGGAAAGAATTCTTAGATAATAACACACACATACACACACAAACCATATCTACACCAAAAAAAAAAAAGACAAAAAGTGCTTCATCAATATTCAAAACTGCTGCTCAAAAAACACCAGTAATAAAAAGAAAAGCCAAAGATTAGGAAAAATACTTTCAAGATGTATATATTATAACTTACATTATCCAGAATTTAAAGAACTTTCACAACTTAGCAGCAAGAAAGCAACTTACTCAAAAATCAAAAACCAGGGCTGGAGAGATGGCTCAGCGGTTAAGGGCATTGCCTGCTCTTCCAAGGGTCCTGAGTTCGATTCCCAGCAACCACATGGTGGCTCACAGCCATCTGTGGTGAGATCTGGTGCCCTCTTCTGGCATACACACAGACAGAATATTGTATACATAATAAATAAATGAATATTTAAAAAAACCAAAAAAAAAAACAACAAAAATCAAAAACCAACAAACAATTTAAAAATAGGGAACAAAAGCCGGGCGGTGGTGGCGCACGCCTTTAATCCCAGCACTCGGGAGGCAGAGGCAGGCGGATCTCTGGGAGTTCGAGACCAGCCTGGTCTACAAGAGCTAGTTCCAGGACAGGCTCCAAAAACCACAGAGAAACCCTGTCTCGAAAAACCAAAAAAAAAAATAGGGAACAAACTGTGAGACTTTACCAGAGAAAGTGCCACCAGTGTGACAACATGAAAACACCCAACACCACTGCTCGTCAGACAAGGATATACTACAATATGCCTTTAAAAGTGCTGCAAAGCTTGGGACTGACCGTGAGTGCTGACAAGAATGGGATGAACTGGATGAAACTCTCATACACTGATGGTAACCAATTTGGAAAACTGTAGCTTCTCAAGAAGCTAAATATACCCTGAAATACTGGGTTATGCTCTGCCCTTAGACATTTAATAAATACATGTCCATTAAAAGTTTTTTAACTGAATATCTCAGTACCTTATTTGCAGTATGTCATCAGGCTGAAAACCCCCCAAATACTGAAATGAGCAAATGATCAAAGAACTATGCACAAGCATACAATTAGATCCAACTCAGGAATAGAAAGGAGACTACTGACATAATACCCATTAATTTTGAATTATGCTAATGGAAGAAGCCAGACAAAAAGGTCTGCATGATTCTATTTATTTCTGATTATGAGCCTAGTCTTTAAAGGCTGAGACATCTCTCCATGCCAGCATGATTCTATTTATATAAACTTCTAGAAGAGCAAAACTAGAGTACAGTGACAAAAATCTGATTGGTGGTTGCTGGGGCGCAGAAGGGCTTGAGAAACACAAAAAGAGCTTGGGGCAACTTGGGATTGATGAGATCTGTTCATTATCTTGAACATGGTGGAATTTTAAGAGTATTTATACATGTTAAAGTCAGCACATGGAATACTATGTATAGTTTATCATATGCCAATTATATCATGAGAAAGCCATTCTTTTTTTTTTAATATTTATTTATTTATTATGTATACAACATTCTGTCTGTCTGTATGTCTGCAAGCCAGAAGAGGGCACCAGACGTCATTGCAGATGGTTGTGAGCCACCATGTGGTTGCCAGGAATTGAACTCAGGACCTTTGGAAAAGCAGGCAATGCTCTTAACCACTGAGCCATCTCACCAGCCCGAGAAAGCCATTCTTAAAGACTGCCAGTCGGGTACAGTGGTGGATGCTTATACTTCCAGGTTGAAGCTAGTCTGGGTGATAACAGCCTGGCACCATCAAAATGGTCATAATAACACTTACCTATAATCACAACACTTGGGAAACTAAGGCAGAACTGTGAAACCAGTCTAAGTTAAAAGAGACTGATTCTCTTTTAAAATAAATATAATAAAATATAAGCATCTTTTTAAAGGAATTTTAAAATATGCTTTGAGTACCAGTATAGCTAAGGCTACATAAAGAGACCCTATCTCAGGAAAACAAAAACAAACAAACAAAAAAAGCAGCTTTCAAAGCTGTTAAAATGAAGAGATAATACTAAAAATACTTAGGGGTTTCCAAAATTAAACATCTTGTACCTACTAAACTGATTAGACATAGACACAGCGCTATTTTAAGAGAAATTAAATAAAAGAAAAGAAAAGAAAGGTTTTCACTAGGCATGGTGCCATATGCCTATATCTGAACACATGGGAGGCTAAGGAAAGTAGATGGTAAATTAAAGGCTAGCCTGGCTACATGACAGGTTCCAGGACAGCCGTGGTTACTAGAGATCCTGTCTTTAAAACAAACAAAAAAAGAGCAAGCAATAAACTTTTCTTTAAGGACATTTTTTTTTGGGGGGGGGGAAGCAGCGGCTGGGGGTGGAGGTACGAGATAGGGTTTCTCTGAGTTACAGTTCTGGCCATCCTGGAACTCGAACTCACTTTGTGACCAGACTGGCCTCAAACTCAGAGATCTGCCTACCTCTGCCTCCCAGGTGCTGGGATTAAAGGTGTGTATCACTACTGGAAAAAGTTAAACAGTGTCAGAAATATACAATAATAAAGCCCTAAGTGAAAAACAGATAATCTTGATTCATCTTTTCTCCCACACGTTACCTACTTTGATTCTTGTAACTATGGAAACAAATCTAATTTCTATCACAAATACTTCTGTATTTCTAAACAATAAAAACTTCAAAGGCTTCCTTCATGTGTGGTGATAGTCCATGTCTTCCTTTCAATATACATTTAGCAGTTTTAGTTCATAAGAATATTGGGCAGAGCCAGACAATGGTGGCACATGTCTTTAATCTCAGCACTCGGGAGGCAGAGACAGATGGATTTCTATGAGTTGGAGACCAACCAGGTCTACAAAGGGAGTTCCAGGACAGCGAGGACTACATAGAGAAACCCTGTCTCTGAACAAAACAGAAACAAGAATGGAGGATATTGGGTAGAGTTTTCACACATTCTCCCAGCCTCTTCCACTACTGCCATCATTGACAAGAATGGTACATTTATTACATACAAAAAATACTAATATTAAAATATTTCAAAAAAGAGTACAAAAGAAGAGTCGGGTGTGGTGATGAATATCTATTATCCCTGCATTTAGGAAAACTGGGAAGGCTGAAGCCAGCCTTGACTGCATCACAGGACTGTACTGCAGAGAACAACAAGGTAATTACTACTGTTTCTCCAACTACAG
Organism: Microtus ochrogaster; assembly: GCF_000317375.1. NCBI lineage: Eukaryota > Metazoa > Chordata > Mammalia > Rodentia > Cricetidae > Microtus > Microtus ochrogaster. The sequence goes on along the minus strand of NC_022009.1, from coordinate 21,480,384 downwards.
CCAAATACCCAGGGCTCTTATTAGTTAGAGCTTCTTGAATACCTAATTTAAATGGTAATTTAGAACACAAAGTGCTATGGTTATTTATTGCTTTTTAAACCTTGCATTTTTCAGAAATAGATGAACCATTATTTAATTACACCATCTTTTAGTCTCCAGTCCATACACACAGAGCCAATCAATGGCATCAACAAACATGAAAGTCATGTCCACACTGGGGCAGTATGGGTAAGCTGACAGAAGGCAGTAAAGTAGGGTGTGTGTATATGTGTGTGTAATGGGGAGACCATGAAATCTCGCTGGACTCCTGTGACAGGTCATGCTAGTTGTTCCACTATACAGACAGGTCACGCTAGTTATTCTACTAAAAATGGCAGATCTGAGATAGGCTATACAGGCATAGGAAAAAAGGACAGACAAACTGCTGGTGGTTTAGAGACTAATGCAACCACAGAGTTGTGTTTTATCTTACCATATCACTGTTCAAATTGGTTAGGACCAGCATAGCCAACCTAGACTTTGCTTTTTTAAAATGAATTTCCATTCATTTAGCCTTGCAAAATTGGCTGTTCCCATCATGCATCTATTTCCATGACACATCAAAAACTTTTTTTAAAAATATTTATTTATTACGTATACAATATTCTGTCTGTGTGTATGTCTGCAGGCCAGAAGAGGGCACCAGACCTCATTACAGATGGTTGTGAGCCACCATGTGGTTGCCAGGAATTGAACTCAGGACCTTTGGAAGAGCAGGCAATGCTCTTAACCACTGAGCCATCTCTCCAGCCCCCCATCAAAAACTTTGTAAGGACAAAAAAAGGGTAAGAAACCCTACAGAGGAAGAAACCTCAACCTACTTGGATTCCTATCTGGACAACCCCCCATTTAGCCCTTCCATTAAGGCTCACCTGTGAAACAAACCACCCAGAACTCTCCTGAAAAGCCGTATACTCCAAGTATACGCTAGAACAGAACTTACTTTCAGTTCTCCACTCACTGTCTCATAGCTGAGCAACACTGGACAGAGATCTCAATCTGGTCTCTATCTCTGAGACCTCTCACGCCTCCACCACAGGCAACAGATCTGCTCAGTATGCTGAGAAACTGGGAACTACCAAACATTTGTAAACCAAGTTTTTATATATCCACAAAAGAGAACAAAGAAGATCGGGCTGATTCACGTACAATTGCAAAAGTCTTTTTGTTACATATTTATAGTAAACATGTTAAAAAAGCCAAATTTAGAAGAGTAACTCCTAAGAAAAGAGGGTGGGATGGGGAAGAGGTACTTCAATTTTTTTTATATTGTTTGTTTTCCCACAAAACTATTGTCTCTTTCCAAATTAAATGTAGAGATCTATTTTATTTGGTTATGGTTTCATTGAATTTAGGATCAATAAATAGAAACAGGGAATGGGGTGTATGTAGAGTACTTGCATAGCATGTACAAATATCTGGGTTTGAACTACCACATGATAGAAATGCATTTTTGTTGTTTTCAAGAGACATATGCTGTGGGACATTGGTCTTGTACTTTGTAAAAATTTGTCACTTGTATTTTAATAAAACGCTGACTGGCCAGTAGCCAGGCAGGAAGCAGAAGTGGGGCAACGAGAACAGGAGAATTCTTGGAAGAGGAAAGAGTCAGTCTGCAGTCGTGACCCAGTTGCAGAGGAAGCAAGATGAGAATGCCTCACTGATAAAGGTACCAAACCACACGGCTAACACAGACAAGAATTATGGGCTAATTTAAGAAGTAAGAATTAGTTAACAAGAAGCCTGAGCTAATAGGCCAACCAGTTTATGATTAATGCAGACCTCTGTGTGTTTCTTTGGAACTGAACAGCTACAGGACCAGGCGGGACAGAAACCTCGGTCAACAGACATAGAACAGAAAAATCTTAACCACCTTTACAAATAAGAAGTACATGCCAAATAATACAGCCTCTAACTTTAATAAAGTTGGTTACTTATTTGCTATGCTTTTGATCAGTTGGTTACTTATTTGCTATGCTTTAGATTAGTGCTTCTTAACCTGTGGGTTACAACTCCTTGGGGGTTGTACATCAGATATCTTATATATTAAATATTTACATTATGATTCATAACAGTAGCAAAATTACAGTTATGAAGCAGCAACAACAATAATTTTATGGTTGGGGATTTCCACTAATTAAATGGTTACAGCATTAGGAAGGTTGAAAACCACTACTCTAGATGCTTAGAACATTATACAATAAAATTTTTATAAATATTTAGACTTTAAAAAATAGTGACTCTTATCCAACATAAAGTCCCTTCACTATAAATAAGATTATACATAGCAGTCCACAAGATGAAAACATATTTTGGGACTCCTACAGCCCATCATCGCCTCTGTCACAGAGGTTACCCTTGGGCTGGAGAGAAGGCTCAGTGGCTAAGAGCACTGACTGCTCTTTCAACACCCACACGGCAGTTCACAACTGTGTAACTCCAGTTCTAGGGGAGCCGACATCCATGGTAAAATACAAATGCACATAAAATAAAAACAATTAAATAAAAGAGGTTATACTAAGACATCTGGAACAAGGAATGTTTTTTACATGTTATGTCCAATTATGTTACCTAACAACAGATAATGGTTCTTAAACTTAGACAAGAACGTCAGCTAGCAGACTGTAAAGATTTGTCTTTTCCAAAATTCAGTATCCGGTGGGAAGAGTAACCTATTTGTTCAGGGCTGCAGTAAGAGTTTTAAAATTGAGGTCCTACTCTCTAGTGTTTGCTACCCAGACTCCTTGTGCTATCAAAACAGCGTAAGTTATACAGTAACTTAGACTAGTCAGCAAATCATCTAACTTTACTGATGAGAAAGTCATGAATCCTAAATCTTCAGGCCTATTGCGAAGTCTGCACTCGGTCAGCAGTGATTAGCTAACAGGGTTACAAAGAACACAAAGAAAATCTTGAGCCTATTAGTGTATGTGCACATGTATAGACGTGCATGCGCACACACACAGGTACTCTCAGAGACCAGAAGAGGGCATCAGATCCTCTGGAGCCGGAGTTAACAGGCAGTTGTGAGCCACTCATGTAGATGCAGGATCCTCTGAAAGAGCAGGAATTGCTGTGAACCCCTAAGCCACCTCTCCAGGTCCCTCATAATCATTTGCGACTTGCCTTTAATGACAAATTTTAGTAGCAAGTATACACAATCCCCCAAAGCCAGCCTTACAGAACTTAGACTGCCCTTGTCAAGGTTTCCTCCACCCTAGTTATATCTCAGGAAGCTCCACCACTCCCTGGTCACGTCACAGGCCTACTATGGAGTCTGTACTTGGTCAGCAATGGCTTACTAACAGGGTCACAACAGACAGATTTCTGTGTGTGCATGTAGTCTGTGAAAAGTGTGTGTAATATACCATGTACCCTGTCCTATCCTGAACTCAGACCTTTGATGCTTTACCTTGTATAATCACTGTCACTAAATACTTACTGAACACTTCCAGAAACTGGCCCAGAAACTAGAAAACTTAATAAAACGTATCCCTTCTTCCTGTAGAAGAATAAGATCATGACAAATAATGTGGACCATGAGGTCCTCATACCTCAGGAGGCTGAAGAAAGTCTCAGCTGGGGTGATGAAGCCAGTAGGACTTGCATCAACACTCATGTGGTAACAGCCTTATGGGCTGAGGGAGCAGCTCAGTACACTAGGATAAGTTCCCAGCACAAGAAAGTAAAACAAAAGTAGTTTTGGGGCCCCATTCACCAAGGCTATGATACTTTAGCCCCAGCTAGTATTCAGTAAATAAAAATGTCCAAAGTAGAACAAAGCTGCCCAGGCTCAGCACCTTCCAGAGGCTCGTGATGAGGGTGGTGGGAAGCTTCAGAAGCCCACACTGTACCTGGCTACGGACGGTGCTGTTGGAGTGGCTGTCCTCAGACATCTGTGCATTCTGGAAGTAGGACAAGGGTGCAGGTATGTCTGTCATTGGAGCGACTGTAGAGAAATACCCTTTCAAGGAAAACAGAGCCTCTTGGGATTCTGAAAAGGGAAAAACAAGGCAGAACTTCAAGCTGTTAAGATTACTCACTTGTTTGTAAACACTCTCATGAATTATATTCTGTAAAAACAAACCTTTCTCTCATGTGTTCTCTTCCAGGCTGAGCTGCTTAAGGACCTTGAAGGGCTTCTGTCACGTGTTGACTCCTGGATTAGTATGAAATAGGATTTTACCACGTTACTCATAATTAGTCAAATCCACTCAAACATTTGCAAGTCAGAAGAAATGTATTAACTTGCTATGTGTGACTTTTGGCTGACAGATTTACTGTGTTAGGGAGAGGTATGGCAACGAGACCTCAAGCCCTGAGATACTTTTTAACTTCAAACCAAGAAGTCACATGATTTTAAGAGATGGTCTCGAATTTCTTTTTTTCTTATTGTTGGTTTTGCCTTTTGGGGGTGGGGGGCAGGGTTTCTCTGTTTAACACTGACTGGCTGTCCTGGATCATGGTCTGTAGACCAGGCTGGCCTTGAACTCAGAGATCTGCCTACCTCTGAGGCTTCTTGGGTGCTGGGATTAAAGGTGTGCATCACCACGGGTTCAAATTTCCTTTTCTGTACTGACAACTCTAAACTAATTCTTCCATCTTCATACCATAGATGCCTAGCTCTCTCACTTCACAATCCTTCTCATTTCAACAGACATGGCAGCCATTTATACAAGCAGAAGAGGGGATGGGCGCTGACTTCAGTGGCACAGTGCTTCGAGGCCCTGGGTTAAGAGCTGGGAAACAAACCTGGGTCCTCTCCAAGGGCAGAATACACCCTTTAACCACTGACCCGTTTCTCTATCCCCAACAAATAGCTTTTCTAAGAGAGGGGGGCTCCTGGGAATGGAACTCAAGGTCTCACTCATGTTAGACAAGCCTTCTACCAACCCACACCCCAGCCTTCTCATGGCAAATTTCTAGTCACTGCAGGATCTCTTTTATGTTTATCTGTCTCCTTACTTCCATGCAAAATTTAAACAGAAAGTAAAAACATCTAATTAGTTATTCACTTTATCCACTCATTTACTATCAAATCAAATAGCTGGGTGTGGTAACACAATACTTTAATTCCAGCACTCAGGAAGCAAATCTCTCAGAGTTTGATGCCAGCCTAGCCTGTATAATGAGACCCTGTCTCTAAAAAAAAAGGGGGGGGGATGTACCACGAAGAAGTCAACTATCTCAACGAAGATCTCATCTGGTAAACAAAGGCATCCAAACCCACATATAGTACACTGTCCTTGCCTAAGGCTTTACAGCAATTCAGACTAGGTTATATTAAACTCATTTTTCTTTTTGGTTTTTTGAGATGAGGTCTCACTATATAGCTCTGGCTGTCTTGAAATTCGATCTGCAGACCAGGCTGCCCTCCGCCAGCCTCTGCCCCAGAGTGATGGGATTAAAGGCATGCACCACCACCTCAAGGCTTGTGAAACTCATTTTTACCACTAGCAATACTACTGCTCACAAGTAAACAAGATCCCTAACATCAGCAACTGCTTTTAGTATAAAGTGAAACCTGAGATATTTAAAGTATTTTCCACAGACAGTCCTAGCATTTATTTTTAATAAATAAATTAAAAAGGACTGCCCTTTTTACTTGTTTAATACTTATACAGTCTGTTTAACCATTAGAAGAAGCCATACTGGAGCTCTCGCAGACATATCTTGTAAGAACCATCAATAATAACACAGCCACTACTTCCGCATATTCCCAATGCTATTTTCAAAGTTCTTTTCATAATAATATTCCATTTGATTCTTTAAAAGTCCCCATGGGGGGCTGGAGAGACGGCTCAGTGGTTAAAAGCCCTGGCTGTTCTTCCAGAGGACCCAAGTTCAATTCCCAGCACCCACATGGCGGCTCACAACTGTCTGTAATTCTAGTTCCAGGGGCCTGACGCCCTCACACAGACATACATGCAGGTAAAACACCAATGCACATAAAATAAAAATAAATAAATGGGGTAGAAAAGTTCCCTGAGGGCACAGAGTTGGCGCGTTGGTTAAGGGGCACATGCTGCTGCTCTTGCAGAGGACCAAGGTTTCTTTCCCTGCTCCCATACAGTGGCTCAAAACCATTCATCACTCCTGTTTCCGGATAGCTGATGTCTTTTTTTGACCTCCACAGGCACCAGGCACACAGATATGCACATATTTATACACAGGCAAAACACTTATACACATAAATCTACAAAAATTTCTGAAAATAATAAAAATTCTCATGAAGGGACAGTTCTCTCTTTAATCCTCCCCCTCCACTCCTATCCCAGGGAACTCTTCCTCTCCCTTTCAAAAAACCTTCCTTGCCTGCCCTTCCCAAAAACACAAAAACAAAAACAAAAGACAAAAATTGGGCCCACGACTCTGCATTTACATGTCCCACACAACAAGCACCTCAGTCTACAGCAAAGGGATCTGCCTGTGCAGGGTTAAGGATCAAATGAGTAACACCACCAATCCAGAGCCCAGGGCTCTTCTAGTCACCTAGAGAAATCACAGGCCTCCCCCGAAGCTCTGAAGATCACAGGGCATAAGAAGAGCATCCCTGATAGAACTGTCTTCAGAAGGAGCCCAAAAGCAGAAGCAGGCCATGCCACGGCAGGGGAATAGACGCACACTGCTGCTACAAAGAAAGGGGTAGGCCGAAACCGAGTTGATTTTGATCCAGAACAGCTGAAGAGAGTGATGGACAAGGTCAATGACCCCACGATTCAGGCAGCATGGCAGAAGGTACTTGCAAATCTGATAACCTTCTCAGCTGAGAGATGTGAGCACTAAAAGCCAGTAGCAGGGAAGGGACCTGCATTGCAAGGGAGGAGAAAGGATGTAGATCTTGGTGCTTTCCACTCTGGACACTGTTGAGAACAGACACACTGAAGCTCTTCACTGCCATCTACTTCCTTTCTATTAGACACTGTGGGATCAAAGTGCCGAAATCAAAGGGCCAAAAGTAAAAGAGCAAAACCCCTCACTACCAATCAGATCCTACCTATGGAGCCTGTGCTGTTGACCTAATTATCAGAGTGCCTTACCTGACATGGCCAGCCTGCAAGGACTTTTTATTTTAGTACATTTTCGAGTAAATTTTGAGTACAGAAGTACTCAAAGTGGATCCCATACGAATGGCTCAGGAGGTAAGGCCAGGTTATCAGTCTTTTGACTACTATAAAAGGATCCCGTTCCCGTTCATGGACCGTCCCCCCATAGTTCTGTCCACAGTATATTTTCTTTACTAGACCTTCACATCAATTCTGATCTAGCAAATACTTTACCCTCTGCTTTGGGCTTGTTCCTAGCACAACTCAGGCAGTCAGACAAAGGAAAAAGCGATCATTGTTCTGACGAGCAACTACAATTTCTATCAGACAAAGACACTAACAAGTGGGACGCAGATCTGCTTCCTAGTATGTGCAGACGCTGGGGCCCATCCCTAGTACTAGGGAAAACAAGGCAGATATACAAAGGGGAGAAGAGTCCCAGAACTATAAATAAACTCGGAGCTCAGACATGCTCCGCAGAAATGTCTATGGAGGGTCTAGGGAGATGGTTCAGGGTGAGAGTGCTTGCTGTGTGATGCCAAGACCCACTTCAGTACTGGGTGGGTGACTCTGGCAGCTCAGCTCTAATCCCAGCACACAGGAGGCAAAGACTGGACATTCCCAAAGCAAGCTCCCTAGCCAAACTAGCTATACCAGTGAGCTCTCTATGCCTCAGAGAATAAGGTGGAAAGTGATCTAGAAAAGGTTCAGAAATCAGTCTCGGGCATACAACAAAATATGCAAACATCTACATACCACATATAAAGAAAAAAAATGAAGTTTCTATCCAACTAGAAACCTCTCTAAACTAAAACTTCAAACACATCTCAGGAGCAATGCTTCAAGTTTCAGGATAGGTTCCTAAGAGAAAATCCCACTCAAGGAAGCAGCCACAGGGCTAGAGAGGTAGTGTGTTCCTAGAGTACTTGCCTAGCACAAACCAATTCCTGGGTTCAGTCTCCATACACATAAGCCAGATATGGGTTTGAACAGTTCTAATTCCAATACTTAGAAGAATGCAGGCAGGAGAATCAGAAGTTCAGGAGTCAGGGAAATGCCATATAGCTGCCCAAGGAGAAAAATGCTGGAACAGCCTCGTAGTGATACAAAGATTAATAGAAATGGGTTAAGATGTAAGAGCTAGCAAAAAATACACCTGAGCCATAAGCCAAAGAGTGTTGTAATTAATATAGTTTCTGTGTGATTATTTAGGTCTGGGTGGCCGGGAAACAAAGGTGCGGTATCCGCATACAACTTGCCATGGCCTAACGTGAGGGTCTTATGTCTACACACATATACATAATCTAAGCAAAAGCTTATTTAGCAATGTATATACTCTAAAGAGAGACCCAAGTAGGCTATAAGAAAATGCACAAGGAGCAGAACGTGAGTGGGTTCTGAGCTACAGATTTTAAAGACTTTATGATGAATATTTGATGGCATATTCAAGATAAGGTGGCCTTTTTAACCTCATAAAGTGATATCTGACCCCAAGGGGACAAGAATTATCAAGAGCAATCTTTTTGTTGTTATTACCACATATCTACCTCCTTTTTGAGACTGATGGACATCCGGTGAGCCCAAGGCTGGCTGTTAAAAAAAATTAAAGCTTTCTCACAAAAGTTGGGGCCAGAGTCTCACAACTGACCAACAGGCTGCACAAACGGGCACTTTGGCTGTTCCCCCCCGCCCCCCTACACACACTTTCCCCACTCTATCTTCTACTTGTCATTCTGACAGCTGCTCCTTGATAGGCAGCCCAAACGCTGACTCCAGTTTTGATTTGTTTATTTTGGCTGGTGGGAAGCAAATAAGTGTCCACCACTGAGCCACACCTGGGCTCTCCCCTTGGTTGGTTGTCTGGGACAGGGTTTCACTACGTAGCCTGCCGCCTGGCTTGTACTCAGCTATGTGGATCAGGCTGACCTCAAACTCCTGGGTGCTGGGATTAAGGCATACCCTGTCATTTACATATTTATTTAAACAGGGTCTTGCTCAAAATGCTTGACCTTGAGGTCCTCCTGCCTCCAACTCCCATGTGCTAGGATTACAAGTGTTTACTATCAAACCTGGTTCTACTTGAGTTTCTGAAGGCTCACATTCAATAATAAATGTAACCAAACTCTAAACTGTATTCTATAACTGTAATAAAAAATCCCTTAATTTAGGAATAGCCAAGACAGACTCATAATTTTTAAGGTACAGAGAGCAAATCATTTCCCCCGCCCTCCAAGAGATCTGAAAGTGACAGAACTAAAAAGAGCAAGGGTGGTGATGCATCTTATTGAGTGTGTGTTTTTCCCTCTTCCCATCCCACTCCACCTCTGTGAACCATCTGTGATAGATAAAATTATTATTCAGTAAATATTCTCTCTTCCCCCAGTATCCCCAAGAGAAGAATGGTTAGCCTTCATGTCTTCTGGTTCAGGATTCTCGGATTCAACCAACTAAAGACTGAAACTATGTGGCATGTAGTTTTCTTTGCTCTTTCTTAACCAACACAGTGTAACAATTATGTGTTATTAGATATTCTAATGGGGAAATGATTTAAAGTATACAAGAGGATTTATGTGTATAGATTATAAGTAACAAATGTATTTTTGTTTAGATTTTTTTCTTCAGTGCTAGGGATCCAGTGTAGGTCTCTGTTCATGACTACATTCTCGCCCCAAATACTATACCGTTTTATATAAGGACTGAACTGGAGCATCCTTAAATTTTGGAATCTAGTGGTCCTGGAACCAATGTCTCTTTGGCCTCATGATGGGTGAAGTTCATTATCTACCTTCTAAGCTTTTAGGTGAAATCCTATGTGCCTTTGTCAATATGATCTTAGTTGACTGACACTGGCAGATATGTGAGCTACGCTTGTGCAGTTGCCCCTGCCCTTTTATACGTTCGACATTGCCTTGAGACACTAGCATGGATTGGTACTCCTTGCCCTCCCTATCTAGGCCCCATAAGAAGATGCTCAAATCAAAAAAGCTGCCCCACACTTCCACCTTGAAGCAGAGCCTTGAGGAGATCTATGTGCTCTAGGCTGTTAGCTCTGAAGGAGGGCTGCTATGGACACGTCTTGCTGCAGCTTATTTTAAAAGTGGTAATGTTGGCTGCATCAGAAGATGCAATGAAGACGAGCTAAAATCAGCTGAGGATTTCTTAGTCAAACCTTCAGGATTAAACGTATTAGAATATAGATATTTTCTGGATTTTGTAAAGGCAATGTGATACAAATATATGCTTGATAGTACTTCCAAGAGCCTTGGAATCACAGAAGTCAAATCTAGGTCTACAGTGAAACAAACCAACAGTCTCAAAGTGTATAAGACAGTATATAGAATCTGGGCAGATGGCTCAGTGGGTAAAAGCACTTACTGTGAAAATAAGAGAACTGGGGCTCAAATTTCTAGTATCACAGAAAAGCCAGGCAAAGCTATTATGCCTGTAATCCCAGCACTGGGGGTAGAGACGAGGATCCCAGGAGATTGATGGCCAGCCTTCTAGCTGAAATACCTTCAGGTGCAGTAAAGGAACCCTGGCTTACAAAATAAGGTACAGGGCTGATGAGCACTTGCTGGATATATCTGAAAACCTTAATTCCATGCTCAGAACCCACATAATGTAAACAAGAATGATTCCTTTGTATCACAGCACTAGGATCCCCATTATGGATACACACACATAATTAAGTTTTCAAAAACTAAAGCTGGAAGTGGGGAAGCATTCCTTTAGTTCCAGCAGATCTAGAACTTGTGAGCTTGAGGCCAGCCTGGTCTAGATAGTGAGTTCCAGGACACCCAGAGCTATATAGAATGACCCCTGTTCAAAAAAACAAAACAAAACAATTAAGTTAAAAAAAATAAGGGGCTATGGAGATGGCTCAGGAAGTAAAGGTACTTGCCCCACAAGCCTAGAGACTTGTACCAGTACCAACTTAAAGATGGAAGGAGAACTCATTTCAAACTTCTGCACATACACCATGTCACCACCATCACCACCATCCTCCAACCCTGCATACAAAAACATAATAAAATATAACTTTTTTTTAATAAATAAGGTGCTAATAGAGAAAAACATCCAATGTCCTTCTCTGGCCTCTGCATTTGCAAGCATGGATGCACGCACCCACATATATAGACAAAGACTCTGTAGCTTTGCATGTAAAGTACACGTGCACACATACACCCCACACACACAATGAGAGTCTACACAGTTTTCTCAAACACACTGTACTATATGTCCTATCTACCTACTCAGCCTAGAAATAGACTACAGACTCTAATAGGTTCAGATCACATAGGACTAATCTCACCTCATTCACTCACTGTCTCTCTCTCATCAAGGCTGGCCTTCATTTTTTTTTTTTTTTTTGGTTTTTCGAGACAGGGTTTCTCTGTGGCTTTGGAGCCTGTCCTGGAACTCGCTCTTGTAGACCAGGCTGGTCTCGAACTCACAGAGATCCGCCTGCCTCTGCCTCCCGAGTGCTGGGATTAAAGGCGTGCGCCACCATCGCCCTGCTGGCCTTCATTTTCTTGCTCAGCCTTCCAACTAACTGGGACTCCAAACGCATGCCACCATACCTGGCAATGAGAAAGACTCTTTCCCCAATGTTATTTTAATATTTTTATTTTCTATTCTTTTAAATTTTATTAACTCTGTAATGAAGTTATGTGAGTCACTGTCTCAACCTTCTGTGGAAATGGATAGAATACAACTAATTTTTCATTAAAGATGATTATTTACATCTAATTAGCTTGTAAGCTTCTGATATTTATCATTGCCTAAATTCTTCTGCTTTTACTCAACTTAAACCAGGAACTGGGCAAGGTATTATGAAAACCAAACAAGAATTCTTCCAGCATCAAAGAGGAATTCGGTTTCTTTTACACAACAAAACATTGTGACATGTGCCCGGGATACTTTAGAAATCAGATATTTTTTTTTTATTTTCAATTAAGATCTAGCAGAGTAGACGAGTTCATCTTTACAATGATTACATGCTAAAATAAAACCGCTAGCTATACTAGTTATCAAATCATTAAAACGAATTTCACCTGTTTCCTGTAACCTTCACAAACATGTCTGTTGGCACACTTGAAACTACTATCTATGGTTCACCTTCCTCTTTCAACGGCACAATGCGACTCCGATTTTCAGATACTTCTACAACACCCTTTCATTCCAAGTCGCTGACAAAGCTTTCTCAACCTCAAGCCTCCCTGCCTTCTGGCTTCTGTGACACTGCACTATTGTGGCTCTACACTCATCCTCAGCTGCCTCCTTACCCTCCTTCCACCTGGCTCCTTGTGAGTTCCTGTCACCCAGTTAGCTACTCAAACATCAAGCAGCAAATCAACCTAAGTGACCCATGCCTACAGTTCTAACCTCAGGCCATCTTCACCCGCTGACACTTCAAAAGTGGTATTTTCAAACCACTTCCTAACTTCCTCATTTCTCTCTCATTCTTGAACTCAATCTCATACTTTGGCTCAGCCGATCGCTTGTCCTGCTAACGTTTCTCCCGTATACATTCCCGTTACTGTAACTCTCATCTCTCCTAATTACATAAAAGTCACCTAAATTCTCTTATGCACTCCAGTCTCACTACCAGACAGATCTCTGTCCACCGCAGTGTCACATCAGAAAACGTTAAAAGGAAGAAAAGGAAGCACTAAAGACGCCTACAAGAGTCGGGCATGCACATGCACCTTAACAGCTCTGATGAAGGAACAAGCGCCGGCGATACGACTCTCTGCCTGGCAATGGAGACACAGAGAAGTTAGCCCTGGGTGCCACTCACTTCTGGACTAGGACACACTGGAGACACGAGACGGGGAGTCTCACCAGTTGCTCAAGCCGACCCAGCCTAGGGCGCTTCCTCTATCTCCTGCTCCACTCCCGTACAGCCGGCCATCCCCGACGGCAGCCACCTGCTCCGGGACGCCCGGGAAAGCCAGCACTTCCGGACCAACGCTCGGAGGGCCTGGCCGGGCCCCAACAAACTGGCCGACCTCGTTTCCCGTGCGGGGCTCCTCGGTCTCCGCCCGGCTGGACCCCGCCCCTCATCCTCGAGGACGCCCGCTGCGCGGCCCGCGGAGGCTAAGGCCCCGGCCCTCAGAAAGAACGAGCGATCGCAGCTGGCAGACACCGTCCGTCCGGCACAACCCGGAAACTCACCTTCTCTCTCCGCGCCCAGGCGGCCGGCTCGCACCGGAGGTTTCGGTCTCTGCTACTGCTGTTTTGTTTCCGATGAGAACTCTCGGCCCGCAGAGCAGGTCGTCCTAGGCCCCGCCCTAAAGGCCTTGTCAGTCTCGTCATTTCCGGCCCCCACGACGTTGGCTACAAGCACCAACAGTGAAAGGGACTTCCGGTGGCGCGCGCAGACTGTGAGGGCTGGGCCTGCAGCTGTCTTGGCTCATTTGGAGCTAGGATGCTGTGGGTCTAAGTAAGATGCTGGGCGATCTGAGGCAGCTGTAGGGCTTAAGACTGATCCAGTGTTCTCCCATGCTAAAAGCGAAGGCATTTTCCCCTTGTTTTTTGGTTGGATTCTGAGATTCGTGTCTTCCTTGCCGGTATCAAACACACCCTGTACACAAATACAGCCTTGAAAACCTATTCTGGGCCTGGCAGTGGTAGCCCGGGCCTTTAATCCCAGCACTAGGGAGGCAGAGGCAGGCGGATCTCCGTGAGTTCCAGGCCAAACTGATACAAAAGCTAGTTCCAGGACAGGCACTAAAAACTACAGAGATTCCCAGTCTAGAAACCCCCCCACACACACACAAAAAAAAAACCTATTCTGTATATACCGTACGCGTTTGCACATCATCCTCCGTTTTGTGATAACATTTAAAACCGAACACTTTCCATTTCTCCACATTATTTATTTGTACAGTTGCTCAAAATGGGTATAATTGTTCGTGCTCTCAATAAACTAAAGCGATTGGTGGGTAAAAAGAATCTGAGAAACTACCCTAACATTCTAGGCTCCAACTCTGAAAAGGTCTTCCAAGATGCAAGCATCTGGAGAGCAGAAAATTTTTCCTGCTTTGATTTTGCATCCGAAAGGTTTTATGTAATTGTAAAGACAATTGTTAAGTTATGTCTGTCATCCAACTCAGGAGTTGAGGGCAGGTCAGTAAGCTGAGGTCAAACTGGCTTCTTAACAAATCACAGGGCAAACTGGGCTACACAGGGTCTAATTATTTTATTTCCCAGATGCCTCGTTCTAATACCAGAGCAACCATCTCTATTTTCTCCCAACCCTGCTTCAATACAGATTTCATGTAACATTTTCATGCGTAAAATTTTCATACTTATCTTTCACACCAGCAGAATGGCAGCTGGGAGGAGACATACCATACACACTTCATACCATAAATTTCTTACCCTTAGTCTTTCCCCCAATAAAGTACATTTATATGGGAGGAATACAGAAAATAGTGGAAGCCGGGCGGTGGTGGCGCATGCCTTTAATCCGAGCACTCGGGAGGCAGAGGCAGGCGGATCTCTGTGAGTTTGAGACCAGCCTGGTCACAGTTCCAAAGCCACAGAGAAACCGGCTCAAAAAACCAAAAAAAAAAAAAAAAAGTGCTCAGAGTCTCTGCAATAGGGCATTTCTTTTCCCCGGTATTCAGAATGTGGCAACAGGACAGTGGTATAAACAACAAAATGCGGTGAGACAATCCAATAGTGACTACCTAGTGAAGAGAGAAGCCTGAACCTGAAAGTGCCTCTTAATCAGGGCCTTGTCAATGAGAAGGCCAGGAATATTACCAATGAGTCCAAGGTACACAATTAACAGTTGCATATGATCATTTGCTTTTACTCACATACATTAACACTACCATAGTTCCTATAGAAATATTGAATTGCCTTTCAATCAAAAGTTTGCCCATACTTTAGATTCTTGCCTAGAAATAAACTCATCTGAAAGTTTAGTATGTTCTCTGTGAGTTCGAGACCAGCCTGGTCTACAAGAGCTAGTTCCAGGACAGGCTCCAAAGCCACAGAGAAACCCTGTCTCGAAAAAAAACCAAAAAAAAAAAACCAAAAAAAAAAAAAAGTTTAGTATGTTTTCTCACTAATTACTTCAATCTCTGTAACTGAATGCGGATCTATCAACACTAGAACACTAAAGGCGGAAACGAAACCCTCAGCTGTTGGCTCCAGTTTTCCTTTTGTTATCAAACAGGAATGTAATATTGTTTGACTTGGCTTCTTGGTAAATTGAGGACAACATGGATTACACAAATGGGCCTAGACCAAATCTAGATAACGACAGGGAGAGACAGAGGGGAGAAGGGGTTGTGGAAGAAAGGACTTCAATAAAATCAATCCCAATTAAAAAAAGTACACACTTGGCAGATATCCCAGGGTTCCGCGCAGCGCCATCCTTCCTGTCGCGGCCGCCATCGGAGAGGAGCAGCCATGGCCCTGCACTACCCCATGGCCGTGGGCCTCAACAAGGGCCACAAGGTGACGAAGAACGTAAGCCAGCCGAGGCACAGCCGGCGGCGCGGGCGCCTCACAAAGCACACCAAGTTCGTGTGGGACATGATCCGGGAGGTGTGTGGCTTCGCACCCTACGAGCAGCGCGCCAGGGAGCTGCTCAAGGTGTCCAAGGACAAGCGCCCGCTCAAGTTCATCAAGAAGCTGGTGGGCACGCACGTACGCGCCAAGAGGAAGCAGGAGGAGCTGAGCAACGTGCTGGCCACCATGACGAAGGCGGCGGCCAAGAAGGGCTGATCCCCTCCCCGTTCTCAATAAACGTTGCTGTGGCGCAAAAAAATCAGGTAGTGGTGGGGCCTGTTTAATCCCAGCACTCAGGAAGCAGAGAAGTTGAAGGTCAGCCTGGTCTAGAGTTTGAAGACAGCTATTACACAGAGAAATCTTGTCTCGGAAAACAAAAATTACACACTTAAAATGGAGTGGGTTTGTGTGTGTGGTGAGGTAGGCCTTTAATCCCAGCAGAGGCAAAAGGATCTGTGAGTTTAAGGTCACCATGATCAACATAAACTCTGCTTTACAAAGTTTGGCTACTACACAATTTAACTCCCATTCTGTATGAGAATATAAAGGTTGTCGATCCAACTACTAAGTATGTAGCATTTTTTCACTCGTTTTTATAATTATTTTTTTCTATGGATATTTACAACTATTCCTAATTTGGTTGCTTCAAGACACACTTAGGCAGTGGTGCATGACTTTAATCCCAGCATTTGGAAGGCAGAAGCAGAGGCAAGCAGATCGCTAGGGCAGGCCTTATCAGTCAGACTATACAGAGAAATCCATGATCGAAAACCAACCAACCAACCGAATAGACTTAAAGAGGGAGCTAGGCAGTGGTGCGTGCCTTCAATCCCAGCACCAGGGTTCAAGGCTAGTCTGGTCTACAGAGAAAAAGTGTTCCACTGCAACCCAGAGAAACACTGTCTCAAAAGTCAAATTAAAAACAAGTAGGGCCAGACATCTACACAGTGAGCTCCAGGCTAGCCAAAGTGAGACCCTGTCTCAAAAATAAAAGCACAAAAAAATTGAAAAAAATAAAAGGCACATTCTGAAATATAAAGATATTAAAATTGTATGTGGTAAATAAAAAACTGAACTACAACCAGAAAAATCCATAGCCATTCTGAAATCACAGATAGATACCAAAAGTTTGGTGAAAACAAGTCTCACAAACATTGGAGGCCTATTTATATATATTTGCTAATTTATTTTCTTCATGGTAGAGACACACACACAATACTTGTTTTGGCTCAAGACTTATTTTTCTTATCTTTATTTTATTTATTCATTTTGGTTTTTCAGGACAGGGTTTCATTGTAGCTATTGAACTAGCTGTTGTAGACAAGGCTGACCTTGAACTCAAGAGATCTGCTAGGATTAAAAAGATGTACTCCACCACCGCCAGGCAAAACTGATTTTTCTGAAACTTTACTGTGAAGAAAACACCAACATTTGCTATTACAGTTTATAGGGAAAAAATCCTAAAGCTCAAATATCAAACTTTTAATAGAAATCCCCAGGGTCTGGTGGAGACACTGCCCATTCTGATGTTCACAAGTAGAACATATTGTATATATCTAACTACTGTTCTTTTGATGTTCACAAACAGAACATAGTATATATAGCTAACTACTGTTCTCAAACATCACCAGAGTTGCACACTTGTAGCCTAGCCCTTTGGATTGCAATGGAAGCCTGGGAAATTCAAAGACAGCCTGAATTTGATTGGAAAACTGTCTAGTCTCAATAAAATAAAACAGCTATTTTCTTTAAAATCTATTTTGAACAACAAAAAAATGTTGTTACTGTATAGTCTGTCAAGATGAAATGATGTGCAGGCATCTGAAAAATCTTATTCAACTTAATGTAATTCATATGGATAGGTTGGTACTAATATCACCTGGTAATTATAAATGTTAGTTATTGCCCGTAGTGGTGAAACACACCTTTAATCCCAGCACTCAGGAAGAAGAGACAGACAGATCTCTGCAGTTTGAGACCAGTTTGGTCTACAGAGACAGTTCCAGAACAGCGAGGGCTGTTATTCAGAGAAACTCCTTCTTGGGGGGGGGGGGGGGGGGAATCTTTTAAAGGTATTATACACCTTACTAAAGCACATAGGCATTTTAACAAGACAAGTAAGTAATAAAGAGGCCCACTCAAATGTGAGAAAAATTTGTATCAAACATTTAACTACTCTTTTTTAAAATATACTTAAATTTTATTCTGTGGTCAAATGAGGGAAAAGCATTTTAGTTTTAAGAATTCATGTGTTGGGCTGGAGATGGCTCAGTGGTTAAGTGCATTGCCTGTTATTCCAGAGGTCCCGAGTTCAATCCCCCAGCAACCACATAGTGGCTCACAACCATTTGTAATGATATCTAGTACCCTCTTCTGGCCTGTAGGCATATACAGACGGAATATTGTATACATAATAAATAAATATTTTAAAAAAAGACTTCATGTGTTTTATAACTTAAATGAGCAATACCAACCAATATAAAACCTAAAATGAATGTACAGATCTTTCATAAAAACTAAGAAGCTTTAATGGCAAAACTTGGTTTAAAGTATAAGCTTAATTTAACCACCTTTTCTGCCACCCACATGACCATTCCAGCTCTCCTGAAAAGTTCTATGATTTTACAGGGAAATGCTACGCAGTATAAGGTATATACTCCTAAAAGCTTCCAGTAAACATCTCTAGTTTGTGCAGGAATCTTAGACACTAGCAAGGTAAAGTCAATCTACTTGAATAAAACTTCATGGTAATATTAGCTAAAAAAAAAAAAAAAAAAAAAAAAAGACCTAGCATGAGGTCAAAGCAAATGTTCAATGTGTTTAGAAGACAAAGAAACAAAATAAATGACTTAAAGAGGGTATTGGGCTAGTGGCGGGATAAATCTGAAAAATGGCTAATAAATAAATTTCTAACAGGTCATTTTTCTGCAACTTTCCTTTAGAAAACAACACTATGTGGAGACATCCATGGATGACAGCCTCATCCAAAATAAGGTAAACAGGTCTCTTTGATCTTCTGATACCATAAAAGCTCGTTCAAAAATTTAGTTTTGGGTTTTCTAGTACATGCACTACACAATTATAACATAATGTCATTTATTTATAAGACTCAAAGGAAGCATTTCCAAGATCAAATATATACATTTTTAATAACTGAAATATTTACAAAATGAAGCCATGTCAAGGTTCAACATTAAGAACAGTGTTTTGGATGTCCTCAAGATGTTTAAAAGAAAAAATAATTAAAATAAAAACTTAGTAACTCAAACTCACAGTTCCATTATCCTAACAATTTAATCTTTACCTTTTAATAAACAAACATGGCAACAGCTGCACCTTATTTGTTAATAACTGTTTGGAACTTGGTACTTTTCAAATAAATTTTGTTCCCTGGTGTTCTTCTGAATTACTATTAAATTCTAAGGATTTCCCTAAACATGTCATCAATATATTAAAAGTTTGATGACAATAAAAATTTATAGGTAGGAAACTGCCATTAATGATGTTGCTTTGGAAGAAAGACATAAACAGTTAAATACCATGGTGAATTACTATTGTGTTTTGTCAAAATCTCTTTTGTAAACTTACCTTATTTGCTTATTTACTGGTGCTAGGGACAGAAGCCAGGCCCTCTCTTTCATGGTGAGCGTAGTAAGCTCTCCCAGGAGGTGCCTGCTGGTCATTTGTATTAAAGAAGATGGGCTCTTCCCCTCCCTTTGGAACTTATTTTATTTTATTAAAAGGAATACATCCAAATTAAACGAAGACAAGTTGAAAATGTATTGAATAAACTGCTCCAGAACTTTAGAATCTGCTTCAATCTTGAGCCTTCAAATTGGAGAAGAAATAAGACTATGATATACCGTCCTATTCACAGAGAAACAAATCTGGTTTAGCAGACTGTTGATCGCTGCAGAATATCACACTCTGGAAAACTCACACCGTAATTATACTAGTTACTTGGGTTGGCACAATTATCACTTTTCCTTTATGAGTCTATTGATGAACTATGAAATGTTTAAGGGAACCCAAAGAAAATTTAAAAAGACTTTTATGCATACACTGACATAAACACATTAATACAGAGATACATTAAGAATGGCTGTCTGCTAGGTTTGCACTCTAATTTTAAACTCCATGCCTTTACAAGGTCTTGCCATTTCTGATCAAGGGAGTGGGGTGACATGGTAATGAGTATGACTAGTATTCAAATTATTCATGTTGGTGCCTATACAGTACAGTTTTAATATTAGGTGGAATCCTGCAAAAGAATTGGGAAGTCATTTCAATATTTACAAGGGACGAATCAGCAGAACAAGATTACATGAGATAGGCTGTGTACAGTAGCTGCAGCTTATAAAACACACCAGCAATTTGTACCTGGTGAGTAAAAAGAGAACCAGGGATTCAGGACTTTACAACCAAGCGCGTACACATGGTATCAACAAATTAGAGGACAAAAGAATTCACATTTTCTACATTAAAAAATTACAGATCTCACAAATGTCTTTGAAGACAGAAAATTCAAAGTTCTTTGAAGGGTGTGAAAGAAGAAATCTGAAATGTAACTCTGAATGCAAAAAGTTTTACTTCACAAGACCAATTTTCTTGGCTTCTGTTTCATATATCAATAATCTCCACATTTTGACTATAAAAACTTCTGCTTCTTCGTCTAGTACCTAGAAGACAAAAGATGCAAAGATAATTAGTGGCATGTCAAGTCAACAGTAACATGCAAAACTCTTACCCACAGCACAATCAACATAATGACCTAAAGAAAAATTATCCAGCCAGACAGTGTTGGAGCATGCCTTTAATTCTAGCACTTAGGAGGCAGAGGCAATCTCAGAGAGTTCGAGGCCAGCCTGGTCGACAGTGTGAGTTCCAGGACAGGCTCCAAAAAGTTACAGAGAAACCCTGTCTCAAATAAACCAAAAAGAAAAATTATCCAGGATGAAAGAGATTTTAAATAGAATATTTAAGTTACCCCCCCCCAAAAAAAACGTTAGTAATTTAGCTAAATCCCATGACTTGCTAATAATTATTCCATTGTACTTTTGTTTACTGGTTTGATTTTGAGACACACAACTCAGGCGAGCCCTAAACCTAAATGAAAACAAGGATAACCATTCCCCTTTTTGAGTGCTGGAATTACAGATGTCACCATTTTTGCCTCCAATAATATTTTGTCTTTTATTTTGATGTTAATTTTATAGACATTACATTTATATATGACTGGCCAAACCACACAAGTAAAGCAAAACCTTACCATAAAAAGTAATTTATGAACGAGTTAAATATACATCTATCTTAATAGTATAATATTATTTATCCCAAGTCAGACTCATCATCGTACTTAACATGTAATAAAAGGTTATTATGTGACACCAAATTAAGCACTGCATGAGAATTTACTAGTCTCTAGAATGCAGTAAACAGAATTAAGAGAACACCGATGCCACAGGATTCACGAACACTATCTTTTTCTGTTAAATAATCTAGGTTATTTTACTATCTACCTAGGATTTAATTACTACATAATGTTCCCAACACTACTACTGCCTTTAACCTAAAAACATAAGGCTCTGGCCCTCAGGCCTGCTGTTAAAAGCAATGAAAGACCTAACGTCCTTAAAGACATTATCTATGATGAAATTCCAGGATATCACTGCTTGAGTGGAAAGTAACTTCTTATTGCCTGGTTTCTTCCCTAAACTGCCTCTAAGAATTCTGAGAGTCCAATCCCTATTAAAACTAGGTTCAAATCTTTACCAGCTATTGGATGTGTACTTGGCAGAATCATATGAAGCTCACTAAGTCTCACTTCACTGAGCTGTAAAAATCTAAGAAATTTTGCTGCATCATACCAGTAGTACTACTATAGAACTAAAACAGCTGCAGTGAGTCCTTGCTACATGGATCAGTAAATTCTCAAATCAAGTTTCTTTAAACTTCTTTTAAACAAATTTGTGGGTCATTATTTCACCATAGCTTGAGAAATGATCTTGGAACACAAATCACAAAATATATAATCAAAGTTTGTAATATAAAAATAAAAACACCAAATATATTTATCAGGAATAAAGTACTACTTGAGCTAAAAATCTGTCTTAAACATCTTAGAAGCATTTAGAGATTCTGTGTCTGCTGGAGTGACAAGTGTACAGGTGGTGTGCCTGACTTACAGCACGGTTGCTGAAACTAGAAATCTGGATCTCATGATAGAGCATTAAGTGTTCTTTTCAATTATTCATTTCTCTAATTTATATTCTGGCATTTTGGTGTGGAGAAGTGCAAGTTTATGGACGGCAGAAATCAACCTGTGTCCACCTTGTTTTCCCAGACAGGATCTCTCACTAGAACCTTGGACTTACCAATTAAAGGAGGTGGTTGGACAAGCTAAAACTGTCTGTCTCCACCTCCTCCATGGAGGGATCCCTCCATGCTGGGATCAGGAAAGCACATTGCTACACTCAACATTTTAATTAGACTTAGGGTAAGCAGTAAGCACTTTTTCTGAGCTATTCATTTAGATACATGAGGACATTACTTTTCACACTTTCTTTTACCTGTGTGCATGCCTGGTTTACAAAGTGGGTGCCCCTGCAGGAGCACACTTGTACTATCTTATCTACAAGTGCCTACACACCTTAAAAGCTTTTTCTTTAATGCAAATTCCCCCCGAGACAGGGTTTCTCTATGTGTCAAAGACCCCTAGTTGTCCTGGAACTTGATCTGTAGACCAGGCTGGCCTTGAACTCACAGAGATCTGGCTGTCTCTGCTGGGATTAAAGACGTGCACCACCACAGCCTAGCTAAAAAAACAATTTTTAAATTACTTGCTTGTTCGTTTGTTTGGGGTATGAACACATGCCATTGTGCTGAAACCTAACTCCCTTGCTGTTCTCTAATGCATGTCTCAATGCTGTTAGGAATTCCCAAGGTATATGATAGGCACATGCCATCATTTGGACTAATAATCTGGGATTAAAGGAATGCAATTTCAGCCCAGCTCTACTTTCTTATCATCTTATTCTTTGACAGAAACCTTTTCCCAGTTGCTTAGTTCTAAGAAATCTTCCACAATTAGCCTACCATCTCTAAATTCACTCAAACTACCAGTTCAAATCAAATTTGCTAGGGTTAGGGTTAAACAGGCCCTCCCTCATATTTCAGGCAGTACTTTTCTCATTTAAATTGTAAACCTCTTTCCTCCCTCTACTTATAAAATTACAATGTTCAATAAAAGAAAATACTGACCATAATACAAATGCAAATACAACTAGGAATTTGATTTTTTAGCAAGAAAATGCAAGAAATTTATAAAGCAGTTTGTTCACATAGGTAACAATGTTTTTCTAACTTACCATGGCAACATCATCTAAAATGCTCTGAGGTGAACTATGGGCCATAACCTAAAAGAAACAAATAACTGTTACAAAGCTGTACAAAACCTCTAAATGGTAGGGAAAGGTTTTTGTGCCTGAGAGAGTTGCTCTAGTTTGAGGCATGGTCTCAATGTTTACTTATGGAAGGCGTGGAACTTACAGAGATTAGGTTAGGTCTCCCTAATGCTTGGATTAGAGACAAGCCCTACCATGTCTGGCACTAAAAGCTTTTTATTTTCTATTTTTTTAGAAGAGAAAGGGTTTATGTGATGACTGTCCTGGAAATTGCTCTGTATATTCAGAGATCACTCTGCCTCTGCTTCCTAAGTGTTAGGGATAAAGGTGTGTGCCACAATCATCTGGCTAAGCTTTTTAACCCGGAATCCTAACCACTAAAACAGTTTAATCATTACTTACAAAATGCCTTTCCCCCCTCTCATGCTATGGAACCTAGGGTGCCCTCAAACTTGCGATCCTTTGCCTTAGCCTCCTAAGTGCTAGGATTACAGAAATCTGCCACACTTGGCTATGTAAGTCTTGATCCTGTAATATTTTTAAGCAGAGGATAGTGGAAGGTTAACACATTTATACTATTACAAGAAAATGATGCTCCCACTATAATAACCATCTTATTAAATGACACTCTACTTTGAGGACACACAACAAAACACATCTTGCTGGATGAAGGCTGAGTGTACTGGTACATGCCATTAATTCTAGCACCAAGGAAATGAAGGCAAGGAAAAACTCAGCCTGGGCTATAAGAAACTGTCTACTCTACAAAACAAAACAACAAAAAGCCTATAGAATTGAAAAATGCTACATATTATATAAAAATGTCCAAGACATCACCTTTCCATAAGGTTCAATTTCTTCATGCATAAATATAGTAAGGATGCCATTTGAGACTTGTATACTTGTATATTGCTACATAGTTAAAAGACAAAGTTCCATAGAATACACTGTGTCAAGAACTCTAATCAGTCACTACCTAAACACCATTAATGACAGGACTATTCAAAAACCGTGACTGCCAAAGAAATTGAGGAAACTATTGGCTACCTCTGCAAAATTCAAACTCAAATGACAAAACCACCGTGGCATGGCATTTGCAGTAGAAAAGAGAAAATATAATTGAGAACAGACACCAATTCTGTCCTCCCTGACTCAGAAAAAAAACTGTGGAATGATGGGTTTTTAAATAACAGGTCATTTAATTAAAACTGAATTATCGTGTACTTGGTAGGATTTTTTTTAAAGGAAGTGTCTAAAATAAATGTTGAAGGTGGAGAAAGAAAAAAAACCAACCTTAGAACAAACAAAATCAACCAATGTAGCTTCTTCTTCGCCTATGTATTCTATGATTTTCTTATTGATCCATGGCCGTATTCTTCGCTCCATCAGCATCTGCAAAAGAAAGCAAGATTGAAGAACTAAAATAAGTCAACTGTAGGGGCACAGATCTTAAATCCGGGACACAAGAGACAAAGGCTAGAAGACCTGAGTTCACAGTGAGGCACTGCCTCAAAAATAAAAAATTAAATAAATAAATAAATGTAATTAGTACACAACCCAGTAGTCTATGCCTAGGTTATAGCCAGAGAACTCTGTCCCAGAGCTATCTGAACTTCCTGCTGTTTACTAAAGTGAACCAGTAGATTAATGGATAATGAATGTCTGGCACACGTTAAAAAAAATCTGTATAAAGAAAAACAAAACCATGAAATCTGCAGGAAAATGGATAATCTTGGGCATAAAACATTAAGTGTTCTCATTCAAATTCAGAAAAAAAAATTCCCTTATGAGTCACTTGTTACTGTGTATGTAAACACTTAAGTTGTATAGTACACAAGTACAAAAATATTAAAATATATTAGGGTAACTCTAACTAAACAGGTGAAAGACCTGTATGACAAGAACTTTAAATCTTTGAAGAAAGAAATCCAAGAAGACATCGGAAAATGGAAAGCTCGCCCATGTTCTTGGGATGTGGGATTAACATAGTAAAAATGGCAATCTAACCAAAAGCAATCTATAGATTCAATGGAATACCCATCAAAATCCCAGCGAAATTCTTTACAGACCTCAAAAGAACAATACTCAACTTCATATGGAAAAACAAAAAACCAGGGTAGCCAAAACAATCATGTACAAAAAACAACTTCTGGAGGCATCACCATCCCTGGCTTCAAACTTTAAAATATACAAAAAACTCAAGAAACTAGACATCAAAAGAACAAATAATCCAATAAAAAAAAGGGGGGGTGGGGGATACAGCCCTAAAGAGAACTCTCAACAAACAAATCTCAAAACAGCCGAAAGAAATTTAAGGAAATGTTTAACATCCTTAGCCACCAGAGAAATGCAAATCAAAATCAAAACAACTCTGAGATTCCATCTTACAACTGCCAGAATGGCCAAGATGAAAACCAATGACGACAACGTATCCTGGTGAGGATGTGGAGTAAAGAGGAACATACCCCATTGCTGGTGGGAATGCAAACTTATCCAGCTGCTTTGGAAATCAGTATGGCAATTTCGCAGAAAATTAGAAATCTGTCAACCTCAAAACCCAGCAATACCACTTTTGGGCATATACCCTAAGGATGCTCAATCACACCAGTAGGACATTTTCTCAACTATGTTCATAGCAACATTACTTAATAATAGCCAGAACTGGGAAACAACTTAGACGCCCCTCAACTGAAGAATGGATAAGAAAAATGTGGTAGATTTACAAAATGGAGTACTACTCAGCAGTTAAAAAAAATGACACCTTGAAATTTTCAGACAAATGGAATTTAAAAAAACAAAACATACTGAGTGAGGTAACCCAGATCCAGAGATATATATGTACTTACTTACTGATAAGTGGCTTTTAGACATAAAGAATAACCAGCCTACATTCCAGAACCCCAGAGAACCTAGACAACCAAGACCCTAAGAGAGAGAGACATACTTGGATCCACCTAGGACAGAAAAAATATAAAAGATCTCCTGAGTAAATTGGGAACATGGGGGAAAGGGAGAAGAAGGAGGAACGGGGTGGAGAAAAATATATAGAGCTCAATTAAAATCAATAAAGAAGACAAAGAAAAAATCATTAAATTTGCGGGAAAATAGATAAACTTAAGCATAAAATATTAAGTGTTGTCACCCAAACTCAGAAAGAAAAAAATCCCCTATGAGTCACTTAGCTTACTGTGTGTTGTGAACCCTATTAACATTTAAAAAGAAGGCTTTAAAAGGTAGTATTTGGGCCAGGGGATAGGAGGGTGGTGAGAGGGATGGAGGATAAGGCTATGGCAGAGAAAAAGGCAGTATTAGGTACTGAAGGATAAATAGCAGAAAAAAGAATACAAATTGTCAAAGAGAAGAGAAATAAAGCTGATTTTTAAAATTTCAATTACATGGTGTTTTTTATTATTCTATGTGTGATGTATAAGTACATAAAAAAAATGTAACTGACATTGAAAGTATAAAACCCCAGGCAAAGCTCAATAGTTTCAGGATAACTTCCATTTACAAAATTTTTTGGTCTCTCTATGCAGCCCTGGATGTCCTGAAACCTGCTCTGTAGACCAGGCTAGCCTTGAACTCAAGAGGCCTGCCTCTGTCTCCCAAGTGTTGGGATTAAAGACTCGGCCACCACTGCTTGACCTGAGTGGCCATCTTAATGTAGCTAGCTATGTGATGATTTTATTATAATATTTTTTTTAAAGTTTTTGGAAACAAGGTTTTCTGCATAGCCTTGGCTGACCTGTAACTTGCTTTATAGACCATATTGAGATCAAAGGCATGCACTTCCCATCATCCAGCAATGAAATGATTTTATAAGGAGATAGAAAAACATCTGCCAATTATCTATTTAGTGACAAGATTCGCCATGCCAAAGAGATTATTCTACCTTATTTGTTAATAAGAGTGTATATATGTCAGTTACATTGAAAACTAGCCCAAATACAGCAACATATAATGTGCTACTCACGGAATCCACAATAGACCAATCCAGAGGATAAGCAAAGAGCTCAGGTTTGGCTGTGGGAATTTTCTCAATGAGACTTTTAATGTGCTTGCGCTTTTCTTCAGTGTTTACAGTGCCTTTAGTCGCATTTTTATCATCTTCACCATAATCCAAGGGGACAAGTTTCCTTTTTCGGGGCACATCATCACTGTCTTCATCCTCGAATTTGTTAAAGACACTATCTACAGGCAGTTTCTTTCTCTTCACAGAATTAGGCTGGCCAGGACTATTGGAAGCACCTATAGTTAAAAACCCTAGCTTAGTGAAAACAACATTTTCAAATGCTAAATTTGACAACCCACCATCCCTCATAAAATGCAAATATACTTCCACAGTTCTCAGAGAAAGATCCCAACTGTTAAAAACAACAACAACAAAAAAAACTCTCTACTCACAAGTGCTAGAAAATTTAACTTTTCACTTCTTCTCAGAGCTTGAGGCAGCTGGAGATATAGGAGCACTAGTAGAACTATGAAAACAATCGTGAGCTAGAAAGGCATTGTTGAATACTTTGCTATCTATCTACCAAGGAGCCATATATTTGACCTTACAGTGAAGGTTGTGGGGACACTGGAGGAAAGGACAAAAAAGGAAGGCAAATCAAACATACCCAGTTTAAGACTTAGTCCTATTTTTGGCCTATGCTCCTCAGGCTGCTGTTGATCTGGTGAGTTTTCATGAGGAATTATAATACCACAAGGAGACTCATCCCCAGGAGTGTTGGGTGTTGCATTGCCACTGGCAGAGGACACAGATGGAGCAGAGCTGATGGGTCTCAGAGTGGGTTTAAGACAAGGCTTTTGCTCTGGTTCTTCTTCCTCTTCCATAGGCTCCTCTCGTTTTTCTTCTTTTTCTTGCTTTTCTTCTTCTTCCTCCTCTGATTCTGGTTCTTGCTTTATTTGAGGCTGTCTACGCCTCTCAGCCTCTTGTTCCATCTGCAGCCAAAAAAATACTACCTGATTAACCTTAAAAAAAAGACTACTACTATATAACTCTTCCATTTGCTTTACACATCTTACATAAAAGAGCTGATAAAAGATTTACTCGAGATGCTGGAGAGACGGCTCAGAGGTTAAGAGCACTAACTGCTCTTCCAGAGGTTCCAAGTTCAATTCCCAGCAACCACATAGTGGCTCAAAACCATCTATAAGGAGATCTGGTACCCTCTTCTGGCATGGAGGTATACATGCAGGAGAAACATTGTATAGACAATAAACAAATAAATCTTTAAAAAAACAAAAAATAATAATTTTTTTACTTGACCAGTGGGATAAACCTTAATATTAAGTAAGAACTGAGTACTAGGGGGAGAGAGAGAGCTCAGCGGTTAAAAGCATTGGGTGTCTGGCTACAACTATCTATAACTCCAGTTGCAGAGTATTCAACTCAGTAAACAACAAAAAGGGAACAAGGAAGGACATGTTTTTTTTTTTTTTGATGTACGTAACATGTAAAAATACAGAAACATCCTATTGTTACTTAATAGAAGAACTAAAAGTATTTTCAAAACTAATAGTTCTTGGATGCAAAAGTTGAGCATAGTACATCTGCTAACAGTCTGTTCTGCTTAAAAATAGACTACTGGGATAGAGAAACAGCTCAGTGATGAAAAGCATCTGCTGTTCCTTAAGAGGACCCAGGCTCAGTTCTCAGAACCCACATGGTGGCTCCCGACCATCACTCCAATTTCAGAGAATCTAACCTTTGAGGGTATACTAGATAGGAATGTGACATATTTACATATAGGCAAACCAACTAACATAAAATAAAAATAACTAAACCTTTTTTAAAATGATATATTATGAATTGAAAACCTATTTTAGTAAGAAAATACTTCAAACTATAGTTTTATTACCAAAAAAAAATTGTATGGACAACTTTCTATCCAAATTTTATTAAGAAATAGTCGCCAGTAATGGGAGACTTAACTGATGTGTTGACATTTTACAAAGATTTGTGAATTCAAGTCCCGGGAAATATCTCCGTTGGATTAGTGATTGCTCTGAAAGCATGAGGATGGGAGTTTGACTTCTAGTACCAACAACACCCAAACCAAGCCCATGTGCTTGTAATGACAATACTGGAAAGGGGTAGACAGTCTGCTAGCGTAACAATGAGAAACTCTGTCTCAAATAAACCAAGGAAGATCGCTTCTCTGGAATAATACCCAAGACTGGCTTCTGGCTCCCAAATGTACATCACCCCTGAAGTGTCCCCCAACATACACAAATATAGAAAGGTGTAAATTCAGCTCAGCTTGACGACTTTTGCACTAAAAGTAACAGAAGTACTCCTAACCTACTAAATAACAGCACCATTAAGCTCCAAGATCATATTGTATACTCCCTTTATCTACAAACAAAAATATAACATAGCTGACTTTAAAATTTCTAGTGATTTAAAACCAAACAATTTCAAGTGTTGTAATCTCACCCTCTGGAGCTCTGCATCTGGATCCGGATGTCCTTCTGCCAGTAAGCGCTGCCTGATTTCCTCAAGCTCTTCCTTCTCTCTCTTCCTATCTCGTTCATCAGCTTCCATTTCTTTTTCCCTATCACGCAACCGTTTCTGAAGAGCACTCCCCCTAAAAAGTTAAAAGGACTCATTTAATATCATTGCCTAAACACAAAATGTTTAACAGTGCCTTTCTCAATATTAGAAACCACATAACTGAATGCTAAGACTCAAGTGTTCTACAAAGAACTCCCAAGACAGTGTACTCTCTACATTAATGTGTAATATAGTCCTAACCCTAACCAACACGTAAGCACCGAGTTGTCATTTTCTTCTGAAAAATCATTCTAATGTGCCTAAAAGCCAATAGGTAATGTTCCAGGGGAAGACAAGTTTTTGTGTTTTGTTTTTATTTTGTTAATCCGGACAGGGCAGCTCTGTAGCTCCGGAGCCTGTCCTGGAATTCATTATATAGATCAGACTGGCCTTGAACAAACTGCCTCTGGAGTGCTGGGAATAAAGGTGTGTGCCCCACACCACCAGGCTGGAAGACAGTTTTGCTGTACCTATTCCACAGTGAATCCCCAACACTTAAATTGCATTTTTTCAAGTAAGGTATGAAGATAATATAAGAACTTTTGGGGATGACAGTGTAACTCAGACAACTGAGTGAACGCTTAACATGAGAAGTTTTCTGTTCGACCAAAATGAGTGGATATGACACACATGATTTTAATCCCAATCTGTAGGACAAGGCAGGAAGTTATAAATTAAAAAACAGACTGCACACATCCAGTAAATACAAAGTGGTTCAATTCATAACTTCACAGTAATGTACCAATATAGAGATGGTAGGTGGGGAGCAGATGGGAAACTTTTGAAACACAGAAGACAAATTTCCAAACAATTTAAACAGTTTTTTCAAACGACCCTCTATCATAGGCTTCTCTCTAAAGACACATGGGATTATTGATTCTAAACCTAAACACACCTGCTAGCCTCGTACTCACAAACAGCACATAAGTTTATACTTGCTTACCTATAGTACTTCGGATCATCTCTATCATCATCATAGTCTTCTAAAAATTCTTTTAGTCGTTTAGCCTCTTTAGCCTTTGTAAAAATAAAGGACAAAGTATGGTTAAGAGTTAGAATCCTTCCTTCCTTTAGGAAAATATTTTTCCTCAACATCTATATTACTTAAAATTTTAATACTTCTCATTTATTCACATAGAAATGGGTATCAAATTAAAATTTTAAGTAAGTCAGCTTTAGGATATATCTGAGATGCGAAAAAGTCCACATACATAATATGCTAAACAAATAACCTGTAAATATAATTTTTAAATACACTCCCAATGAAACCTGAAAACATTAAAAAGCAATACAATATAATATTATTAAATGATATTGGCAGGCAAAAGTATCTTAATATTCCATAGGGTAGATAAAACTACAAGTGATTTAAGTAAAATTCAAGATTTAGATTTAAGCCGGGCGGTGGTGGCGCACGCCTTTAATCCCAGCACTCGGGAGGCAGAGGCGGGTGGATCTCTGTGAGTTCGAGACCAGCCTGGTCTACAAGAGCTAGTTCCAGGACAGGCTCCAAAACCACAGAGAAACCCTGTCTCGAAAAACCAAAAAAAAAAAAAAAAAGATTTAGATTTAAATAATGTCCACATTGTAAAGATAGATTTCACATCTCTATGTAAAGCCGATAATAGTTTCTGACTTAACAATTTAATACCTTTCAGCAATCATGATGTAAAGTCCTGTAACAGACATCCATAGGAATCATCTATCTATTCCTTAGTAACTACTCCCTGAGGCACAATGAGCCTTCTTCTGTAGTACTTCCAAAATACTGGGAATAAAACTCTTTCATATCTCAAATTTTCTCTACACTTGTTTCAAAATTATGAACAAACACTTCTGTATGGTCCAGCCCAAGGCACTAGGCTGGGATATGATAAGGAGAGGTATGTTGACAATAACAGTAATCTTATGTATCTTCAAATATTCAAAGTACAGCTATGTAGGACAGGCGACATAGAAGCACACAGAAACACAATGAAATTTACTACTCAGGGAAACGTTCACTTGTACTGAATATATCTGTTACTTAAAAATAAAAAAATACTTAACAGCAATTTCAGAAACAATGTCTTTTTTTTCTTTTTAACAATGTTTTTTGTAAAGAAAATATTTCTCTAAAGGTTTCAGATTTGTTCACAGCAAGCACAATATTGTCTGTTTTTCCAACTAATCCCATCTCTTATCTTTTTTTTTTTCTATCATAGATAGGGTTTGTGTAGCCCTGGCTGTCCTGAAACAAGCTCTGTAGACCAGGCTGGCCTCTTACTCAGAGATCTACCTGCCTCTGCCTCTTAAGTACAGGAACTAAAGGTGTGTGCCACCATACCCTGCATAACACAACACATAGAATATACTATTGAAGCAACTTTTTATCACTACTCTCAACAAATTGTTCATGCTTAACAATTATCAGTGTAAATACAACAAAACTAAATTTATGACCATATAAAGAGACTATAGTAGCAAGAAAACTACTTGATAAATGCTAAATATACTTCTGCTTAAAAGAGTGCCAAGAGGAACTAGAGCTGGCTTATCACTGAAGAGCACCCACTGAAGAGCTCTTCACTTGTCAACACCCACATGGTAGCTCACATTTCTAGTTCATATCCAGTTCTAGAGGATGATACCCTCAGAATACATACATGCAGAAAAAACACCAGTGAAATAATAAATAAATCATTAAAAAACAATATAAACCTGTTCCCTCCAAACAAACCAGACATCTACACTAACTAATTCAACAATTTTGCAGAACTATTTAAAAGAAAAAATTTATGGCAGTAAGTTTTTGTGTATGTGCCTGTGGATGCCATAACACAGATATGGATGTCAAGGTACAAATTGTGGGTGACAGTTTTCTCTCAACCAAGAGGTATTTGCAGTCTAAACTTTAGGGTGGTAGTTGGAGCCAATTCTCCAAGATGAGGAATCTTGTCATCTCAGCAAGTTTTTAAAATCTTAACCAAACGACATCAAATTAATTCTAAGTTTCTATAACCCACTATAGCAGATTGATATTATACTACATATCATTAGTGGGCAGCAAAATTTTTGAAAAGTAGGAGGAGATGTGTACTGAGTCTATCTCAAAGCTGTTTGAAATGAGAAATCCAGGTGATCTGTATGAGTCGAGTCAAGGCCAACCTGATCTACATCATTAATTCCAGGGCATCCAAAGCTACAGTGATAACCATATTAAAAAGCCGAAACAAAAATTATTAACTGAGAAGCTGTCATATATATAATATTTTCTGTGTTAAATTCAAATATTTTTAACTTGACAAAACACCTTTTTACACCTAAAACCTCACCATTTCTCTTCTTCTTTCTTCTTCTCTTTCCGCCTCTTTTTCATATTCTCTGGTTTTCTTTCGTTCTCTGATTTCCCAATTCTTAAGGCGCTAATAGAAAAAAAGTTTCAAAACTTTAAAATTTCACACAGGACTCTATAAAACATGGCCACCAGCCTATGTGAGTGTAACACACTTCACAAGGAAAGGCATTTCCTCAGGTTACCTCTTGATAAGCAGCCTCTTTCTCTCGCAATTTGCGTTCAAGTTTTCTTCGTTCATATGCGTCTTCTTCATCCTCTTCCCTGTCTCTCTTCTTGTCTTTCTCTCTTTCACGTTCCCGTTCTCTTTCTCTTTCTCTCTCTCGCTCTCGTTCTCTTTCTCGCTCCCGTTCTCGCTCTCTCTCTCGTTCCCTCTCCCGTTCCCTTTCACGATCTCTGCTTTTTTCTCTTTGGAAATAAAACATTAAATATTTTTTTATTGCTCTATTCTCTTTCTTTAGGAACCAAGGGAAGCTGTAATATACATTACAAATCAATATATATAATCAAGTCAGACTTTAAAATTAATTTTAGAGAACTGTAAATGTCTCTATACTGAAAGGTACAAATTCAGGTGAAGTAACTGTCTAAAATGAACAAGGTCCAGCATTTTAATCCCAATGTTGGAATTAAACAAAAACACAGATTCTAATTCTAACTACTAATTCTAAATTGCATTCAAGTCAGTCCTAGTAATTTACTCACATGTCAGAAAATAAACTTAAGCTTACATAAAATAAACATAAGATTACATGAAAAAAAAAGAGGTATTAATTCTGG
Organism: Microtus ochrogaster; assembly: GCF_000317375.1. Classification (NCBI taxonomy): domain Eukaryota; kingdom Metazoa; phylum Chordata; class Mammalia; order Rodentia; family Cricetidae; genus Microtus; species Microtus ochrogaster. The sequence goes on along the minus strand of NC_022009.1, from coordinate 21,446,694 downwards.
CTAATTATATGCTGGGATACATAATTATACACAAAAAAATAGAGCACTGTCACGCATGGTGGTAAACACTATTAAACCTAATGTCTGGGAGGAAGAGGCCAGCTGACCTCTTTTAGCTTAAAGACATCTCAGTTGTCTACATTGAGTTACAGGACAGGCAGAGCTACATAATAGGTATCAGCCTTTAAAATTAAAAAAGGGATGTCCAATTGGTGGTGTACACCTTTAATGCCATCATTTGGGAGACAGAGGCTGGGTGGGAGATGAGGGGATGTCTGTGAGTTAGAGGCCAGGTAGGTCTAGAAAGTGAGTTCCAGGACAGCCAGAGCACAGAGAAATGTTGTCGTCGTGACCCCCCCCCCCACAATAAGGGAATGAAAACATGAAGAAGAAAAAACGAAGTATGAAAAGCTAGTAAACGTATTAAAAAGCCAATCTAGAGTCAGGCAAAGTATGCCTGTTATTACAGTATTTGGGAGGGAATATGGAAAAAGTTTAAGGCTATCTTTACCTACATAGAAAGAGACCACCCTGAGAAACGTGAGACAGTCAGAAATTTTTGTTGTTAATACTACATTACTAGCAATCAAGGAATATGATGCTGGCAAACACATAGAAAGAAAATTTTGGCATGCTGTATGTATCAAGTGCCTATAATTTCAGCTCCAGGGATTCACCTCTCTAGTTGTAGTATACCACATTTGCATGCATACTGATAAACAAACATACACAACTAAAACTAAACCTTAAAAAAAAGTCACACTGCAAAATACATCACAATACCCAGAGATAAATAAATACACGTGTGTGTATTTGAGACAATTATGTTACTAATGGACATTGTTATTTGTGCATGTCTTTTTAAAGATGTATTTATTATGTATAGTGTTCTGCCTGCATGTATGCCTGGCAGGCCAGAAGCCAGCACTAGATTTCAGGATTGCTGGATGACAAGATAGTGCTGTTAACTGTTAACCCCTGAGCCATCGCAGCAGCCCTTGTATGTGTGTGTGTGTGTGTGTGTGTGTGTGTGTATATATTTTTTTTTTGACTACAGTCTTAACTGTCTAAGACTTGCTACCAGGCTGGCCTCTAAAAGTGCTGGAATGAAAGATGTGCACCACCAGGTATGATTTTGAAAAATAATTTTTAAAAAGAAATTGTGTAATTTCAGAGAATGCCAAATTCTCATTAAGGGAGGGCTGTAACGACAAGAGAGAAAGAGAAAATATAAAATATACTATGCATCTAGATAGTGGCATTATTAGGAGGTGTGACCTTGTTAGAGAAAGTGTCACTGTAGGGGTGGGCTTTTCTATGTTCAAACTACAACCCCCAACCACCTACAATTCACTTCCTGTTGCCTGGGGACCAGAGATAGAAATCTCAGCTCCTTCTCCATCACTTCGCCTGCCTGCACACCACTATATCCCACCATAATGGTAATAGACTAAACCTCTAAAACAGTAAGCCAGCCCCAATGAAATGTTCTACTTTATAAGAAATGCTGTGGTCGTGGTGTCTCTTCATAGCAACAGAAATCCTAAATAAACTCTTTGAAAATTTACTTTTGGTCATGGTATCTAAGTAGGCTTTAAGCTACATTGCCACAAGTAACATGTATTTCAACAATGATTGAAAAACCTGAGTTTTCCTATCTTCTCAATCACTGTTCTTTTTTTATCTTGCTCTAAAAATTATAAATTACCAAAAGTTTTAAAAGACCACCTTAAAGGGTGAAATTACTAAATCAGATGGATAAATGGACATAGGGACAAAGAAACACACACCTGCTTCTAAAAACAATACTGGTAGAATTGACTTCTGAATGTTAATAGAAAAACAGTCTACCAACTCAAAGATATAATGGAACTATTTCTTTCTTAATACTTAGGTAACAAGTATTAAGTAACAGGTTTTTAAAAACTGGCCCGAGAGAAAGAGTAACTACAGAGAAGAAAACTGTTGCTGTTGCTGGGAATGTAGCTCAGCAGGAGAGTGCTTGCCCTGTGCCCAAACATCCTATCTCGCATGATGGGACAAGTCCATAAGGCCTCCAGCACATACAAAGCTTAGCAAAGGATGAATTCACAATCACCCTAGGTTACATAGGAAATTCCAGGCTACCTGATGCACAAAGAGCTCACCTCAAAAACAAAATATAGGACTGGCGAGGTATCATAACAGCTAAGAGCACTTGTTGCACGTCCTTAAGAGCCAGGACCAAGCCGCATGGTGGTGGCGCACGCCTTTAATCCCAGCACTCGGGAGGCAGAGGCAGGCGGATCTCTGTGAGTTCGAGGCCAGCCTGGTCTACAGAGTGCCAGGACAGGATCCAAAGCTACAGAGAAACCCTGGCTCGGGAAGAAAAAAAAAAAAGGAGCCAGGACCAACCAATATGGTGGCTCACAACTATAGTTTCAGGTGATCTAACAACCCCTTCGTGCACATACATGATACATGTATATACATGCAGACAAAACACAAAAATAATGTACGACTCTATGATGGTGCACACCATTAATCCCTGCACTCAGGAGACAGAAACAGGAGAAGCTCTTTTGTGTTCCACGTTAAATTCCACACCACCAGAGGTACACTGAGAAAACTTTCTCCCACCCCTCCAAAAAACAGAAAAAATACTGTTACTTTCACCTGTCAATAATATTATTTTGTATACAAATAGGCAGGATATGAAAAAATTAAATGAAAATGGTATCAATGGCAATCTTTTAATTCATTTACATTATCAAAAAAATCAATTATATATAAACAATCAATTGTATATATAGTCTTCCTACCTTGATCGACTCCGATCCTTATTTCGATCTGAGCTCCTTTCTCGATCACGGTCCCGATCTCTCTCTCGATCTCGGTCTCTCTCTTTTGTGCGGTCACGGTCCCTATCCCGTTCTCGTTCCCGCTCCCGTTCTTTTTCCTTTTCTCGTTCACGTTCTCTTTCCCTTTCTCGTTCCCGTTCTCGCCTTTCTCGTTCCCTTTCACGTTCCCTCTCTCTTTCTCTCCGTTCTTTCTCAATTTCCTGTCTTTCTTTTTCTTTTTTGCCTTTCTCTTCTTCCAGTTTCTAGAAACCAATAAAAGTACTTTTAGAGTTAGTTTTGTGGCTCCAGTATTTATAATTTCCCCGGCGCAATGCCCAATACTGGTAAGAAAAGCATCAAACCACCAAGGCTTTAAATACTTGTGGCTTTATTTGACAAATTAAAACAATCAGAATGCCAGATTTTGTGCAAAATCATATGCTCTACACAAACCAAAAATCTCCAATCTTGGGTTGGGGAAACTTGAGCGGCTGATCACTAACTACACAATTTCTAAAATAACCATGAAGAATGTGGTTTCTAGTAATTCCTAAAAAGACAATTGGCTAAAGTTTAATTCTGCTTATTATGAATATCTCTAAGTCAGTGGAACAGTGATAGTATTTAGAACCCTAGATGGCTCACTACTTGAAGATTACTTGCTGAAGGTTTTTAAGTAGAGGTGGAAAACATTCAACTCACTATACAGCAATCTTCTGCACTCTAGGCTTCCCACCCTCCACAAGAAGCAGAAGCTGAATTCAGTCAGAAATTTTTTCTTTACCATGGAAATATGTATTCCCACCATTACAAAAAGGATGGTCCACCAAATACAGAAACTTTGAAAACCACTCACTTCAAGCAATGTGTACATAATTGCAACATTTTAATTTAAAAGTTAAAAGCAGTACAGTTATGCCCACCATTATTCCTATAAGACAATAAAAAATATATTTACAATGACAAATCCACCCTTGCAAGGATCTTATGTTAACTTACAGATGTTGTGCTAGGACATGGACCGCCAACACTGGATTAACCTTGCCTACAAGCTATGTTTCTGGGAGGAAGAGCAAGTACATGGTTCACAAATAAACCAAATAACAGTCAGACCAAGTGTGTATCCCTGAAAGATTACCAGTGTACCACAAGATTTCTATACAAACTAAGGGGAAAAAAGAAAACACAACAAAAACCCCAATCAAGTAAAACAAAATGAAAACAAAACACATTTATTCCTGAATTCTACGTTTAATTGCACAGAAACGAAATTTAAACTGCAACAATAAAATCTGCATTTTTCTTTTTCTCAGTCATGTAAAGCATTTAAAACTTTAAAAAGCAGTCTTACCTGTCAGGTACTTTTTGTCTTGCTCACGGACAAAAGAACTGATAGAGGATTATGAGAGAAAAGCTAGTGTATGAGGCATCAATATATTCAGCTGCTGAACTAAGTTAGCGTACAGGCAGAGCCAATACTGAATACATTGAAATTAGAAAGGGAAGATAGGAGACATGGAGAGAGAGAGGTCAGAAACTGAAAAGTACTACAGGGGCAATTTCTAATTTCTGAAGATTCCTAATGTAATTCAAAATTTGTATTTTAAAATGAATCTAGACTACATAAGACTTACCTCAGTATCATACATTTAAGAAACTTATTTTGGAGAAAATATATACTTACAGATTTTTAATTTCTTTTGTAAAAGTCCTCAATTTTTTCACTCCTGTTTTTTACTATGCTACCTTATCTCTGATGTAAAAAAAAATCTTTCACAACTCACTTTAAAGTCCTAATTGCTCTATGTAAGCAAAAGTGAGAAAATCAAGTCCATAACAAATGCATTCTAAAGTTATTTATATATTCAATATGTGTATGCACACAAGCAGATTTATAGCATATATGCATGTATGTTAAGAAATATTCAAGAAAGAAATGAAATGATTCCTTAAAAATTAAGTAATGAAGAGAAAAGGAAAGAGGTTAAAAAAGAAAAAGAAAAAAAAAATCAAAAATCTTACCTTATTCTCTCTTCAGACTCATCCGTGCTGTAAATGGACGCCCCCTGCCACGCTGATACCCTGACATTCTGTGGTTATTTAATAAACTCATACCAAAACATGCAAAGGTTCACTGAGCTCATTTTTTACTAAGAATTCAAATATCCCCTTAACCACACCACCCAAAGAGAAGCAATTTGATTTTTTCTCTTTTGATCTTTAGGAACATTCCCCTCAGTAAAACAGTATTAAGGCAGTGAAATGCCTGACAGACCCTTAAAATGCTGAAGTAATATCTTCTCAATTAAAAATTTTTACAAAGTTGATTTCCTCATAATTTACCAATAACATGAGAAGGTTTAAAATAAACAAATAAAAATAGAAGGGGTAAACCACACACACAACTGTATACCATTTTTAAGCTTACTCGGCCTTGAATTGGAATACTGAACATATATAGAAGTATTCTGCAATGACAATGCACAAACCACCATTGTAACTCTCAAGTTGTGGGAGTTACAGTTGTGCTTTTAGACACATTTACTTCCAGAAAAAAGCACCGTTGTGAGCTATGGTTGGGCAACTGGACATTAAGTGTTCAGCAGCATTTAATCATTAGCATTAATTATCAACTTGGGATTCTGAAACCATTAAGACTCAATATAGAGAAAATGAACACTTAACACCACTGAGTTATGTTATGTATCTCTCAATCTAGTCAGAACCAGTAAGATCTCATTACTTCAATCAAAATACATCTCATGCATTTTGCATTTCACCATCCAAAAGCACCACCTTCAATACCAGCCAACATTCACAGAGGTACTGTCATTGAGAGAAGCTTTAAATAGGCAAAACTCGTGAGTGGGATTTACTGTACACAAATACCAATTTCCAAGCCAGTTACCCCTTTGCATATTTTTCTGAGGGGGCATCCATAAATATAATAAAAACAGAAGCTCATACTTACATCCTATTCCTTGTTACTTTCCAAGCTGAGAGTTTCATCTTGCATTAGTCACCATATGATCTCTATCATAATGGTGGGGGGTCAATGAATAGATTAGCTTTATGGGAATTTACAGTTCTTCCATGCATCTATAATTTGGTAAGTCTGGTAATCACTGACCTACTTTTTAAAATCTCCCCCACTCAAACTTAAATCTACACAAATATAAAACCTTAAATTTTAATCTCAGCTCTTTAAAAAGAAGTTTTCCTAAGATTAAAGAACTGCCCACAAAAATAAACTAAATTGTATGTATGGTATCCTGCTGCCCCCTGAATATAGTTAAATCTGACCTTGACGTCTATGTTGAAATCTATGAATTAACTTGTTCTTTTAAAGTGAGATGACTGTTGAGTAGTCAGTGACTGGAAAAAATTAAGTAATGACCACTTTTAAATGTGGTGCTTGTCTTCTTTTGTTTCTACCTCAGTAATAACTAAGCCTTACAAGGCAATAAATTATACTCTAATAATGTAAAGTTGATTTTCTTGTCTGTTTGCTTTGGATTCTGTAAAAAGTCTAGATTGGTATCAAGTGAAAATATAAGAATACTACCTTATGTGTGTCTCTGAATTTGCTGATCTCTCGGGATATCAAGTCTCTTTTGTCTTCTTCCATTTCTATAGCATTTATATCCTCCTAAAAATAAGGAAACAGAAAGGAATGAATATACATTAATATAAAATGATTCAGTATTTTGTACAAGTATTACAAAATGGACTAAAAAACACCAGCTTGACAGTAAAATTTAATGTAATACGATAAAAAAAATAGTAAAAAGCACAAATCTGGCAATTAGTAGCACACACATAAAATCAAAATGTACGTTTTAAACGAACCTTGGTGATGAGTGGGTAAGGGATCAATGGGGCCACTGGAAATCTACGGAAAATCTGCAGAGAAACCCACAAAGATTTTTTTAAAAACATTATGTTTTTATTATTAGAATATTTTTATTTATTTATGTTTATAATTTTTTATTTATTAAAAACATCATGCTGTAATTCAACTTACTACATACTTACACTGGAACCATTACTTGTGATATTTTGATTTCAAATTATTAGTAAAAATTATTTCCTTATCTTTAAAACCTCCTCTGACGAGGGCAGGGAGAAAAATGTCTTAAGAAGAACTGGACTGGCCAAGTGGTGGTAGTATACGCCTGTAATCCCAAAGCTCGGAAGGCAGAAGCAGGCTGGCTGATCTTTGTGAGTTCGAAAGCCAGCATGGAGAGAGGACTCAGAGTTTAAGAGCACTGTTGCTCTTCCAGAACTCCTGAGTTCAATTCCCAGCAACCACATGGAGGCTCACAGCCATCTGTAATGGGATCTGATGCCCTTTCCTGGCATGCAGGCACATAGTAGGAAGAAGATTACACATGTAATAAAGAAATAATAATTTTAAAAAAATGAGTTCCAAGACAGCCAGAGATCTAACACAGAGAAACATTATCTCACAATACTAGGAAAGAAAAAAAAGGGGGGGGGGGGAGCAAGACTGTTCCGATATCTCTAAGCTGTAGAAAACAACCATACTTAATATTAATATTTGCCACTTGATATGTATTTGAATGCACAAAAGAAAATTTGTCTACCACATAAAAAGATCTGCCTATAATTCTTACCAAAGAACAGTATTTCTTTAACTTGTTCTCACTTATCCATTGTTTTTCTCCTTCCACATCAATAGAGGAAGTTCTATTTTACCTAATACCTAACAAACTCTACAAACTCTTTCCCAATAGACATACTAAGTAGACCCCCATTTATGATCAAATGAAATATTAAATAAGTGTATCTAGCAAAAAATAAAACTTAAAAGTCCCCAAAAAAAACCTACTGAAACCCAAAATAGAACCGTTCCCTATCCCTAAATAATCAATATATACAGTTATAGCATTTTTCATGATACAAACAACCCCAGAGTTTCTGAAGAAACACCGTAATTTTTCAGAAAAATAAATATTAGAAATGACTGTGTTGTCAGAACACATACGTCCTCCTTCTTTTCCTTCTTCTTCTTCCTGGGGTGAGAGTCAGACTCCTGTGAGGGTGCATTCAGCTCACTGGAGTATTCACGTATTAAAACTTCAATTGCCCCTTTAATCATCTGGTCTCTTCTCTTTGTTTCTTCATCTAAGGCTTCTTCATCATCATTAGTAACAGTTTCTGGTCTTGCATTCTTAAAAAACCAAGACAAATTTGGGGAGAATGGAAAAAAATCATTGCAAAGAATATGAATAGGCTAAACAAAGAAAAATATTCAATAGCTATATCTACAAAATGTAAACACTAAAAAGGTTATATGCTGAAAATGATGGCTTCTTTCCCCACATATGCTTTTATATATTATTAAATCTTTTAAAAAAATCCTATGTGTATATATGTGTGTGTCCTATGGCATACATGTGGAAGTCAAGAGGATAACTTGAATGTTGGTTCAAGATCTCAGAAATCAAAATTGGATGGTCAAGTCTAGCAGTAAAGTCCCTTTACCTAATCAGCTACCTCAGCAGCCTGGATTCTACAGTTTACATGGTGTAGTAAATACATATACCTAGCTAGGAATGAAGGTTCACCCCTTTAATCACAGTACCCAGAATGAAGAGGCCAGTGATCTCTGTGAGTTCAAAGTCAGACTTATCTGTATACAGGTCCAGAACAACCAAAGCTACAGAGTGAAACCATGTCTCCACATGTTCTATACACCATATACACTTCTTTCTCCTAAGTCACACATGCAATATCATTAATAATGAATCAAAACCTAGCCAGGAATGATGAAGTATATCTTTAATCTCAGCAACCAGGAGGCAGAGGCAAGTGCATATCCAACTTCAAGAATCAAGTTCCAGGACAGCTAGGGCTATACAAAAAAAAAGTCTCGCCGGGCGGTGGTGGCGTACACCTTTAATCCCAGCACTCGGGAGGCAGAGGCAGGCGGATCTCTGTGAGTTCGAGACCAGCCTGGTCTACAAGAGCTAGTTCCAG
>NC_022009.1:21425157-21437750 GCF_000317375.1 Microtus ochrogaster | reverse complement strand
TCTGGTGCCCTCTTCTGGCCTGCAGACAGACACACACACACATACACACACACACACACACACACACACACACACAGAATATTGTATACACAATAAGTAAATATTTCAAAAAAAAGTCTCAAAAAATATAAACGAAAAGAATCAATCAAGCCATACACAAACGAATTGTTCAATGTTTCTAAAAAAAAATATTAGACTCTAATAACAATCATTTAAGATTGAATATCTGATTGGCCATTGATGGCTGATGCCTGTATTCACAACAGTGGGGAGACAGATATAGGATGTCGAATTTGTGGGTAGTCGGGATTACACAAAACCTTATCTTCCCTTTCAACTGGGCACAAAAGTCCCAAATAGTAAAAATGAATCTGCAAAGTCCACAAGTGAAAAGTGAAGAACTGAACCTTCACTCAAAGCTGGGAAGGTAACAGTCATAAGGGAAGACGATAACTACCAGGGAAAGCTTCCCTTATACAACAGGACCCTATCTCAAAAAAAAAAAAAAAAATCAGTCTAGCATGAAAAAAACAAAAACATGCTGCTATTGTTGCTTCTAATCATTTTAATAATTATTTTAAGACAATAAAGCAACCAGATATAAAGTTAATTTAAAACCATGCTTGTAGAGCGAGAAACACAGATCAGCCGTCCAGGACTTGTCTAACATGTGTCATCCTGGTTTCAACTGTCAAAACATGAAGAGAAAAAGGACTACAATCTTTCACAGAAATGCCAGGATCTTGGTAACAATACATTCAACTCTACTGAAGCTGAACTTCATGCTCTGTGGTTACTTAAGTAATTATAACTTACCAGTTATTTCATAACAACCATTAAGATGTTTCTACCATTAGACATATTTATAAACAGTTAATGAGCCTACTATTAATCAACATTTAATTTTAACAAATCCTTATTCTGAACACATTGTTTTACATCGTTAGAAAGTAAAAATCACAAATGTTTAAAGAAGAATTTTGCCCACAAACATTATGAACATACACTAAGAAATAGAAGGGTATGACAGATAATATAAGACATTGTATCGGGCGGTGGTGGCGCACGCCTTTAATCCCAGCACTTGGGAGGCAGAGGCAGGCGGATCTCTGTGAGTTTGAGACCAGCCTGGTCTACAAGAGCTAGTTCCAGGACAGGCTCCAAAACCACAGAGAAACCCTGTCTCGAAAAACCAAAAAAAAAAAAAAAATCCAGGTTTGGAGTATTTTGTAAATTTTGTTTTTGCTCAAAGCTAACATATAACCCCAATGGGCCTGGAATTTGCTATACTTTCTCAGACTCCTAAGTGCTGAGATTACAACTATGTGCCACCAAAACCAGTTCTCTGAAACTTGGCCTTTGAAAACTAACTACACTATCAAAACATTCTTTAAAGAGCATACTATTGTGCCATGTGTGGGGCTGAAGGCCTTTAATTCTAGCACTTGGGAGACAGAGGCAGGTGGGATTTCTATGAATTTCAGACCAAACAGCGCTACACAGTGAAAACACTCTAAAAAAGAAACCAGAAGAAAAAAATATACAATCTGTGTGACATTTCCTACACTTCTAATTTTTTTTTCCCCTCAGAAGACTCTCCATGGGTTTCTGACCACAGGAATAAGAATGCGGTTGTAAATTCAAAGGCCTACTAATGGTAATTTAGAGTCTGAGTTTCTTTTAGTAGAATTACCATTCAAAAAAACTAAAAATTTAAGGATCAACATAGCTATTTGCCAGAATTATGACCATATAGGATTTATAACAAACCTTTCAAATGGCTGATTTCCTTACAATCTACATCTTTAGAAAGAAAAGCTAGGATAGGCTGTCTCTTAGTTCACTGCTAATTATCATTAAAACAAAAATGTGGTGAAATAACGTGTAAGGAGAAAAGTTAATTTGGGATAGAAAGGTCATTAGACAGGTTGCCAATTCTGATCTAAAGCTCTCACTGACTTTACCAACAACTTTCCATTTCCCAATTTTAACTTCTACTTCCAAATCCAAAATGTATACTAAGTAATACAAACAAAGTAACAAATCTAAGAAACTTTATCAAGACTAACTTCTATAAAATGAAAGAAGCCATTCTAGGGGAACCTAAACAAACTCACAGTTCCTTCAGTAAACATTATGAATTTGGAAGGGACTATGTAAAGATGTTCACTTGGAGCACCTTCATCTACCAGAATTTAATACACATGGCTATCCAGAGATTATCTGTACTCCAAAACTCACCAGTTAATTCTCATCATTTTGTTTTGCTTTCTAAGATATATACAAGCACTGGCTGGCCTGACTTAATAGATAGACCAGGCTAACCTCATCGACCAGCCTCTCCCTACGAAATAATAACCTCACACACTAATTCATTCCTTTGTGTATGGGTGTTTTTCCTGCATATATATGTACCTCTTGCGTGCCTGATGCTGTAGAGGGGATGCCAGAAGCTGGTGTCAGATCCCTGGGAAACTAGAATTACAGGCAGTTTGGAAGCTGCCATGTGTGTGCTGGGAATCAAATCTAGGTCCTCTGCAAAAGTTGCCAATTAGTGACCCTTGAGCCATCTCTACAGCCCACCAGTTTATTCCTGAATGCATGGTTAACAAAACACAGCTTGAAACAATCATGGAGGTTTATCTATATTTACAGACTTATTGCTGAGCAAATAGAAAGCAACAAGTAGGGCCAAGACTAGACAGATTAGATTGGTTAGCTGCAATGAAATACATTTGTACTAAACACCAGTTTTTTAAGTATTTTTAATCAAGTTAGCTAACAAGGAAAGTTTTCTTAAAATTCAAAATCAGGAAAATTATTTCAAATTCTTTTATAAAATTTTATATTTTTCTCTGACTCATTAAAACTATTTTTTTGATCTTCCTTTTACCTCAAGTCAGAAGACACCAAGAGTTGATCACAAAGTTATTAGTGACAGTCAATAAATGCTTATTATGTTATTAATTTAAAAGACATTTTGCTAAGTGATAGGGTGGGTACAAAAGAGAAGTTAGTGAAATCATTTTCACTTTTAGTGAAAACCAGGGATCTGGAAAGGGTACAGAATGTGACAGCCAGACAGGGAATGATAGGCTGTGAGAAATGAGACAGTAAACAATAGAGGCCATGTGTGTGAAAGAGGGATATGGGAAAAAAGGATTTTTAGACAATAAAGAAATGACAGCAGTCATTGTGTAAAAGTTATTTCCAAATTGAAATATTCCATCCTGGAGAGAAGACCTTGAGCAGGAAGGTTAACAACTGAAGATAGCTTGAGGAAGCCCCTGAAACTCATCAGTTTTCCCTCATAGAAAAATAAACAATAAAAGCTGAGAGTCGGGCTGGAGAGATAGCTCAGCAGTTAAGAGCATTGCCTGCTCTTCCAAAGGTCCTGAGTTCAATTCCCAGCAACCACATGGTGGCTCACAATCATCTGTAATGAGGCCTGGTGCCCTCTTCTGGCCTGCAGACATACACACAGACAGAATATTGTATACATAATAAATAAATAAAAGCTGAGAGTCCTTCTCAGATAGAACAAATCTGAACTGAGCTGTAAGAAAGCTGCCCAAAATAAATAAATAAACAAGAAAAATTAGAAATTACAAAAGCCACCAAAGCCGAGCGGTGGTGGTACATGCCTTTAATCCCAGCACTCGGGAGGCAGAGGCAGGCGGATCTCTGGGAGTTCAAGGCCAGCCTGGTCTACAAGAGCTAGTTCCAGGACAGGCTCAAAGCTACAGAGAAACCCTGTCTCGAAAAACCAAATAAATAAATAAATAAATAAATAAATAAATAAATAAATAAATAAATAAATAAATAAATAAGCAAGCCACCAGACCGGCTGCCTGAATGAAGCAGAAAGCAGTACAGTACAGTTGTCAGAGTGACTCTGAAAGGACACGCTCTAACCTGCTGAGCTGCCTGCAGGCTGTGAAGTCTGCTTCAGGTTTCCCAGGATCTGTGAGCTGTCACTCATGTTGGAGTGGACCTTGGTGAGGTAGCAATCTTTGAGTCATTCCTGCTCCTGTAACCCCTCACCCATATTTCAGAAGTAACCCCAGTAAGATTCACTGGTTCAGCCAGGTGGTGGTGGTGTATGCCTTTAATCTCAGCATGCAAGAGGTGGATCTCTGTGAGTTGAGGCCAGCCTGGCTGGTTTACAAGACTGAGTTCCAGGACAGGTTCCAAAACTACAGAGAAACCCCATCTTGAAAAACCAGAATGATCATTGGTTCACCAAGTTGAACTTTAGTGGTATTTACCGTATTTTGGTCTGTCACTGGCTTCCTATATGGAGTGAGTAGACCTTTGTGTTGTCTCTCTCCAGGAAAAGTTTTAACACATTCATAGCTATATGAATCAAAGGACATGTTAATTATAACTGGATGGACAAAATATTAATGGAGGAGCTTGGATGGGCAATAAGTACCAAAAAAAAAAAATATCAAGTAATTAATAATAATATTATAAGTCTGTGGGCTGATGCCAGCAGATGGTTCAACATGTCAAGGGGCCTCAATTTGATCCCTGGGACCTACACAATAGAAGAGAACTTTTGTGAATTATCCTCTGACTTCCACACACACATTCGTACCTACACACATATCTATACAAATATATATATTACAAATAACTGTAATATAAGTGTTTTCAAAGACCCAATTAATAGAATATCTGATTGTAATCCCAGCACATTGGGGAAATAGAGCTCAAGGTCATAATACACAGGAAGAAAGAAAGAAGCCACTCTGCACTATAGAAGATCCTACCTTTAAAAAAAAAAGAAAAAAGAAAAGCCAAAACAGCAGCTGGAAAAACTCAGCAGTTAAAAGCATTTGCTGCTCTTGAAGACATCAGTTCTGTTCCCAACATTCACACAGTGGCTGGCAACTGCTTTTAACACTAGTTCTAGGAGACTAATAACCCTTTCTGGTTTCAACGGGAAATACATGGAAATGATGCACATAAACATACATGCTCACTCAACAAACATAAAAATAAATTTTTTGAAACAAAACAAAAAACAGATACACAATACAATAAAACCTAAACACTACGCAAAACATAGACTTCACTCTGTAAAGAGCCAATTAATAGCATATTAATCCAAACCTGTAAAGAAATCCAAACCAGTTGGGCGGTGGTGGCGCACGCCTTTAATCCCAGCACTCGGGAGGCAGAGGCAGGCGGATCTCTGTGAGTTTGAGACCAGCCTGGTCTACAAGAGCTAGTTCCAGGACAGGCTCAAAACCACAGAGAAACCCTGTCTCGAAAAACCGAAAAAAAAAAAAAAAAAAAAAAAAAGAATTCCAAACGAAGATTGGGTCTGACAAATAAGCAACAATAGTTTATACTATATAAAGATATGCAGAATATGTCGGTGAAATTATTTAGATACTACAAGTCCAAAGAAAACCAGAATTAAGCAGGGGGAAAGATGTTCATAAAATAATCCTTTTTGATTTGATAGTCTAATGTTGCCCAGAATAGACTCAAATTCCTTGTATAACTGGTGAGCTTTTACCTCCCAAGGCTCACTCTAATCCTGCTTTTATGAAATGAAACTATTCTAATTAACACTATACTCATGGCGTGGGGATATAGATCAGTGGCAGAGTTCTTGCCTGTCAAACAGTAGCTCTGGGCTCTACCCTCAGCACTGAAAGAAAAAACAAAGACAACAGAAAACTACATTCAGTCACACAAAGGAAAATGTCTTCAAGAACATGAGACCAAAATGTCTACAGTAAAGTACTTTGGGTATGGTAAAACTTGATTTCCTTTTATATTTGGTTTAAATTTGAGTTAAAAAAAATAATCTTTAAAGGAAGCTATATGAAAGTTTGGTAAGAAGAAAGGTTATTTTGCTTTTTGATGGAAGTGGAAAGAAAGACAAGAAAAAAATGGATGCAATATATACTCAGGTTTAAGATTTGTTTTGTTTTGTGAAGGAGACAATAGATACATTACCACACAAGACATAAAAAAACTTTGTCCTCATTTAAAATAACAGAACTAAAATGAAAAATAAGAAAATGTCCTAAGTCACCCCAATACATTAAATAGTACAACTAATTTTCAGTCATTTTAGAATCCAATCTGTATGCATCTAAAAGAGAGGGTACTAATAAACATTGTGTAGGTTGAAATATTTTATACTTACTTACAAAGCTGCCTTAATGAATTAGCTCTGATTGGAATAGTCTGTACAAGTGTTTTCTCTGGCAAATTAACCTTGTCCAGCCTCCCTTACTACCTTCATCCCAACCTGGAACAAGCAAACCAACAGTCATCCACCCACTGTGGGTAGATAAAACACTTAACTACAAACTATGATAATACACTCCTGCACATATTGCAATAATGATTTTTGAGTCCCCATTTTAGATTTATGACAATATGAAGGATTCACACTGAACTAGTGCACCCAGATTAGAAAAGATATTGCATACCCCATTAGCTTTCTTCTTTGCTTTCCATTCATCCAACTGTGCCTTTGTTTTTGCATCAACTTTAACAAGTAGCTTCTTCTCTCCAATCTGAAGATCATGCAATAATCTGAGAGCACGGAGGGTAGATTCGGGCTCTTTATACTCACAAAATCCAAAAGCTAGAAATAAAAAATTGTGAATTTTAAGTTATAAAAAGTAAAAAAAAAAAAAAAAAGCAAAGTAAAGTGATTAAAGACATTACTTGAGGGTACTGAAGTCATCACTCTAATCCTGCTCTTTAACTCTCTAATAACCATTTCACTTTTAGCATGTGCAAACCAATGAGGTCTGTGTTTGTGTGTGAGAGAGATTATGTGTGTAGGTATGTGTGAGAGAGAGAGAGAGAAAGAGAGAGAAAGGGGGAGGGAGGGAGAGAGAGAAAGAATATAAAGAAAGAGAATATAAAAGACCAGTGGAAAGAAAAAAATAATAAAATTCAAGAAATTAAAGAAAAAAAACAAGAGTCAAAAGACTGAGGATATAGTTTTAAGCATCCAGACTTTTGCTGGGTATGACAAGGCATAGGCAGAAACAAAGGAGGACTGGAATAGCTATAACTATCAGAAGACTTAGAACAAATTCCCAATGACTTTCAATATAGAAAGCTCACATATATCCTGAATGGCATAAATATTTAAAGTTTGACATTAGTGAAACGTAAACAAGAGCCAGGCAGCAGTGGCACATGCCTTTAATCCCAGTACTCAGGAAGAAGATAGGTGTATCCCTACAAGTTTGCAGCCAGCCTGGTCTACAGACTGAGTTTCAGCACAGGCTCCAAAGCTACACAGGGAAACCCTGTGTCAAAAAAACAAAAATAAGTAAGTCATGTGATTATCTTTCCTCTTTTCCTGAGCTCTAATTGCTCAACCCGGACCAGACAGCCTTCCTTTCAGAGAAAATAACCTTAAACATGTAAGAAACTAGTGGTAGAGATGGAGAGATAGCACAGCAGTTAAGAACACATACTACAGAAGACAGATTCCCAGAACCCCTGGTTAGGAAGCTGGAAACCAACTATAACTCCAGCTCTAAGGGATACAATACTCTCTTCCAGCTTTGATGGGCACTGAACTCACATGAAAAACCAACACATAACTTTCTGGCAATTAATAAAATCTTTTTAAAAAAAGAACCACTAGATTTAGTATATTAAAAAGGGGGAGGAAAGAGAAAATCATTTAGTAATTTTAACTTTTTCCTCTTCTACCTCCATTCTATTTCACCTTTTGGATCTTCTTTTTTTTCTTTAAAGATTTATTTATTTATTACGTGTACAGTATTCTGTCTACATGTATGCCTGCAGGCCAGAAGAGGTCACCAGATCTCATTACAGATGGCTGTGAGCCACCATATGATGGCTGGGAATCAAACTCAGGTCCTTAGGAAGAGCAGGCAGTGCTCTTAACCGCTGAGCCATCTCTCCAGTCCAACTTTTGAATCTTCTAATCTCAAATCTCAGCCAAAAACCTTCTCAATTGCCTTTTTATTGTTTCTCCAGACAGGGTTTCCCTGTTTAGCTTTGGTGCAGATTCTAGAACTAGCGCTCTTGTACACTAGGTTGGCAATGAACTCACAGAATCTGCCTGCCTCTGCCTCCTGTGTGCTCGGATTAAAGGTGTACACTACCATCATCCAGCTCAATTGTCTTTTAATACATCCTAATAGAAAATTAAAGTAAAGCATGCTAAGTGATTTATGCAAACAGATTACAATAAAGGCAACAAGTAAGGAAAATATGTATTACCTTGAAGTTTTCCTGAAGCACCTTGTACTCTCTTCCAGCTTAGCACCAAACCACATTTCTTAAAAAGAAATTTAAGAATTTACCACTTAACAAAATGAAATAGCTTCAAAACAAGTAAGATCACAATTAATGGTTACAGAGTATGATAGCTCACACCTGTAATCCAAGAGGCTCAGGTAGAAAAAGTTAGAAGGCAGCCTGGGTCCCCAGTTTCAAAATAATGCCACCATCAATAGAGGGGGGAAAACAGAAAACAAACAAGATTATGCCAATGGGCTGGAGAGATGACTCTGCCGTTAAGAGTAAAAGTTGCTCTTCCAAAGGTCTTTGAGGTCATTTCCAGCAACCATCTGTAATGAGATCTGGTGTCTTCTGGCATGCAGCCATACATGCAGACAGAACACTGTATATATAATAAATAAATCTTTAAAAAAAGAAAGATCATGCCAGCAACTAATCTTGTTAAAAAAGATACTAAGTCTCTCAAAAACATGAGACATGTAACAAGTTGCTTAAACAACAACATAAAGCTTTAGACAGGCAGTGGTTTAGACATTGTAATTCTAGTATTCAAGAGATGAGACAAAAGAAAGCTGTAAGTTTGAGAACAGTCTGGTCCTCAGAATGAGTTCCAGGACAGCCAGGACTACAGAGAGAAGGCATGTCTCAAAAAACCAAAACAGAAACAGACAAGCTTTAAGGTGAGGAAGAAAAAAAAAGAAAAGAAAAAGGAGTCTTATTAACAGCTAGTAGAAAATAACAGGAGGGTGGTATTATCATTTATTCTATGGCTTATTTTATGTGCTGCAAGACTGTATATGGCTGATCAATGGTCCTCCTGAACAATGCATTGATTGCTTTCCCTGTATTGAATCTCTGCCCCCCAGTCTTCATGACTCAGAAGTTAAGAGCACTTGTTGCTCTTTCAGGGAACCTGAGTTTAATTCCCAGCACCTACATGGTGGTTCACAACCATCTGTAATGAGATCTGGTCTCCTCTTCTGGTGTGTGATTATACAATAAACAAATAAACCTTAAAGAAAAAAAATCTTATATTTTATCCTGAGTGTCCCCCAGAACCAAAAACAGAACTGTGACTTGTAGGATGGGGTGGCACAAATCTTTAATTCCTGCACTACAGAGCCAAAGGCAGGCTAATCTCTGTGATTGAATTGAGACCAGACTGGCATGCACATCAAAGTCTAAGACAGTTAGTGCTATAAAAACTACATCTCAAAAAGAAAAAAATAAGTTGTTACTCGTCTCTAAGGAGAAAAAAGAAAGGTTGGAGCTTTGTTTTTTGTCCCTATTTTTCGACACAGGCTTTCTCTGCGTAGCCCTGGCTGACCTAAACTCACTTTGTAGACAAAGATGGCCTCAAACTCACCGAAATCTGCCTGCCTGTTTCCCAAGTGTTGGGATTAATGGCATGTGCCACCACTGCACCCAATAGTTTCCAATTTTAACATTTTATTTTAATGAAAGAAAGAGTATGAATCATAAAACATTAAAATTTAACAAAGCTGGATTTTGTGGATTCTGTTTTGTCATTGGATGTCAAGGACCACACAACCAAAAAACTGGAAATAGCTATTGAATTACTTATTAAAAAAAGATTTAAAAAAATCAAATGAATGAGCTGGGTGGTGGTGGCGCACACCTCTAATCCCATACTTGAGAGGCAAAGGCAGGTGGATCTCTGTGAGTTCGAAGACAGCCTGGTCGAAAAGGGCGCGTTCCAGGACAGGCTCCATAGCTACAGAGAAACCCTGTCTCAAAAAAACAAAACAAAAACAAACAAACAAAAAAAAAAAAAGAAAGAAAATGAATAGTAGCGATTAGTGACAGCATGAGAATAAGCACCATTATTTTCATTACAAAGTCATCTAATACCATTCCATGCAACAGCATGTATGTTTCTTTTTATTGTTGTTATTTTTGTTTCAATATAGGTTTTCTCTGTACAGTTCCAGATGTCCTGGAACTCACTATGTAGACCAGGATGTCTTCAAAGTCAGAAATCCATCTGCCTCTTTCTCCTAAGTGCTGGGATTAAAGGCATGCACCAACACTTGACCACTTGAAAAAAAATTCTCTACATTACATTACATTATTATATTACATTATTGTGTGTTTGTGTATGTGCATCTAGGTGTGTGTATATGTATGTGTAAAATGCATGCATGACTGAGGGCACATGTGGTATGTAGGTAGAAGTCAAGAAAAAGACTTTGCCAGTTCGCTCCTTCCACCTTTACATAGATTACAAAAATTTGGCTTAAGTTACCAGGTTTTCTTTTTTGCTTTGTTTTTTCAAGAAAGGGTTTCTATGTAGCTTTGGTGCCTGTGCTAGAACTAGCTTTTTAGATAGGGCTGGCCACAGAGATCTACCTACCTCTTCCTCCCAAGTGCTGGGATTAAAGGCGTTCACCACCACTGCCCAGAGAGTACCAGATTTTCAAAGGAAGCAGCAATACCCATGTACCAAAGATTTTTGTTTAAGGCTGGAGAGATAGTTCAGTGGTTAAGAGCAACTGTAGTTTTTGAGAAACTTTAGGTTAAGTCCCAGCACCCATATGTTGGTCGACAACCATCTGTAACCCCAGTTCCAAGGGATCAACAGGCACACAGATGGTGCACATACATGGACACATGCAAAATACTCACAAATATAAAATAATCAGTCAGGTGAGGGAGGCGCACACCTTTAATCACTGCATTTTTAAAGCAGAGGCAGGTGGAGCTCTGTGAGTTTGAGGATAGCATGGTCAACTCTGTCTTGAAAAAAACCAAAGACCAAAAAAAAAAAAAAAAAAAAGAAGGAAAAAAAAGAGCAATTAGGTTTTTTTGCTCTATAATAAAAATATTTTTTAAATAAAAAAATTCAAGATATCTAAATAACATGCTATTTCTGCTCTGAATAAAAGAATTAATTATCACCAATGTCAAAATCTTCTAATGATCAAAATACACTGTACAAAAATTTTCTCTGATAAAAATATTTTTAGCCAGGCAGTGGTGGTACACTCCTTTAATCCCAGTACTCGGAAGGTAGAGACAGGCATATCTCTGTGAGTTTAAAGCCAGCCTGTCTCCAGAGGAAGTTCAAGAACAGGCTCCAAAGCTACAGAAAAACAAAATAACAAAAGCAAAATTCATATATTTACGAAGTACTTATAAAATCACAACATATTAGGCAGAAATCCTCAATAAATAATAAAATTTAAAAAAAATCACAACATATTAATCCAAAGATTACTAACACACTCATATTATGGTAAGTTTTGATCACTTTAACTAAGTTAAGTCAGCATGACCAAAACTAGGAATAAGGACAACATAAAACACTTGTGTAAAAAATGTGTACAAAATCTGAGCAAATACTGAGCAATTTCTAACTCTGAGAAATATTTTATGAAAAATCTAGCCTTTTGTGTCAGAGAAACAAGCAAAATAAATAAAACCAGAGAGTAATCTAAAAGAGGCCTATGATTAAATGAAACACAAATTCATTCATTCATTATATCATAAACTGAAAACAAGTAAGGTTTCAATTCAATTCTATTCTATTCAATTCGGCAGAGGTGGGTAGATAGATCTCTGAGTTTGAGACCAATCTGGTCTACAGAGTAAGTTCTCGGACAGCCTGAGAAATTACAGAGAAACTGTTTCAAAAAACAAAAAAAATTAAGTTCACTGATGAATCTGTATCAAAGAATGCTAGGGGCGGGAGAGATGGCTCAGAGGTTAAGAGCACCGACTGTTCTTCCAAAGGTCCTGAGTTCAATTCCCAGCAACCATATGGTGGCTCACAACCATCTGTAATGGGGTCTGGTGCCCCCTTCTGGCCTGTAGACATACATGGAAGGTATGCTGTATATATAATAAATAAATAAATTTAAAAAAAAAAAGAGGGGGCTAGAGAGATGGCTCAGCAGTTAAGAGCATTGCCTGCTCTTCCAAAGGTCCTGAGCTCAATTCCCAGCAACCATATGGTGGCTTACAACCATCTGTAATCAGGTCTGGTGCCCTCTTCTGGCCTGCAGGCATACAGACAACATTGTATACATAATAAAGAAAGAAAAGAAAAGAAAAGAAAAGAAAAGAAAAGAAAAGAAAAGAAAAGAAAAGAAAAGAAAGCTAATGTGCTCACTGCCCTGTTTTTTTCTTCTGCAGATCTAAAATTTTTTCATAACAAAATGCTAAGAAAAAAAATGATGGAGAAGTTAGGCATGAGGGCACAGGCGTTAGACCTAACTATCTGACAGGCAGAAGACGAACGTTCCTGGGTTTGAAGCAGCCTGGCACAAAAACTGAAGTACTCCTTCTTTTTTTTTTTTTTTTTTTTT
>NC_022009.1:21422938-21424537 GCF_000317375.1 Microtus ochrogaster | reverse complement strand
AGAGCTAGTTCCAAGACAGGCTCCAAAACCACAGAGAAGCCCTGTCTCAAAAAACCAAAAATAAAAAAAAAAAGGTCGGGGGACCACGTGTGGGACACAGTTTAACTTACAGCTAAGAGTTGTCGTATAAGCATGTCTGAGGCTTTCTCTGAAATATTGCCAACAAAAACTGTAGTAGTGGGACCACAATTTTCATCATTTTCTTTTAATTTTAAGCCTGGATGATCCTTTCTTGCTCCCAAATGCTTCCCAACCATGGACACAGTAGGTACTAGAACCTATAGTACAAAAAGACAAAAATATTTGATCTGGAAATTATGACATTATGCTAAAAATTCCAAATTTAAAGTATAAATATATAGCATATTATTAAAAGCCCTACATAACTGATGAAAAATTCCTAAAGCATGTAGTATATTTCATTAATACAAATTTATTCTTCACAAATTTCCATTAATTACTTTTTAAAAGGATTTCAACACAATTATAATCAGAACAAAATTGAAGGCAAATTCAACACTGCGCACGCTTTTACTTTTTATAAGGTCCTTGTGTTACTAGCTTATTTTCACTTTAAACTTGCAACTTCCCCACATACAGAACCAGAAATCTATATACTTAACAAGGAATTCAATACAACTCAGTAGGTATGGAAAAAACTGTGAACGGGAATAATTTCTCCAAACCCCAATTCCACCTTTCTCTATTGTACAATACAAAGGGAGTGTCATTTGGAGGCTTCTAAAAAAACCGAACTAGGCCAGGTACGGTGGTACACATCTTTAATTCAAACACCAGGGAGACATGTGGGTCTTCACTGAGTTAAAGGAGAACCTACCAGATTTACATAATGAATTCTAGGCCAGTTAGGACTAAAAAGTAAGACACTGCCCCCAAAAAACAAAAGCAATTTAAACAAAAAATTTGCCCAACTATTTGCGAGGTTTAGGAAGTGGTGAGCTTTGACAGTTTAATGATTCCCACCATTCTGAGTTTATTCTCTGCTTTCTACTGCTATTTCAGATTCAGGCTCTCAGCCCTTCCTGCCATCATTTCCACCTGTGCTGAGATTTCCTACAATATGGACCCTAATCCTTCTACAACAGTAAGCCCAAGTCAATCCCCCTCCTTCTATTAAGGAGGTGGTGTTCTGTCACAGCAATATAAAAGTAACTAATAGGGGCTGGAG
This sequence comes from Microtus ochrogaster, assembly GCF_000317375.1. Taxonomy (NCBI): domain Eukaryota; kingdom Metazoa; phylum Chordata; class Mammalia; order Rodentia; family Cricetidae; genus Microtus; species Microtus ochrogaster. The sequence goes on along the minus strand of NC_022009.1, from coordinate 21,423,348 downwards.
AGAGCAGTTAAGAGCACTGACTACTCTTCCAAATTCCCAGCAACCACATGGCTCACAACTCATCCGTAATGAAATCTAGTGCCCTCTTCTAGCCTGCAGGCACACATGTAGACAGAACACTGTAAACTAAATAAATATAAATAAATCCTTTTTTAAAAAAAGTAACTAATACACTATTCTTACAGAAGGTTCTCATTCAGTTCAAAACAACTACAGCAGGTGGCTCACAACACCTTCAAGCCTCCAAAAGCACTGCATGCAAATTCTGCCCATAATGACAAGTAGAACACAAACTACATTAAAATATTTTTACTTAGAGGGCTGGAGAGATGGCTCAGAGGTTAAGAGCATTGCCTGCTCTTCTAAAGGTCCTGAGTTCAATTCCCAGCAACCATATGGTGGCTCACAAC
>NC_022009.1:21419053-21421748 GCF_000317375.1 Microtus ochrogaster | reverse complement strand
ACAGACAGAATATTGTATACATAATAAATAAATATTTAAAAATAAAAAAAAAAATCAGAGAGCTAGAGAGATGGTTCTTCAGCAGATAAAAAAATGTTACCTCAGTTCAGTCCCTGGTAACCTCATGGTGGAAAGAGAGCTAACTGCTTCTAGCTGCTCTTTGTCCTCCATACCTACCCCATAGCACATCCTTGCATTTCTACCTAAGCACAAGATCACACACAAAATAGTAATAATGAATATAACCAGAAGGCCCTGTATATGATATCTAAGGCTACAAAGAAAAGTAAATACAAGAAAATATTTAGATCTAAACATGCTGATGAACATGTATGTATTTCCACACTTAGGAGATATGGCAGGAAGATCTGAAGTAAACAGCCCTTTTATACAGCAAGTTCCAGACCATCCTAGGCTAGCTGAAAACCTAACCCAACCCCTCCAGTCCCCATCAAAGTGTGTGTGCTTAATACTGAGATGAAATTTGGGGTGTGGTGAAAATTACCTGTAAGACTGAGGAAAGAGGATAACCGTGAGTCAAGACAAGGATGGGCTACAGAGTTCCAAACAAACTCAGGAAACAGGGCGTTACCTTGTCTCAAAAACAAAAACAAAAAACCACAAGAAAACAAAAACAGAAATCTAGGAGGTGGTGGTGCACGCCTTAATCCTGGCATGCAGAGAGGCAGAAACAGGCAGGCAGAGCTTTGTGAGTTCGAGATCAGCCTGGTCTACAGAGCGAGTTCCAGGACAGGTTCCAAAACTAGAGAAACCCTATCTTGAAAAACTAAACCAGGGCTGAAGAGATAGTTCGGTGGTTAAGAGCACTGGCTGCTCTTCCTAGAAGACCTAATTTCAATTCTCAGCACCCACATGGCAGCTCACAACTGTCTGTAACTACAGTTTCAGGGGATCTGACACCTTCACATCAATGCACATAAGATAAATTTAAATAAATTATTATTATTTTTTTTAAAAAAAGAGGAAAAACCAAACCAATCCAAACCAAACAACAATAACAAAACACAAGTGAGGCACTGATTCCAGCACTCGGGAGGCAGAGTCAGGCAAATCTTTCTCTGAGTTTGAGACCAGGCTGATCTACAACTCCAGTTCCAGGACATTCAGAGATGTTACATAGAGAAACCTTGTCTCAAAAACCAAAAGCAAGCAAGCAAGCAAGCAAACAAACAAACAAAAAAGCCAGGTACAGCTTTAATCCCAGCACTTACGAGGCAGAGACAGGTGGATCTCTGTGACTTCAAGCCTGGTCTACAGAATAAGCTCCAGGACAGCCAAGGACACACACACACACACACACACACACACACACACACACACACACACACAAAACCTATCTTGAAAAACAAAAACAAAACAAAACTAAAAATGTAAACCTTAGTCTATGTCATCTAGAAAGATAAATCAACTACCATTTGGTTTCCCTTTGACAGTAACAGGACAGTAACAACACTGTTAGTTGATATTGCTATAAGAGGAAATATTCACTGCTAACTTTCTGTATTTTCTAAATTTTTGAACCTTATAGTAAGGAATTTCCAAGATGAGTCTGAAACCCAGCAACAAATACAAATCTACTAGTCAAAACAGACGAGGTTCAACTGTAACCCCAGCATTCAGGAGCATGAAGGACTTGCAAAGGTACACCTGGAGCAACAGATTCTGTTCCAAACAACTTAAGGTCACATAAAAATCAGATATCCATTTTCACAGTAAGACTACCATATCTTTACTAATAAATCACAAGTATCATGTTCCAATGGTATTGTCACAATGACAAAGACTCAGGCTTAAAAAAATTTAAAAATATGATCAAACTTACCTGGAGGTACAGGAGGAGGAAAACCTGGAAACTGTGGGGGTGGAATCCCTGGAGGGAGTGCTGGGATTCCCATAGGAGGGCGATTCAAATGAGGGGGGAAAGACATTCTGACTGCACCAGTCTAAAGAAAAAAATGACAAATCATTTTATTTGAAACCTTTCTAATTTGACATGCCTATATTGTTGACCTTCATTTTTAGAGTATCTGCAAAATTCTAAAGTTTCTTACCCAAAGGAGTTGGCAAAGACCCTCTTTTCTCTGTCTGTCCATTGAGAATTTTTTAAAACTTAGATCTTTTCTAAAATAAGTTCCCAAAATGTACACGAACTAAGTTCAGGATAGACTCCTACAGTCATGTGGGAATACATATAAAGGAAGAAAAAAATTTTGAGGTTCAGTTAATATCAAAAAATTAAATGTCAAACATCAACGAATCTTTTAAAACAAACTGAGAATCCAGGAGGGTAGATAATTTTCTAAGTGTTCTAATAACATTCATTTTTAAACGAGCAACTCTCTGAAAACGTCAGTATTTGACAACTCAGTGTTAACTAGTTCTTAAAGACAAACGTGTCATTAAATTATAAACTTAGGAGGAAGAGGGGATCCCTTTCAGCCCACATAGTAACAGCTCTAACATATAAAAAGAGCCCACAAGTTGTAATAAGGTAACAGGCTTCTTTTTTTTTTTTTTTTTTGAAGACACGGATCTCAAGTAGTCAAAGCTGGCCTTGAACACCATAGTTGATGACAAGATGACAATTATGAACACTTGACCTTTCTGTCTCCATTATTTCAAGTCAGGAGATTACAGGTATATACCACCATACAGTTTACTTTTTTTTTTTTTT
>NC_022009.1:21417308-21418953 GCF_000317375.1 Microtus ochrogaster | reverse complement strand
TGTAGACCAGGCTGGTCTCGAACTCACAGAGATCCGCCTGCCTCTGCCTCCCAAGTGCTGGGATTAAAGGCGTGCGCCACCACCGCCCGGCCAGTTTACTTTTTCTTAAAGCAAACCTCTAGCCAGGCCTGGTGGCACAAGCCTGTAACCCTAATCCCAGAAGTGGAAGCAGAATCTTGAGTATGCTAGGACTTGTCTCAAAAATCAAAAATCTGGGTCTGGAGAGATGGCTCAGTTGTTAAGAGCATTGCCTGCTATTCCAAAGGTCCTGAATTCAATTCCCAGCAACAACATGGTGGTTCACAACCATCTGTAATAAGGTCTGGTGCCCTCTTCTTCTGGTTTGTAAGCATATATTGTATACATAATAAAATATTTAAAAAAAAATTCAAAAGTCTGGGCTGAGCAGATTCCACTGGGGAGACAGAGCCAAAACGACATTGTCAAGCCATCCAGGGATACCTGGGGGAGACCGTCTCAAAAGAAAAAAAAAAAAGAAGCTAAAATGAACTTGTCATTGATTCCAATAAAATTAGTTTTTTGCTTGTTTTGTTTTATATTAAGCAGCAATTACTTATGCCAAACAACTAGCAAAATTTCTTCTACCTAAGAAAATAAGCTTACAACTGTTAAACATATTTTCTAAGCAGGGCATGGCGGCACATGACTGTAATCCCTAAAGTTGAGAGGTTGAGGCAAGAGGATCAATTCAAGGCCATATTGCTATGTAGCAATGCTGTTTGCTTTGAGACCAACCTGGGCTGCATCTTTGTAGGTGAGTGCATATATTTATTTGGTTTTTCAGTTTAGTACGATATGGGACCCCAGGCTGGCCTCAAACCCAACATCCTTAGCCTTTCAACTACCACCATGCCTGGCTTCTTATTAAGTGTGCTATCTTCTATTTTTCTCTTACCCACCAAATCCCAACCGTTTGCTATGTTATGTTTTGTACATATCTTTTTATATACAAATATTTAATAATTTGTGCTTTGTTATAATAGATTCACACTACACTGTTACCTGCATATCTCCTTCAGTGTCACTAACATCTCTTCATTATCAATTCTTGGACATCTGATTTTATTTTAGTAAATATTTAGAATTTTTTAAATTACATTTATTTGTGTGAGTTTACATGTGTCTGGGTATGTGTGTGACATTTATGAAGTCAGAGAAGAAGCCAGAGTCGACTCTCCCATCACCTGGGTCTTGGTGGGATTAACCTTCGGCTGTCAGCATAGGAGCAAGCACACCCTTACTGAGCCATTTTGTGAGCCCACAGATAATTCCGTAATACAGATTATCACTGTTTGCATCCAAACTCTAGTACTAAATCATTGCCTCCAATCTAATGTGTATATTTATATTTCTATCAGCACTGTATCTAATGTACAAGAATCTGAAGTTTAAAAACAAAACAACCTATTTCAGTTTAGTTCCTCAATCCCTAAAGCTATGTTTACCTGTTACTGTTTCTCTGAAACAGGAAAGCATGCACTTGGCTGGGCAGTGGTGGCACATGCCTTTAATCCCAGCACTCCGGAGGCAGAGGTGGATCTCCGAGAGTTTCAGGTCAGCCTGGTCTACACAGTCAAGAAAGCCAAGGCTACAATGAGAAACCTTGTCTCGAAAAATTTAAAAA
>NC_022009.1:21414053-21417193 GCF_000317375.1 Microtus ochrogaster | reverse complement strand
GTTCGTCTAACTTTTTAATTGTCTCTAAGGGCTGGTAAGATGGATCAAGTAGGTAAAGGTACTTGCTGCCAGAACTGACAGTCTAAATTTCATACCTCAGACACACAAGGTTGTCCTCTGGCTTCCACACATGTACCACTGAACACATACCCCAAAATAATAGCAACTTCAAAAATATTTTTTAAAGGGAACTGGGATTGGTATGTAAAAAAAAAAAAATTAAAAAAAAAGAAAAAATACTTTTAAAAATACTTTGCCAGGTTCATGCCTTAATCCCAGCACTCAGGAGGCAGTGCCACGCAGATCTTGGAGTTTGAGGCCAACCTGGTCTACAGAGCTAGTTCAATGATAGATATGGCTATTACATAGAGAAATCCTGTCTCAAAAAAAAATAATTTTTTAAAATATTTATTGATTGATTGATTGATCGATTATGTATACAATATTCTGTCTGTGTGTATGTCTGCAGGCCAGAAGAGGGCACCAGACCTCATTACAGATGGTTGTGAGCCACCATGTGGTTGCTGGGAATTGAACTCAGGACCTTTGGAAGAGCAGGCAATGCTCTTAACCTCTGAGCCATCTCTCCAGCCCCAACAAAATAATTTTTTAAAAAAATTTAAAATTTAACCTTTGGTTTCAGAAAAGTGTTCTTATTCACAAGTCAGAGTTGTCAGAATGATTCCTATAGTAGCAAAAAGATGCTAGAAAAGCTACTCATCGGCATATATCAGAAAGGAAACTAAAAGTTTAAAAGACACTGTGCATTCAATTTCTATGTGCTGCTTTTCTTTTGTAATTACTACCTTTAAAATTACCACATTAAGTAATGGGTTTCAATTATATATCTTCATACATTTTATTATATACTATGCTCTCATTTGTTCCCCTTCCCCATTGAGTTTTTTATAATCTGTATTACAAATGCTTTGCATGGAAAGGAGAGGGAAGGTGTATCTGTTAAAACAGAAGGCTACTGTCCTACTTACAGAAGCTCTTGTATTATAATAATACTCTAGCTCAGCACTTTCTTAGGAAGGCAGTTGGTATAGTACCTGTTGAATAAATAAATTAATTAATGAGGAGTAAACAACGCCTGAGGACCCATTGACAAATTTATTTAACAGCTACTACATATCAGCAACAGTCTAGCGCCCACTTTCACAATGGTATGACCTTGGGCCACAGATTCACTTTTACAGACACTTCTCTCCCACAATTATTAGATATACACATCATTTTTAAAATAAAGCTATATTCTTAAGGATTAAGCTATATTTTAGGGTTTTTACTATTAAAAGTTAATTAACCAGATACATTTTAGTTTCAATATAAATATTGCATACATTTCTAATTTTTCTATGAAATACCTCCCTTTTATTTAAAGATGTTCAAAATTTAACATGGTCTGGACTTCAAGGTGAAAAAATATTAGTCAACATGAACAGTGCCTTTTCCTTTTAGATAATGGATCCCTTGTTGGGAAGTCAAAAATTAGACATTCCTGATGCTTTTGACAATTCAAATTATGTACAGTTTTATACTTGTTATATGAAATGAAGCAACCATAACAAAGTGTACCAGATTCCATTTTTAAAGTAAATTCAAGCTTGAAAATATACTTCTAAGTTTTAGGGACATTGGAAGTTGGAAGGTTTTATAGAAAAATAATCCAAGGAAAAAAGCTAGGGAGAGGTCTACTTTCAGTTCCAGTGATCCGGTCAGGCCTCACTAAGTCAAGATTTGAACAAAGATCTGACATAGACTGAGGTATGAAGCCCTATTCATATCCCAGGGAAGAGTCTTTCAAGCAAAAAAACAAAACAAAACAAAAAACTATAAAGCCCTAGAGAAAGACCAACATAAATCAACTTTATATCCCCAGGAGAATAAACATGGAGCCAGGTATTAAATAAAAAAAATAAAAAAAAAAAAGGACCATTAGCCTGGAAGAGGGAGTGATCAAAGTAGAAAGTAGATAGGGCTTTGTAGTAAGTACTACAATGTAAATGTCTGGGCTGCTACTTTAAATGGAATAGAACATATTTTAAAAGGTTTCTGGTTTAACATAATCATTGTCACCCTGTTAAACCAGAAAGGAAATAGGATGTAAGCAAGAAACTACTGCAGTAACACAAGAATGTGCCCAGTAGGAGATAGGAGTTAACAAGTTGCTAGATTCTGGACACATTTTGAAGACAGCCAAAAAGATTTCCTGAGGATTATACTGAATACAAGATAGTTATCAAGTCTAAGGCCATACCACTCTGAAGGTACCCCATCTCGTCTGATCTCAGAAGCTAAGCATTGTCGAGCCTGGTTAGTACTTGGATGGGAGACAAGATAGTTATCAATATTGAAATTATTTTAATATTAATTATAACAATATGTTTGATGTTGTGGGGTTTTTTAATTTAATTTTATTTTTTGTTTTTATGGTTTGTCGACACAGGGTTTCTCTGGATAGTCCTGGCTATCCTGAAATTTGCTCTGAAGACCAAACTGGCCTGGAACGCTGAGATCTGCCTGCCTCTGCTTGGCTAAAAGTGATTTTTGTTTTTGATTTACAGGGCTTGGGGGGTGGGAGGGCTGTCTTTTGTTTTCAAGATCCAGTTGTAGCACGGTTAATAAAAACCCAGAAACAGAATTTGGGGTTCAACATAAAGGTCATAAAAGCAAAACAGTCAGCCACTGGCTCTTACCTCAACCCCAGTCTGAAAAAGCGATCCTGCCTCGAGGAATCTCAGAATGAGACTGTCTCCTCCTGTTTTATAGTCCTCTCTAGGGCTGGGATTAAACGCATGCACCACTGGGATCAAAGGCACCTCCCAGTTTCTATGACAAACTAGTGTGGCTACTGGGATTAAAGGTGTGTGTTAGTTACCATGGCCTGGTCTGTAAGGCTGATCAGTGGGGCTGTTTTACTCTCCGATCTTCAGGCAAGCTTTAGTTATTAAAATATAAATGAAATATCACCACACCTAGTCACTTCTATGTAGTTCTGGCTGTTGTGAAATTAATTCACTATGAAGACCAGATTGGCCTAAATGATCCTGATGCCTCTGCCTCCAAATCCTGGGATTAAAGGTGTGTGCTGCCATGCCTAGCCTAATATGTTTTAACTTTTTTTTTTTTTTTTT
>NC_022009.1:21405388-21413953 GCF_000317375.1 Microtus ochrogaster | reverse complement strand
TAGACCAGGCTGGCCTCGAACTCACAGAGATCCGCCTGCCTCTGCCTCCCGAGTGCTGGGATTAAAGGCGTGCGCCACCACTGCCCGGCTATGTTTTAACTTTTAAAAGACTAAAAAATATTTTTATTTGTTAACTATGAAGTTTTATGTCCTGAAGTAACAAGTATCTGTGATATAAGCATTCCCAGTATCTATCTGTCGTGATAGTGGTCACCCAAACTTGTCAAAAACTCACTGGAATTTAAAATGTATTAATTTTATTATGTATAATTTATACAGGTGTTTCATCTAAAAAGGAAAAGATAAAATAATTTATAGTGTCCACCATCTGCATTCTACGTCTACTCTCATTTTTCTTTTTCTTGGTCCACTCTTTTTTATCTACACCTGGGAATGTCACAGGTCAACATATAAACAATCCTCTACTGCAAACTTATCCAAATGTCACCAGGGAAAGAGTGGCACATTAGCTCTCTTGGGACAATATACCAAATTTCTGAAATGGTTAAGAATGAACCAATACACTTCCCCCAGCAAACACTCATAAGCTCCATGTTGTAAGCTCTCCTCTAGGAAGCATTTGTATTTGTTATGAAAGGGTGAGATTTTTACCTTTACAATTAATTCAATGGCTCTACAATGCATTTGACTATTAATTTAACACTGTTTCCTATACTGCTTACAGTCTGCACATTACTAGACTGATGACAGAGCTGCTGTGAGCAAAGGGGGAATAATCTGTGCCCAAATAATGAAAAGGTTGAAAAGAAACTTTTTTTTTTTTGTGGTTTTTCGAGACAGGGTTCCTCTGTGGTTTTGGAGCCTGTCCTGGAACTAGCTCTTGTGGACCAGGCTGGACTCGAACTCCCAGAGATCCGCCTGCCTCTGCCTCCCCGAGTGCTGGGATTAAAGGCGTGCGCCACCACCGTCCGGCTGAAAAGAAACTTTTATACCACAACTTTTCAGCAGCCTGGGGATAAGCTCATCTACTAACACAGCAAAGGCCCTGTTGACAGGGCAATACATAGAAAAACTGGATGGCAAGAGACAGGGAAGGCAATACTAAAGTGTTTTGAATCTCCAAAAAATAAACAATTTTTTTATCTCAGAAATTTTTACTTTCATGAGGAAAAGGCAGCACTGCCTATATAGATACATCAGTGATTGCCACAAACTAAGGTAGAATACACAGTGCTTCCCAAATAGGCTAGAGGAATACTTTTGTTCTTTTTTTTTTTTCTTCCCAGACAGGGTTTCTCTATGTAGCTTTGGAGTCTGTCCTGGTACTAGCTCTTGTAGACCAAGCCAGTCTCGAACTCACAGATCCACCTGCCTCTGCCTCCCGAGTGCTGGGATTAAAGGCGTGAGCCACCACCGCCCGGCTGTTTTTGGTTTTGTTGAGACAGGGTTTCTCTGTAGCTTTGGAGCCTGTCCTGGAACTAGCTCTTGTAGACCAGGCTGGCCTCAAATTCACAGAGATCACCTGCCTCTGCCTCCTGAGTGCTGGGATTAAAGGCGTGTGCCACCACTGCCCGGCAAGAACAAGTTATCAATTAAGGACAACTACCAAAATTAAACAATACTGAAGATTAAAAAATATTGTACCAATATTAAATTCCTGATTGCTATCACTGTACTATTTTTAAATAATAAAAAAATCCTAAAGCTTCCAGGAATTAATCTACAGTATTTGAGTTTAGAAGCATCATGTCAGCCACTTACTAACAAATATGTCAGAAGAAAATTAGGAAGAACAAAATCAAATTGGCAAAAATGGTCAAATCTAGCTGTCAGTGGTGGCACATGCCTGTAATACCTGCACAAGGGAGGTAGATGCTAAGGAAACTCAAGAGTTAGAATATTTGAGAATTCATGTACTACTTTGTTAACTTTGGGTAAATTTTAAATTATGTCAAAGTAAAAAGGCAAAAGTGGAGAACTGCCATGAATTGTAGGTCAGCCTGTAGTACAATACGTGTTTAAACCAGTCTGGGCTAGAGTATGAGATGCCATCTCAAAATTTTAAGAAAAAATGAGGGTAATACTGCAATACTAATAATTCTTAGTAGTATTTTCTCCGCATAATTTTTTTTAAAAAGTTATTTTAAATACAAAAAGAAGCAAGCCTGGTGAATCTCTGTGAGTTGGAGGCCAGCTTGGTCTTCATAGTGAGTTCCAGGAGAGCCAAAGAGATCCTGTCTCAAAGAAGCCAGCATTGGGGATGCCAGGGTGAAAGTTTAAGTTTGAAGCCGGGCGATGGTGGCGCTTGCCTTTAACCCCAGCACTTGGGAGACAGAGGCAGGCGGATCTCTGTGAGTTCGAGACCAGCCTGGTCTACAAGAGCTAGTTCCAGGACAGGCTCCAAAACCACAGAGAAACCCTGTCTCAAAAAACCCAAAAAAATAAAAAAAAGGGCTGGAGAGATGGCTCAGTGGTTAAGAGCATTGCCTGCTCTTCCAAAGGTCCTGAGTTCAATTCCCAGCAACCACATGGTGGCTCACAACCATCTGAAATGAGGTCTGGTGCCCTCTTCTGGCCTTCAGGCATACATGCAGAAAGAATATTGTATACATAATAAATAAATATTAAAAAAAAAAAAAGTTTAAGTTTGAGTACTGAAATCCTGTATCAAAGATTAAAAGTACAAAGGTACTGAAGGTTTTAAGGAATCAAAATCCCCTTTAAGAACGTGAATGGTAGCCGGGCGGTGGTGGTGCACGCCTTTAATCCCAGCACTCGGGGAGGCAGAGGCAGGCGAATCTCTGTGAGTTCGAGACCAGCCTGGTCTTCAAGAGCTAGTTCCAGGACAGACTCCAAAACCACAGAGAAACCCTGTCTCGAAAAACCAAAAAAAAAGAACGTGAATGCAAAAAAAGATAATCACAGAATAAAAATATTTAACCAAAACTATAATGGCTAAACAAAACACAATAAAACATTTTCTCCTTGTCGTCTTTGGTATCCTATCAAAAGAAGATAGCTCAGTAGTTAAGAGCATTTGTATAGCTATTCCATAGGACCTGCGTGGGTTTGATGCCCAGTACTCTTACGGTGTTTCACAGCAACTTTTAATTCCAGCTATAGGGGATCCTTTTCTAGCCTCTGGCCACACACCAGGCTCAAATGTGGCACACAAACATACATGGAGACAAAAACAGCCATACACGTAAATAAATTTAAAAAAGAAAAAAGGAATGATAGCCCCCCAAAACAATGTGATGTCAACAATTTTATTTTTATTTTCAGAAGTCCTTTTTTTTTGGGGGGGGGGGGGATATTTCCCTGTATAAATTCTGGCTGTCCTGGGCAAAGAAAGCTGGCTTTGAACTCATAAGATATCCACCTGCCTCTGCCTCCCAAGTGCTGGGACTGAAGGCCTGCCCCAGAATCACCCTTTTTAATCTTAATCTCCTAAATCTTGCTGTATAACTGTTACTGTCTTTATGGATTAAGAAGCTGATTTAAACTGAGCAGTGGTGGCGCACGCCTTTAATCCCAGCACTTGGGAGGCAGAGGCAGGAGGATCTCTGTGAGTTTGAGGGCAGCCTGGTCTACAAAAGCTAGTTCTAGCGGGCTCCAAAGCTACGGAGAAACCCTGTCTCAAAAAACCAAAAAAAAAAAAAAAAAAAGCAGCTAATATGTTCAGGGGTATAAAGTAAGTAGGTGGAGACACCAAGGTTCCCTACTCTGCTGAAATTACCAATTCAAAGGCTGCTTTCACTATACTACAAGGTCTCAACAAGAAAGGAATTTAAGAATCAATAGCCTGGCCGGGCAGTGGTGATGCAAGCCTTTAATCTCAGCACTGGGGGGAGGGGGGTATCTCTGTGAGTTCGAGATCAGCCTGGTCTACAAGAGCAGGGCAGGCACCAAAGCTACAGAGAAATCCCGGTCTCGAAAACAAAACAAACAAACAAAAAATAATCAATAGCTGGGCAGTGGTGGCGTACGTACACTTTTAAACCCAGCACTTGGGAGACAGAGTCAGGCAGATCTCAGTGAGTTCGAGGCCAGTCTGGCTGGTCAACAAAAGCTAGTTCCAGAACAGGCTCCAAAGCTACCGAGAAACCCTATCTTGGAAAAAAAAAAAAATTAATAGAACTATTAAAGTCTACTCCGAGTACACAGGCAGAAATGTAAAGTCTCTGAAACATCTCACGCTAGTTCTTTTTTTTTTTTGGTTTTTTTTTTGAGACAGGGTTTCTCTGTGGCTTTGGAGCCTGTCCTGGAACTCACGCTAGTTCTTAAGTAACATTTATCAATATAAACCAACATCATGCTACTGGAATATATATCTTATTGAGAATCTTACATACACTTTTTCAGTCCCCAAATCCAATCCGTAAAGTGGATCATAATACAAACTCATTTTATCGAAAATGAAAACCAAGACTTAAAAAAAGTTTAATAAGAACACACTGTATGCTTGAATCACAAGAACTGGACAACCGAATGCCTTGAGACCTCTCTAGGTTTTTGGAATACCCTTTTAAAAAAAAACAAAAACGACACTTTTCATAAAATTACGTTTGTGGTGTGAAGATTTTCCCATTAAGCCGTCGACCGTTCCTAGTTCTATATACAGTCTTCCAAGCACCAATGGTATAGAGACCCTCTTACTTTCTTACATTCTTTAAGTCTAAAATATACTCAAAAATCAAGAGATTTTGAAAATGAAGGAAATGTTCACAGACAATACAAAAAAAAAAAACCCAAAGACTGTGTGTTCGATACGGCCAGCTACCTACTACACTTTATTTCAGTTCCAAAGCACTGTGATGCAAGAGAAACCCAATCCTTTCCCCTCCTTGTGGTGTGCTTTACTCTGCCCTGTATAAAAACGGCATTTTCAGGCCAATATTAATCTACTATTACATAACGTCAAGATAACCTTCATACCCTATTTCTAAAAGCGTATTTAAAAATCAATACTGAAAACAAAAGCATGGTAATGCATTTTAATATGAAGATCGGCGCTACCCAAAATGAATGGAGATCGAGCATCCTTCCGAGAGGACACGGGACAAGAATGGGAAACTATCACCGTCTTCGGCGAGCCAGGAAAGGTGCTTTCGAAAACAAAAAAGTGGACACTCGCTAAATTCAAGGAGGGGTGGGGCTCTTCTTTGGCGGCGCCAACTAGACCACAAGAGAGAAAGAAATGCGTTGGCAGCCCGCACCCCGCTAGAAGAGTGGGCGCAGGCTAGTTTGAAGGCACAGGCAGCCTTGAGGGCCCGGGAGTCCTTGGCCCCGGAAATCTAGCGAGGGGTGGATCTGGAGGCCCGAGGAGAAAGGGGCCGCTGGGCCCCGGCCTACAAGGTCCGATCCTAGCCATGGCTAACACAGGAGTCCCGTCAGAGCCGAGGCGATCCACTCCCGGACGGAACGGGAAGCCAGAGAGAGTGGGCGACAGAAATCCACGGAGGCACGCTCAGGACATGGGCCCGGCCTCCGAGGGCGCCCGGTCCCACAGGCTTTTCTTCTTTTTCCCCGAGGCCTCGGAGGAGCAGAGAAACCCCAAGCCTCGTGCCAGTCCCCTCCCCCACCCCACCCCCTCACCCCCACCCTACCCGGCCCTCCGCAGCCACCCTGGCTTTTCCTCCTCCGCCGCCGCCTCCTCCTCCGGCAGCTGAGGTCCCCGGTCGACCGGTTTCCTCAAGCGTTCGGAAGCGTCAACTCACCCGCCGCTGAGAAAACGAGACGGTCTTCGCGGCCTCTTGGGCGTCAGGTTAGGAGTGGGCTCCACCGGTTTGAGGGTTTCGAGCGCCGCCGGGCTGAGAGCCTGGGTCCGAAGCGCCTACTCGCATAGGCCGCAAACCCAGCCGCGCAGCGCGGGGAGCTTCTGGAGGTCTTCCTCTTGCCCGGCGTGCACTGCGCCAGGAGGCGTGGAGAGGGGAAACCATAGAGAAGATTGCACCTAGATAGTCGCCACTGTTGCCTCTGAGTCACTGCGCACAGAAGGATGACCATAGAGAAGCAGCGCCTGGTGGTACCTAGAGAGGCTCGAGCCGTACATGACGACCCGCCCTGCCATTTTTGATTGGAGCCGATTGAATCTTATGACTACGCGACGCCATCTTGAGGTCAAGGTTCCGGCTGGTTACCCGCGCGGGGTTTGTTAGAGGATTTATCACATTTTGGTGGTTCGTTTTCCGGGAATTAGAACCTTGATCTCCTGGTTCTTTGAGGTTCTATGAACTGATAGACTGTGTGGGATCGGGATGCCTTAGAAAGCCCAGATGTCATTTGTCCTTAGAAAACAACTGGTTACGTTTGGTTTTTTTGTTTTTGTTTGGTTTTTTTTTTTTTGGACTTTTTGTGCGGACACGCACTTCAACTTAGGCTAGGTAATAGGATCCGAAAGGTAACTAGATGCTTGATAGCTTCAAAAACCTGTAAGAATATTTAATACAGCTTTCTGTAGTGTGCTAATGATTCAGAAGAATATTAAAATAATGAAAAAGTTACTCACAAGTTACTGGGTTATTCAGTTTATGGATTTTATAAGCAGTATCCACTGCTTTGTTTGTTTCTTTTTACTCTGAAGGCCTATAATTGACTCGTAGGGATCTTGCCTGGTGCTATGCCAAGGAGGCAGAAAGTAGAATGAGATTTACTCCTGTCCTGGAAGAACTGGAGCCCCGGAGTAACGAATAGCAAACCTGACCGCTTTGTCGTTCTTACTCCCTGCCGTCTTCCTTAGTTGCCGTTTAGACGTAGTCTACAGAGACCAGACTGGACTCTCAGATCCGCCTGTCTCTTCTCCCCAAGTGCCACCACACCCAAATAACCTCATAGTTTTATTCCAGTACATATTACTGTCTGTCATACTAATATGTCTCATGGTCCACCTGCTCCTGCCACAGTATAATATAAACATAATAGCACAGAACGCTTATCTACTGTAGCTCCAGTGAATGGAAAAGTGATTGGTATTTAGCAAGTACTCAGTGTTTGCTGAACAAAATAGCCCGACGGTGTTGACATATACCGTTAGTCCCAGCATTTGGGAGGCAGAAGTAGGCAGTTCTCAGTTCTACGCCAACCTGGTCTACAAAGCAAGTTCCAGGACAGCCAGGACTGTTACACAGAGAAACTTTTGTATCAAAAACCAAAAAGCAAAAGGGTTTTGGCTAGACGGAATGTAGCGCATGTCCATTATGCTGGGAGGCTGAGGCAGGCCAGTTCTCTGGAAATTCAAAGCTAGCCTCTTTGGTTCCAGGACTCCTAGGGGGCTACATACAGTACATAAAGAGACCCTGTCTCAAAAAGCAAAGCTACAGGGGCTGGAGAGATGGCTCAGCGGTTAAGAACATTGCCTGCTCTTCCAAAGGTCCTGAGTTCAATTCCCAGCAACCACATGGTGGCTCACAACCATCTGTAATGAGATCTGGCGCCCTCTTCTGGCATGCAGGCATACAGACAGAATATTGTATACATAATAAATAAATAAATATTTGAAAAAAAACAACAAAGCTACAAAAAGGAAATTGTTATATGATTGATACTGACTGCAAGAACAGTGGAAATAGAAAAGTTTATGACACTGTTGCCATATTTATTTATTTATTTTTTTAAATAATTATTTATTTATTA
This sequence comes from Microtus ochrogaster, assembly GCF_000317375.1. Classification (NCBI taxonomy): domain Eukaryota; kingdom Metazoa; phylum Chordata; class Mammalia; order Rodentia; family Cricetidae; genus Microtus; species Microtus ochrogaster. Next base: position 21,406,357 of record NC_022009.1, on the reverse strand, counting down.
TGTATACAATATTCTGTCTGTGTGCATGTCTGCAGGCCAGAAGAGGGCACCAGACCTCTTTACAGATGGTTGTGAGTCACCATGTGGTTGCCTGGAATTGAACTCAGGACCTTTGGAAGAGCAGGCAATGCTCTTAACCACTGAGCCATCTCTCCAACCCCCTGTTGCCATATTTTATAGTCACTTTTTCTTTTTAAGTTTTTCAAGACAGGGTTTCTCTGTGTATACCAGCAAGCTGGCCTCAAACTCACAGAGATCCGCCTGCCTCTGCCTCCCGAGTGCTGGGATTAAAGGTGTGCGCCACCACCGCCCGGCTCCAATTCCAAGGATTAAATTAATCAATGTGAAGGTACTTTCTACAATAAAATGCTCATTAAATGCTACCACACACACTTACAGGATTTCTTTGTGCATCTTTGAACAGCCTGGAACTCACTCTGTAGACCAGGCAGTCCTCACACTCACAGAGATCTGCCTGCCTCTGCCTCTGCCTCCCAAGTGCTGGGATTAAAAGCATGAGCGACTACCTCCTATCATTAAATGCTATTTATATTTTTTAAATAAATGTTTATTTTTACAACCACAACAAAATCCTCTCAAATTACTATATATCCTTTTTTTTGCTTGCTTGTTTGTTTTTTTCAAGACATGGTTTCTCTGTGTCCTGGCTGTCCTGGAACTTGCTTTATAGACTAAGTGAATCTCAAACTCACAGAAATCTGACTGCCTCTGCCTCCTAAGTGGTGGGGTTAAAGGTGTGTGTCACCATCAACCAGTTTACATATCCTTTTTAGAAAAGGGGGGTTGGAGAGGTTGCTTAGTGAGTGTTAAGAGCACAGGCTATCCTTCCAGAGGTCCTGAGTTTAAGTCCCCGCAATCACATAGTGGCTCACATCTGGCGCCCTCTTCTGGCCTACAGGCATACATGCAGACAGAACACTGTATACATAATAAATATTAAAAGATGTA
>NC_022009.1:21402950-21405288 GCF_000317375.1 Microtus ochrogaster | reverse complement strand
TGAGTTCGAGACCAGCCTGGTCTACAAGAGCTAGTTCCAGGACAGGCTCCAAAACCACAGAGAAACCCTGTCTCGAAAAACCAAAAATAAAAATAAAAAAATAAAATTATTTATTTTTTTTGCTATTCCTTACCACCGCCCGGCTAAAAAATAAAAAATAAATAAATAAACAAAAGATGTAGCCAAACAGTGGTGGCGCACACCTTTAATCCCAGCACTTAGGAGGCAGAGGCAGGTAGGTCTCAGTGAGTTCAAGGCCAGCCTGGTCTACAAAGCGACTGTCTGGACCTCACTGAATAAACCAGGCTGGCCTCAAAGTCCCAAAGACCCTCCTGATTAAAGGCGAGCACCACCACACATAAACTCAGTTTACTGAAAAAGTTTTCCCATTGAGGAGTTAGCTCACTGGATAGAGTCCTTACCTAGTATGCACAAGGCCTTGGATTTGATCCCCAGCACAACATAAAAACCCAGCGTTGGTACTCACCCTCTATCCCCAGCTCTTGGGAGGTAGAAACAGGAGAATTAAGTCAGGGTTATCCTTGCTTGAAGAGTGGGTTTGAGGCCAGCTAGGAAGACATAAGACTCTCTCTCAGCCTGGCGGTGGTGGCACATGCCTTTAATCCCAGCACTTGGGAGGTAGAGGCAGGTGGATCTCTGTGAGTCGAGGCCAGCCTGGTCTACAAGAGCTAGTTCCAGGACAGGAACCAAAAAGCTACGGAGAAACCCTGTCTCGAAAAAAAAAAGACTCTCTCTCTCTCTCTCTCTCTCACACACACACACACACACACACACACACACACACACACACATCGAAGTCAGGACGAGCCACTTATCACTTGAGGCCAGGTTAAGCCATCCACTTGCAGTGTCAGAGACCCTATCCTAGTCACTTGCCAGAAAGACAGCTGCAGATAAACAGCCATGTGTATTCTGATCCTGTCCATGAAACACGCTTAACACAAGTATGCAGCGGCCCATTGAGTGACTTGCCAGGAAAACTGCCTAAACAAGGAAAGCATTGTTTAGCCGAATCCACCAGATGCCAAGCATTTAAACTAGAGACATAGAAGAGATAATAAATTGAGAGTGGGAGGTCCCTAGGCCGTGGAGGTCAGACTGCAGTTCAGAAATAGCGTTTGTCAACATAGGCGAGACTCTAGGATTGATCCCCAGTACTAGACCAAAAAAAATGACTACAAGATCAGCCAACACCCCAACAGACAAGCAGACAGAAGTACTAACTGGACCCAGGGATACACTGAGCCATCAATCTCTCCAGTCCCACCAAATTAGTGTTTAATGGGGAAAAATCACAATATATCTTTACAAAATAGATAGCAAAAAATAATTTTAAGCAACTACATATAAATCATTTATTTTTATCTGCATTTTTGCTTCAAGTTCTATTTCAGGCTCTGTCATCAAATTCAGACTTCAAGTTGGGTGGTGGTGGCACAGAGGCAGACGGATCTATGTGAGTTCCAGGACAGCTTGGTCTACAAAGTAAGTTCCAGGACAGCCAGGGCTGTTACACAGAGAAACCCTGTCTCAAAACAAAACAAACCTCTTTACCTAAAATAAAAATAAGTTATTTTAAAAAAAGATTCAGACTATTCAGACTTCATGTAACTTCCAGACTTCCAAACATGATTAAAATGTCTGTGTAGCTTCAGCTTCCCTCTGCACAGCATGAAGATTGAAGATTGCCATCCCTGCAGTGCAAGGGTACTGAATGCTCACTCATGGGCTGGATGTGGCAGGTGCTAGCCCACAGAGTTCTGCGTGTGTGTGTGTGTGTGTGTGTGTGTGTGTGTGTGTGTGTGCGTGAACGCCTGCTCACCTTTTGGCTTCTGAAACCTAGAGGACTTAGCTCACTGCAGGAGACTGGTCTGCTGCTTCCACTAACCAGGCCACAGAATGGATAGAAACAGCCCCCAGTCTTAATCCATTCTCCATAGGTTGGAAGGGTAGTAAGGTGAATGGAAAATAAGTACCTGGTTTCTTCTTTTTTTAAATGATGTATTTATGGAGATGTATTATGGAGAGATGGCTCAATGGTTAAGAGCACTCACTGCTCTTCCAAAGGTCCTGAGTTCAATTCCCAGCACCCACATGGCAGCTCACAACTTTGTGATGGATGCTGTCATCTCATGTGCAGATGTAAGTGTATACAATTCATTCATCTACATAAATAATAAATCTAAGAAACGAGACCAAGTTTTTAAAAAAAAAAGATGCAGGGGCTGGAGAGATGGCTCAGCGGTTAAGAGCATTGCCTGCTCTTCCAAAGGTCCTGAGTTCAATTCCCAGCAACCACATAGTGGCTCACAACCAT
>NC_022009.1:21400105-21402850 GCF_000317375.1 Microtus ochrogaster | reverse complement strand
GGTCTGGTGCCCTCTTCTGGCCTGCAGGCATACACACAGACAGAATATTGTATACATAATTAATAAATATATTTAAAAAAAGATGCGTGTGTGTGTGTGTGTGTGTGTGTGTGTGTGTGTAGACGCACATGCCCAGAGGCCAGAAGAGAAGAGAGTCTGGTGTCCTCCTGTCACTTGCTGCCCATTCATTTCCAATGCCTTTAAACTGTGCCTCTATTTCTAGCTATTGTGTCAATCTATCTCTATCTCCCTCCCTCTCTCTCTCCTTGGGGCTCAGGTCTTCTTGGTTAGGTTGAAAGTCAGCAAACCCCAAAAAACTTCTCTTCTCTGCCCACCTCAGAGCTGGGGCTTCAGGCATTTGCATAGATACCTGGTTTGTCATGCATGTTCTGGGATTCAGACTGTAGGCCTCATGATTCCAGAGCAAGAGCTCTTAACTGCTGAGCCATCTCTAGCTCCCATGCACCATTCCTTTCTAAGATGGGTTAGATCTTCTAAAGTCACTGAAGAACAAGTAGTGATACTGAGTGAAACAGATGCCATCGTGCTCGGTAGAGCAGTGCATGCCTATAATCCCAGCAGTCCAGAAGCAAAGGCAAGCTCAGGCCCAGACAGATCATTGCATAGTGAGTTCCATAGCTACATAGCAGCTTCCAGGCTAGCTAGTTGTATATAGAAAATTCCAAGCCATCAACATCTGCATAGCAAGATTCTATCTTAAATAAAAAATAAGCAAAATAAAAAGCAAATAGATGTTTTAAAAGGTCATTTTCAGTGAAGATTAAGTCAGACTTTGGGTTGAAAGAAAGAGAAATTTGGTTAGCCCTGAGGAAAAAATATTGTATTAGCAGTGATATTTGATGCAGAAGGAGTGTGGGAATCAGAGAAGGCTTCCTAAAGAAAGGACTCTCCTAAGCTGCGTCTTAGCCAGGACTGCAGAGAGAGAAAACATGGTGCAGCATAGGTACTTACACAGACCCTGAAGATCAAGGTTGGTGTTGCCCACCAGATAGGATCTCTGAGGTCTGCCAACTGAAATCAGGACCCTGAAAAGAGAGTTGTGACATGTTATAGACTGCATATGAAGGACAATCATCCTGAGACCAACAGCAGGAGTGGTACTCAGAATCGTCCTTTAGAAAATGTTTGGATTCTAAGGGCTCTTTTCAACGAGTTAATTAATCTATGGGGTCATGGCTGAAAGGGCTTTTGGCCTGGACAGTGGTGACTTGCACTTTTAATACAACCCCCCCCCCTTGGCAGAAGCAAGTGAATCTCTGTGAGTTCAAGGCCAGATCAGTCTACAAAACAAATTATAGGACAGCCAGAGCTATACAGAGAAACCCTGTCTTAAAACCCAATAAGAAGAAAAAGGAAAGGAAAGCAAAGGAAAGGAAAGCAAAGGAAAGCAAAGGAAAGGAAAGGAAAGGAAAGGGTTGCTGGAGGTAATAAAACGGCTGGAAGTTGGGTCCAGCTGGAGAAAGTGGGTTACTAGAGGCTTTTTTTTTTTTTTTTTGGTTTTTCAAGACAGGGTATCTCTGTGGCTTTGGAGCCTGTCCTGGAACTAGCTCTGTAGACCAGGCTGGTCTCGAACTCACAGAGATCTGCCTGCATCTGCCTCCCGAGTGCTGGGATTAAAGGCGTGAGCCACCACCGCCCAGCTAGAGACATACTTTGAAGCACACATTTTGGCTTGGCTCTGCCCTCTCTCTACTTCCTGCTTGCCATGAGGGAAGCAACTCTACTCCACCTCGCCACAGACATATAGTTATGGAACCAGATGACCATAGAACGAAACCAGAAATCAAAGTAAATCTTTCCCCTCTTTAGTCTTTTTTGCCCTGAACTCTATTATCACAGCAGCAACATAAATGTATTTTTTTATTTGTTTTTGTTTTTTAGTTTTTTAAGACAGGGTTTCTCTGTGTAACATGCCTGGCTGTCCTGGAACTCACTCTGTAGACCAGGCTGGTCTTGAACTCACTGAGATCCGCCTGCCTCTGCTTCCCAAGTGCTGGGACTTAAAGGTGTATGCCACCGCCGCCTGGCACAAGTTGCTAGTTCTTTCTCTGAAGAAAGAAACTAAGGACTAGAGAAGTGGCCCAGTAGTTAGAGCACAGCTCTTATAGAGGACCTGGGTTCGGCTTCCAGCATCAGCCTTGCAGAGCTCTCAGCCCCCTGTAACTCCATCTCCAAGGCATCCAGTGTTCTCTTCTGATTTCCGCAGAGCACCTACGCTCAGTTGTGTACGTATTTCCCACAGATATACTGGCATACACATAATTTAAAATAAGGCAGATTTTAGAGGGAAAGCAAGAGCAAACTAAGCAGGGGACAGAGGCACACACCTGTAATCCCAGCACTTGGGAAGGAAAGGTAGGAGGACAGGGATGTCAAGGCTTACCTAGGCTATCAGCTCAATTCAAGACCAGTTGGGACTACAGGAGATCTTGTCTCAAGAAGGAAGGAAGGAAGGACAGAAAGCAGCTACTTTGTCTAATTTGCTCTTGGAGGTTCTGATGCCAGGGCTGAGGCACTGACTCAGTTTCTTTGACTTTCCAATACTCACTGAAGACCAATGGCTTTTTTTCAGAAAGCTTCTGGGCCGTCAGTGCCAGACTGGAACTACTGAGGATTGGACCTCATGGATTGAGCCTTTTGAGTTCTCAGTCTCTTCAATGTAAAGAGAGTCATTGTTGTACTACCTAGAGCAGTGGTTCTCTTTTTTTTTATATTTATTTATTT
>NC_022009.1:21399159-21399692 GCF_000317375.1 Microtus ochrogaster | reverse complement strand
GTTCCTGTCCTGGAACTAGCTCTTGTAGACCAGGCTGGCCTCGAACTCACAGAGATCCACCTGCCTCTGCCTCCCGAGTGCTGGGATTAAAGGCCACCACCGCCCGGCAATGAAAATTATTTTATGGTTGTAGATTGCTACAACATGAGGAGCTGTATCAAAGGGTCGCAGCATTAAGAAGGGTGGGTATATTATGTAAACCAATTGTACTGAATAGTTTTTTGTCAACTTGACACAAGCTAGAGTCGTCCAGAACCTCAACTGAGACAATACCTCCAAAAGATCCCTTTGTAAGACATTTTCTTATTTGGTGATTGATAGGGGAAGGCCCAGCCCATGGTGCATCGTTCCATCCCTGGGCTGGTGTCCTGGGTTCTATAAGAAAGCATGGGTGGCGCATGCCTTTAATCCCAGCACTTGGGAGGCAGAGGCAGGAGGATCTTTGTGAGTTCGAGTCCAGCCTGGTCTATAAGAGCTAGTTCCAGGACAGGCTCCAAAACCACAGAGAAACCCTGTCTCGAAAAACCAAAAAA
>NC_022009.1:21393060-21399059 GCF_000317375.1 Microtus ochrogaster | reverse complement strand
AAAAAAAAAAAAAAAAAGAAAGCAGACTGAAGCCGGGCGATGGTGGCGTATGCCTTTAATCCCAGCACTCGGGAGCAGACTGAGCAAACCATGAGGAACAAGCCAGAAAGCAGCATCCCTCCATGTCCTTTGCATCAGTTCCTGCCTTCAGATTCCTGCCCTGCTTGAGTTCCTGTCCTGGCTTCCTTTAAAGATAGATTATGATCTAGAAGTATAAACCAAATAAGCCTTTTCATCCCCAACTGTTTTCTTTTTTCAAGACAGGTTTCTCTGAGTAACAGCTCAGCTCTGGCTGTCCTGGAACTCTCTTTGTAGACTACACTGGCCTTAAACTCACTGAGATCTGCCTGCCTTTGCCTCCCAAGTGCTGGAATTAAAGGTGTGTGTTACCACTGCCTCGCTCCAACTTGCTTTTTGGTCAAAGTGTTTCATCACAGCAATAGAAACTCTAAGACATCAATCTAATAAGTCTCATTTAAATAAATATGCTTGGGGGCGTTGAGACAGGGTTTCTCTGTGTAGTCCTGGTTGTCCTGGAACTTGTGTATGTCAGGAAAGCATTCCCTATTGAGTTACATACACAGACCAATATCTTCATTTAATAAGCAGGGTTATGAAAGAATCTGGCAAAGGTACAGGTATTCACAGAGGCAATCCTAGGAATAAAACCTTTCATGCCAAATAATCTCAGGCTTGTTTAAAACTTATTAGCTTAACTTCTTTGCTAAAATCCTGTCTTTCCTCTCCCCACACCACCTTATTTAGTTATTTTTTATGATATTCAACAGCTGGTGCTCTTTATGATGCACACGGTGTTCTGCCTGCGTGTCTGCTTGCACACCAGAAGAGGGCTCCAGATCTCATTACAGATGGTTGTGAGCCACTATGTGGTTGCTGGGAATTGAACTCAGGACCTCTGGAAGAGCAGCCAGTGCTCTTAACCGCTAAGGCATCTCTCCAGCTCTTGTTTTTGTTTTTTGAGACAGGGTTTCTTTGTGTAACAGCCCTGGCTGTCTTGGCACTCACTATATAGAACAGGCTGGCCTTGAATTCACAGAGATTCACCTGCCTCTGTCGCCAGAGTTCTGGGATTAAGGGCATGAGCCACCACTTGGGTAAACATTTAATCTTTAGTGCATTCCAGATAGCTTAGCTGCCTGCCCCCCCCCCCAGGTAGTCCACTGTGAAGAGATGATTTTGGGCAATATCACCCTTCTGCATGGCTTGTAGGACCCAGCCATGACAAGCTCAACAGAGGACAGAGTCTGAGTTTCCGTAGTTTAGCCATACCTGGTTCCAAGAAAGACCACAAACTGGGACCACCCAGGCACCACCCAGGAACAGACAATGCAAAGGAAATTCCTAAAGTTCTAATCATTGTAGATAGGATCACCTGCCAGCACACACCCATTGCTTTTCACTGGGACACCTCTAGGCAAATGTCAGCCAATTAGGGGTCCTGAACATTAGAAATCCCTCACCCCAACCTTTGCTGTTATAAAAACCCAACAACAACTGAGCTCGGGGCTCTCCAATCAAGGAGAGTCCAAGTTCACCAATTTCTGTAAAAGTAAAGGCTCTTTGCTTTTACATACAGGAATCCCTCTCCTTTTTGAGGGACGCTGCAATCTGGGCATTAACTCATTCACTATTTTGTAGATCTAAATATGTCCTTTGAATCTGAAGGTGAAAGAGTGTCCTGCTTAAGTCAGAGAATGAGGTCTTATCCAGTGTTGTCAATAATTTGCTGTGTACTTTGGCAAGTAACTTAACCTTAGTTTTCTCTCTCAGGTTAACCATTATCGAGATAAAATCATACAACGTTAAAACTGCCCGAACCTTAGAAATTACACAGCAAAATTCCTTTATTTTATGGAGAGATTGAGTGATTCACGCTAACCACCTATGTAGTTAGCTTTCTTAGGTGTTACAGACCAGTATCTTTTTCATGCATCGTGTTTTCTCTCACTGTTGTCGCAAGAAATAGATAAGAAAAAAGTGAAAGTACTAAACAAATATAAAGCTATTTTTAAAAAGTCAGATAATAGTGTTAACATTAGCAGGCACTGGAATCTTAATGTTTACTGGAAGGTGTGCCCCAGCTATCTTGCACAATTTATTTTGTTTTCTTTTAATCTTGCACAATTTAAAAATTTATGAAGTCTATGTAGGGAAAAAGACAGAAAAAGAGTAGACAGGAACAAATTACAGTGGGTTTGTTAAATACCTTTGAAGGAAAAACAAAATACCCTCAATTACACCAATATCCTCTCAATGTTTTCTAGTCTTTTCCCACTTTAAGCATTTTTGAAGGAAATATGTACACTAATAATATACCGCTCCACTTCTCGCTTACATAAACATTACATTATTTATCGAATTTATAGAACTTCTTCCCAGGCCACTGCACTAAACAACGGGCTGCTACTTGGAAGGGAAAAAAAAAAAACAAAAAAAACCACAGTCGCAGCGGAGACTCCAAGTCCCGAAATGCTCGTCGGCCTAGCTGCACCGCCTGTTCGCAAGGGCGACATTTCCACCTGGGAATTGTAGTCATCTAGAGCCCGTATTTCTGGACTGTGGGACGGAGGGACGCAACTAGAAAACTACAGCTCCCGAGAAGCCACGCGCGCCCTTCCCGCCCCGCAGCCCGTCGTGCTCCGCCCCTCGGCTGCTCCTCCCTCGCTGGGCTGCGCTGCTCATGCCTTCCTGTTGGTCAGAGCTGGGAGAAGTTCACTCTGATCAGCTGATTCCAACTGACAACAAGAGAGGAGGAAGCCTGGGAGGCAGCAGAGGAGGAGGGGGCGGAGATGTTGCTGAGGATGGATCTGTCGGGGCCCTAGAGCAGCCTAGGTCCCGCCGGTAACCCGCGTCTCCCACATCGCCTTGCCGCGGCCAAGCTGCTCCGGGTGGGCTCTGCGGGCCACGACGGGCACAACGGGCAGGGCGGGGGCAGCTCGGCCCAGCCCCGGGCGAGCGCTAGTCCCGGGGCTCTGGTCGCTCCTAGGAGGAAGGGGGGACGGGTGCGGCTCGGGTGGGGGTGGGGTGGCATAAACAATGGATTCTGCTCCGGGACGTGCGGGTGTGGGAGAGATTTGGGGGGCATTCTTTGTTCTTCGGCTCCGCTGCCACCCCTCGGGTTGTGGTGGCGGTGTCCGAGAACAAGGTGGGGTGAGGAACCCGGGATTGGAGAGAGGCGTCAAGGTGGGGGGCGCGAGGGGGCAGATTTGTTTGCTTGGTCTGGTGTAGGGGTCAGGTATTCTGAAGGTTGATTTTTCTGTTTTTCTCAGTAGTGACAAGTTTTGATTTTTGTTTCCCTTTTGGGGAGCTGGCTGGGCACGTCTGAGGTTAGGGTGTAAATAAGGTCCCGGGTTACTCCGTTGCCTTCCTTGTTTATCTGAAGATCAGATGGATAGATTACTGTAAGGGAGGAGTGACTATCTGAAAGGACTTTACACTTTGTTGTGCTCTTGGAATAGAAGGCAAAGCTAGGGGAAATTAGTGTAATTACATGAAGAAGTGACCCAAACCCCTTTTCTGTCTCCCCACATTTTTTTTTCTTGAAAGTTACTAAGTTTTTAAGTGTCAAGAGAAAATGAGTTGTTCTGACTCACTTATAGGGCTTGACTACTGTGCACCAGAGTACAGGAATTCTGCCTCCTGTTGCTCCCAGCTCCCTTGCTCTAGACAGAGAAGTAAGAGACAAAAGGAATCATAGTAGCTGTTTCAGTGTTTGAATGTGAAATTGAGACTATTGTTGCCAACTTTAGAGTCCTTGCTAGGTCTTTACCTGGCCAAAGCCTAAGTAGTCCACTTGTAAGGATAAGTAGGTTTTGTTCAGGTCTTTGAGAGAGGTCTAAAGTTTATTGTTACGATTTTTTTCTTTACCTTTCTAAAGACTGCCTTCTTGGCTGGGCGGTGGTGGCACATGGTTTTTAATCCTAGCACATGGGAGGCAGAGGCAGGCAAATCTTCTGAGTTTGAGGCCAGCTTAGTCTACAAAGAAAGTTCTAGGACAGCCAGGACTGTTGCACAGAGAAACCATGTCTCGACCCCCCCCCCCAAAAAAAAAGACTGTCTTCTCCATTCCTCACTTAAGGAGCAGGTGCAAAGGGCTAGCCTCCCAAGGACTGTTTGTTTAGTGATTTTGAATTAGAATTTAATAAAACAAACAGAGCATTTTGCCAACAACAAAGCTGTAAAATCTTGTAGAGGCTCTGGGCTCAGAAAGTTTTGGTTGTTGATATATGTTTGCTTCAAGACAGGGTCTCTCTAGATAGCTCTGGACTGGTGCCGCTCTAAGCAGCCTGGGTGAGGGTGGAGTGGTATAAACAATGGTTTACTCTGGAACTCACTGAGATTCACCTGCCTCTACCTCCCAGGTTTAGGTGCCTCTAGGCTGGCTTTTGGCTTTTTGAGATAAGATTTTTGTAGGTAGTCCAGTAGCCTTGCTTCAGCCTTTTGAGTGGTTGGGTTACAGAAGTACCACCATACCTAGCATGGTGATTGTTTTTTTAGAAGGAAGATCCTTAGCCGTCATTTTGAGATGGAATTTCTAGTCCTGGAAATAAGCCACTGTAAGTTTCATAAGCAAGAATGAGTCTCTCAGTGGTTTAGGCCTGGCATTTAGGTGTTTTTTTTTTTTGTTGTTGTTGTTTGTTTGTTCACTTTAAGGTGCACTTCTGCTTTTTTTCCAAGTGAGTGAAATCCTCTTCCCCTGTTCTAGGGAGCCCTTGAAATCCAGACAGCTCCTCCCTCCCCACCTTCTTTCATCACTACGACTTTGTGGCTGAGGCCCAGCTGATGAGCCTACTACCTTTGTGAACCCAGCAAGCCTCTCACCGCACATCCAAGACTCAGCCCAGTTCCTTCTGACCACAACTTTCTCTGCACTTTGCAGAGGATGAAACCTTCAAACTCAAGTCGACAGCACTGCTGAAACAAGAGCCTGGGAGGCAGAGCACTAAAAATTTGGATATTTGTGCGTGTGCAAAAATTCCTAGCTGGACAGGTTTTGCTTTTTAAAAGTGTTCAGAACCCTGTGGAAGCACTAGCCACCTTCAGACTCCAAGCCTTTGTCTTCCTTCATTCCCGGGAGAGTACAATAGTGAGCGGTCCAGGCGGGGTGGTTTTTAGACAGTCTAAGTTATGAGTGCCCAGGCTTCCCCAGCCGAGAAGGGCCTGAATCCGGGCCTCCTGTGCCAGGAGAGCTATGCCTGCAGCGGGACTGACGAAGCCGTCTTTGAATGTGATGAGTGTTGCAGTTTGCAGTGTCTCCGCTGTGAGGAGGAACTGCACAGGCAAGAGCGCCTTCGAAACCACGAGCGGATAAGACTCAAAGCTGGCCACGTCCCGTACTGTGACCCCTGCAAGGGCCCCAACGGGCATTCTCCAGGTGTGAGGCAGAGGGCAGCCGTGAGGTGCCAGACCTGCAAAATCAACCTGTGTCTGGAATGCCAGAAGAGGACTCATTCGGGAGGTAACAAGCGGAGACACCCCATTACTGTGTACCATGTCAGTAAGGTCCAGGAACCCCTGGAGGGGGATGAGATGGATGAGGAGACCAAGAGGAAGAAGATGACAGAGAGGGTTGTGAGCTTCCTCCTGGTCGATGAAAACGAAGCGATTCAGGTAAGCACCCTGCCATTAAGGGACTCCCATTGGTGTATTGATCTCTGGGAGGTCGCTCTGCAAAAGTCCCGGAGTGCTCCTTAGAAGCAGAAAAGCTAAGGCCTCAGAAGCCTCCAATTGCCTGATGTCATCTTTATTTAGTTTTATTGTTGTTGTTGTTTGTTTTGAGGAATTTCACTCCGTAGCTCAGCTGCCCTGGAATTCCCAGCAGTCCTCCTGCCTCAGCTTCCTAAGTGCTGGGACTGTAGGTGTGAGCCACTATGCCTGGCTTACCTTTTTTTTTTTTGTTTTGTTTTGTTTTTCGAGACAGGGTTTCTCTGTGGCTTTGGAGTCTGTCCTGGAACTAGCTCTGTAGACCAGGCTGGCCT
>NC_022009.1:21387698-21389320 GCF_000317375.1 Microtus ochrogaster | reverse complement strand
TTTGGTTTTTCGAGACAGGGTTTCTCTGTGGCTTTGGAGCCTGTCCTGGAACTTGCTCTGTAGACCAGGCTGGTCTCGAACTCACAGAGATCCGCCTGCAACAGCCTCCCGAGTGCTGGGATTAAAGGCGTGTGCCACCATCGCCCAGCCACCTTTTGGTTTCTTGAGACAGAATCTTGCTGGGTAGTCCAGGCTGGCCTTGATCCTCCTACCTCAGCCTCCTGAGGTGCTGAGACTGGAGTGAGCTGTAGTCATTTTCCTTTCCCCTTAGCCTGCGGTTCCTCTTCTGTGTCAGCAGTGGCTGTGAGGTGACTGAGGCTGTGCATGCAGGCTGTCGCTGACCAGCATCTTAGAACAGGGGTCTGCAGGAGAGCACTCAGAAAACCAAGAACAATGCAACAGATACGGGACTGTGTATCCCCTCCCCCCACAGGGTTTTTCTGTGTGATAGCCCTAGCTGTCCTGGAACTCGCTCTGTCTACCAGGCTGGCCCTGACCTCACAGAGATCTGACTGCCTCTGCGTCCCATGCAGGGATTAAAAGTGTGTGCCAGCAAAGGAAATTTTTCTTTTACAAAGACAATATTCTTTCAATGGCCTCTTGGCTTTCTTAAGCTTTCTTAAGCTTCCTAGTCCGTTGTCTGTTGCTATAGCAAACTACCTGAATCTGGGTAACTTACTTACGAGAAATAAAAGTTCCTTTTGCTCACAGGACTGGAGGCTGCGAAGTTTCAGGAGTATATGAGCATCTGGGGGCTTTATGGTGTGGCAGGGGGGATGTCAGGGGCCTGCTCAAGTGTCACTATTCGATAAATCACCTCTCCCATCACAGGGCTCCAGCTTTATGACCTTATATCAGTTACTTGTAGGGTCCACCTCTAGAACATCAGCATATAAAAACCACGAGGATTAAGTTTGGGTGGGGCAGGACTGGTTGTTGGTTTAGAGCAGTGGATTGTTCTTGCAGATGACCGAAGTTCAGTTGCCAGCACTCCTGTTAGGAGCTGTTCAGCTACCTGTAATTCCAGTCCTGGGGATCCAGTGCCCTCTTTGGTCCTCCAGTAACACCATGTGCACAAACCTCTACTACACATGAACACACGTCATTTACAAAGTAGTTTCAGAGGAATGTTCCAACCATGGTGACTTCTAATGTGTAGAAGCCAGTGAGAGTGAGGTCTTCCAGAAGGCCTAGAAAGTCTTTGGTTTTCCCCACGTGGTGGGAGGATTGCCAAGGATAGGAGATGTAAAATAGTAAGTTCAAAGGGCACGTCCCTTAAGCTGGGAAGGAGGTGGTCATGGCCTGTGACCATCAGGAGTAGATAATATTTTTTGTTTCTTTCTTGGTTTTTATTTTTTGGAGACAGGTCTCTTTATGTAGTTTTGGCTGTCCTAGAATCCCCAGTCACTAGACAAAGATCTACCTCCTTCTGCCTCCCAAGTTCTGGGATTAAAGGCCTGTGCTGCCTTGCCTTGTTAGGGAAATGTTATTTATTTATTTATTTGAGTTGGCTTTTTTGTTTGTTTGTTTTTTTGAGATAGGGTTTCTCAGCTGGGCGATGGTGGCGCACGCTTTTAATCCCAGCACTCGGGAGGCAGAGGCAGGCGGATCTCTGTGAGTTC
>NC_022009.1:21385248-21387598 GCF_000317375.1 Microtus ochrogaster | reverse complement strand
AAAAAAAAAAAAAGAGATAGGGTTTCTCTGTGGCTTTGGAGCCTGTCATGGAACTCACTCAATAGACCAGGCTGGCCTCGAACTCACAGAGGTCCTCCTGCCCCTGTGTCCCGAGTGCTGGGATTAAAGGTGTGCACCACCACTGCCCAGCTGTCAGGATAATTTTTAAGAGTTGATTCTCTTCTACGTGTTTCCCTAGGATTGAACTCAGTGTTGGTAGCAACAAGCTTCTCACTGGATAAGCCATCTTGATTGAGGCAGGCCCTTTCGGTGTTGACGTTCACATCAACTAGCTAGCTAGTGCTCATAGGCTGTGCAGCCACAGCAAGTTATTCCAGCTCCATCTCAGCTTCATAGGAACTGTTAAGGATTCAGAGATTAGGGGTGGAAAAGACGTGTCCCAGGGCCTAGAACATCATGTCCAGTACCAGTTTGTTGTTGCAGTATCCCTGTGATATTTGTGGCCCACTGACTTAGTACCTGTGGTGAGGACTCAGACCCTAGTGGGAGGAAAACCAATATAAGTCACCATTAGCAAGACCTCCCAATTGTCCACTAAGTATGTTTTACCTCTGCCTTTTTCCTATGTGGATAAGCTGATGGAAATGAATTACGTCATGATTCCTATTGGCTTCCACTCTTGTGCTGGTGCTGGATACTTGGCTAACACAGACGTCCCTTTAGCGGTTTGAGAGGAACTAACAGAGTTATGGAAGAATGACCCAGATCCCATTCTGCCTCCCTTGTCAGCAGTAATGTCTTCATTATGGATTATGCTCTAATTGGGAGCATTGTGGACTAAATATTTTCTAAGTGGAGCAGTTGGGTTTGGGTGGCTCTTGCTTGTTCTGGTATGATGTCAGCCTCTCAAAGTCCCAGTTCATGCTATTGACACTTTTCTAAAGGGAGAGGAAGATTTTTGAGGAACTAGTAATTTTCTTTCATGAATGAAAAGCTGTGCTCTACTTATGAAGGCGTAAGTCACAAACAATGCCACAGCAGTTTGGAATTATGATTAATAGGGTGGTATTTATTTAACGGGGAAAAAACTTACAGATCACCGTCAGCCCTCTGCGCAACCTGGAAGGGAGTCTAATGGCCAGCGGAGCAGGAAGTGAAGAGAGAGGAGAGGGAAGTGGCCACTTTTTTAAAGGGAGAGAGACCACGCCCCAATGGGCTGGTATCTCAGTGGCTATAGGCTGGAGGAGCAGAAGGACCTCCCGCAACATACTTAAAATTAAGGTCCATGCTCATTTTAAACTAACATTTCCCCCACCCTTCGTGTGAGGGTGAGGGTGGATATGTCTTTTTGCCTGCTGAAGCTAGAGGCCGAGCTTCAGCAGTTCTCGGAGACAGGGACACTTGCTGAACAGAGAGCTTGCTGTTGAAGCTAGACTGCCTGGCCTGAAAGCCCTTGGGATCCTCCTCCCTCTGTTTCCACCTTTAGCCAAACCATATGCCAGCACTAGGGTTGCGCCCCCTGCACCTGTATCATCTTCATCTCCTCCTCTTTCTCCTCCTCTTCTTTTTGGAGACTTTTTAAAGACATTATCTTTGCAATAGAGGATGACCTTAATTTTTCCCCCTATTGAGACAGGGTTTCACAGGCCCTGGATATCCCATGATTTAAAGCCAGCAAACCTGGCTTGGTCTTGAGTTATGATCCCTTTTGACACTACCTTGTTTTTGTTTATTTGTTTGCTTTTTGAAACAGGGTTTTCTAGCTGTCCTGAAACTACCTCTTGTAGACCAGGCTGGCCTCGAACTCAGAGATCCGCCTGCCTCTGCCTCTTGAGTGCTGGAATTAAAGGCGTGTGCCACCACTGCCCAGTTTTGATACCACCTCCTTATTGCTGGGATTGCAGATTGTACCATTACGTGTGGTTTATGTGGCAGGGGATCGAACCTAGGGCTTGCTTCATCATACTTGGCCAGCACTTGACCAACAGAGCTCCATTCCCAGCACAGACCAGTCAATCTGTCTGTCCATGAGTTTACGTCTATCTTGTTCTCTTAAAGTACTTTTTTCCCAAAACAGATTGGGAAAAAAAGACAACAAAAGAACTCAGTATCATCACTTTCAAATAACCTGATTTTTTTTTTTAATGTGTATGAACCAGTATCTTTATTTAGGGGTACTTAAAGGAGCATGGGCAGTTTACCAGTGGTTACACCCCTGAAGAAAATATCTTCCCTTCCCTAGAAACTATTAAATGCCTAGAGCTCCCCAGGAAGGCATATTTTAATTAATTAATTAATTTATTTATTTATTTATTGTTAAAGATTTATTTATTATGTATACAATATTCTGCCTCGATGTATGCCCGCACGCCAGAAGAGGGCACCAGAT
>NC_022009.1:21378040-21384257 GCF_000317375.1 Microtus ochrogaster | reverse complement strand
AAGAGGGCACCAGACCTCATTACAGATGGTTGTGAGCCACCATGTGGTTGCTGGGAATTGAACTCAGGACCTTTGGAAGAGCAGGCAATCCTCTTAACCACGGAGCCATCTCTCCAGCCCTTGACTTCATTTTTTTAGACAGGCTAGGGAGATAGTTCAGTAGGCAAAGATGCTTGTCGCCAGGAGAGAACAGCCTTGGAATACTTTTCCTCTGATTGCCACATGTGCTCTGTGTCCATTCATGCAGTCTTACACAGAAATAAATAAAAATTAAAAAAACAGTTAGTGTCTTATTATGTAGCCTATGGTCTTGAACTCCAGGAGAACAGAGAAGCATGCTGCCCGAACTCTCTCACCTTCATGCTTACTGACCACTAACTGAGACTCAGAGGGCCTGGGGATTTGTTTTCTGAGGAGACCCTGTGGCTCATGGGGGAAAGAGAGGCTAATGGTGTCTGGGTGTGCCAGGCCCTCCTTGAGTTAGAAGCATCCGTAGGCTACTGGGGACCCCCAAGTCTTCTGCCCTTGCCTTTGCCTGACCATGGCCTACCTCACTGAGACTGGTCCTTTAAGACCCAACGCACTGCTTGGCTGTCTCACTTGTTTACGGTCCCAGAATAGCGCTGCTCAAAATACTGGGACTTGTCTTTTTCTTTCTTTCTTTTTTAAATTGGCCAAAAGAGACCTCATTTTAGTAGGCCTCAAAAATGGAAAACAGCAGAGGATGTTTTCTCACCGACTGACTGGGCAGGTCTGCCGCATTTCTGTTTTCGTGTCATGTGCCGTGGGCCTGTTTCACGCTGTGCTCTGGCTCCTGGTCTAGGCAGCTTCTCAGGCTCTGCTCCTTCTGGGCCCTCTCTGGAGGCCGGCTTGTTTAAATCCCCAAGACTTAGATTTTGGACAGTAGGTCATTAGCCAGAGGAATCCTAATTTTGTACATTGTTGAACTTTTTTTCCCGTTTTTATTTTTAATGGTCAGACAGAAAGTAAGAACTGACTTTGGTACATTGGCAAATTCTGATTAGAACATAGATGCATTTTGCCATTAGTTTCTTAGGTGCAGTGCCAAGAAGATAAAACACAAAAACTCTCTGCCACTGTCAAAATAATAAGCAATAATTGCATGAATGGTAGTACCCCCTCCCCCCCTTTACTCATAGAGAGTAAAAGCCTCTTTGTTTAGTGATGGTGGTGGGTTGGACTGCCCCAAGGGATCCCTGGGAAACAGCATTGGAGATGACTCGGACAGAGAGAAAAATGAAAGACATGTATGTGCCTTCACTCTGCTCAGGGTCTGAGGAGTTTTGGGCTCCATCTGGTGTGACTGACTCCTGGTTTTTAGCCTAGGAGATTATTTTGTTTAGTACAAGGCTGTTTAAAATTTGACCAACACAATCAGAAATCACAGTGGGTCAACTTTTTAAGGAATCTGTCTTTAGCTATTCTAATTTACCTCCACTTTGTGTGTTCTCCCCACCCTCCGCCCCCTCTTCCTTGTCTGTCAGTTTTGAAGTGATCTTTTTAAATTGGGCAAGTGCTTTTCTTTTGAGCCAGGATTACTATAGAAGGCAGGTTTCTTTGTAAACTGACTTTGCGCCTTTTCTCTGGGGATGTGTCTGCTGGCTGGGCTACTCCTGGGGCTTTCCTGAGCCTGTGTAGCTCTGGTGGCTGGACTGTGCGGGGCACCTGGCCTGCTTTGGAAGGAGCGCCTAGGAGCAGCTCGAGGATTGAGCACAACTGACTGGTAATGAGAGATAAGAGGGATCTAGTGGTGGGGAGATCATGAGGAAGGGAAGGAACTCAAGGGTGTAGAATGTTCCAGGCAAGAACACTTAGAAAGGTCTCTGGGAAAGGATACAGAATGACTTTCTGAGGCAGGAATGCGTGATGCTTCCTTGGAATTTGTTTCCTTCCTCCCACCCCTCCTAGGTAGAATTTGGAGTAGTCCAGGCTGGTATTGAACTCAGTTGGTAGCTGAGGATGACCCTGAACTTCTGATCCTCATGCTCTACCTTAGAATTGTGATAAGCAGGTTTGCATCTCCCCTGATGTTTGCAGTGCTGGAGACCATACCCAAGGCTCCATCACAATCTACTAAGTGAGCTATATTTCCAGCTCTCAATTTTGCCTTTTTAAAAAATTAAAAACTTGGGCTGGAGAGATGGCTCAGTGGTTAAGAGCATTGCCTGCTCTTCCAAAGGTCCTGAGTTCAATTCCCAGCAACCACATGGTGGCTTACAATCATCTGTAATGAGGTCTGGTGCCCTCTTCTGGCTTGTAGACACACACGCAGACAGAATATTGTATACATAATAAATAAAGAAATAAATATTTAAAAAAAAATTAAAAACTTTATTACGTACGTGTCTGTGTGCATGACATGTGGTAGGCATGTGTGTCAGTGTCTGAGTGTGGAGGTCAGAGGATAATTTGCACAAGTCCATTCTCTGCTTTAACCCGAGGGGTGAGGGCTGGGGGTTGAGTTTAGGTCATCAGGCTTGGCAGTGTATGGATTTTCTACATTGAGCTATCTCACCAGCCCCTTGTCCTTTTTTTTTTTAAAGACAGGTTTTTAACACTGGTTGGCCTGGAACTTGATTTGTAGACCAGGTTGGTCTTTAACTCACAGAGATCCACCTGCCTCTGCCTCCCGAGTACTAGGATCAGAAGTGTGTGCCACCATATCTGGCCATCAGTCAAGAGGTTCATTTGATTTGTGGGTCACAGTGGCAGTGGTTGGAATTTTAGGGCAGAGAGTAAGAACCCGACCACTGGCTGGACATCTTTGGAGGATGGTTTGATTTTCTGGTAGCCCCTAGAACCTCCCCCACCCACCATTTTCCTGATACTGGATCATTTCTGGTTAAAAAGAACTAACCGGGTTTGGTCCTTTCAGACGCTACAAGTTCAAATTAAGTGACAACACAGTCCCGAGCAGCTTAGTAGTCAAAGAATACTCTAGAAAACTTTTCGCTTTCTAGTTCAAGCTGTGCTAGCTGGTGACTGTGTCATCCACACGGCTAAACTGTTCTGTATCCTTTTTTTTTTTTTTTTTTGGTTTTTCGAGACAGGGTTTCTGTGGCTTTGGAGCCTGTCCTGGAACTAGCTCTTGTAGACCAGGCTGGTCTTGAACTCACAGAGATCCGCCTGCCTCTGCCTCCCGAGTGCTGGGATTAAAGGCGTGCGCCACCATCGCCCGGCTTGTTCTGTATCCTTTTGTAATCTTTTCTTTCAAAGCTCAGACAGATGTCAGTACACTGCCTTGGAATGGAAGTTCTTACTGACTCTGCATCTTAGTGGTTGGGATCATCTCTGTGCAGACTTTTTCTATCCTGTAGTACTGCGGATCAAACCTGGAACTTTATGCACGGCAGGCAAATGCTCTGCCGCTGAGTTACATCCCTACCTCACTACAAAATGTCCTTACAGTGGAGTCTCACGGTGGCAAGTAAGCCTGGCAGGGCTGATAGAGGCCAGCATCGCTTGGAATGCCCAGTTCTCTGTTGTCCCGAGTAGAGGTTATTTGAGGATTCTATATTTCTTTTTGCACAGCCTTTCTGGTCCTGGTGACCATGGTTTTAATTTAGTTAGTAGGTCACTGTTGTGCCCCTCCTCCGCCTGTGTTTCAGTAAACTCTATTTAGATCTGGATTATTTGGCAGGCAGGCAGACAAGCAAACAACTTTCCAGTTTTCCTGCTTGCTTCTTTCCTTTCTCGTTTTCCCTTTTCCTCTCCTTTTCCCCACCTCTTTTCTTTCCTGGTTGTGAATTAAGACTTGAAATCTCCTATTGTTAGGGAAAACAGTAGGTATAACCAAATACAAGTGATTTTAGGTTATGTTTCATTCTGGATTGTTCTTTTTTTTTTTTTAAGATTTATTTATTTATTATGTATACAACATTCTGCCTTGATGTATGCCCACACGCCAGAGGAGGGCGCCAAATCTCAGTACAGATGGCTGTGAGCCACCATGTGGTTGCTGGGAATTGAACTCAGGACCTCTGGAAGAGCAGCCAGAGCTCTTAACCTCTGAGCCATCTCTCCAGCCCCTGGATTGTTCTTGATTTTTTTTTCTTCCTTTACTAAAGAAATTTCTCTGTGTGTGCTGTTTATTTATTTATTTCTTCATGGGTCTCACCCTGTAGCCCTCGCTGACCTGGGTCTTGGTATGTGTACTGTGCTGGTCTTGAACTCCAGGAGTTCTGCCTTGGCAGGTAGAGGATTGGGAATTTAGGGATTGAGAGCCTGTCTACAAAACAAAACTCAACAAAGAACAGAATCCAACTTCATTAAAACGTGTAGTTTTCTGAGTTGACATGTATATATCTATGACCACTACAATGAGGACATGAAACATTGTGTTTGAGAGATGCTTGGTGGCTAAGGGCACTTGTTCTTACAGAGGACCTGGTTTGATTCCCAGCACCCACATAGATCACAGCTAGCTAATTCCAGTTCCAGGGGGAATCCAGCTCCCTCTTCTGACTGCCTAGGGCACCGAATATGCAAACATGCATATGACATATAGATATACCTGTAAATAAAGCATTTATACATATAAAATAAATCTTGCCAGACAGTGGTGGTGCATGCCTTTAATCCCAGCACTTAGGAGGCAGAGGCAGGCGGATCTCTGTGAGTTCAAGGCTAGCCTGGTCTACAAGAACTGGTTCCAGGACAGAGAAACCCTGTCTCGAGGGGAAAAAAAAGACATGAAACATTTCCACCAGCTGGGCAGCGGTGCGCATGCCTTTCATCCTAGCACTCATGAGGCAGAGGGAGGCGGATCTCTGAGTTTGAGGCTAGTATGGACTACATGGTTAGTTCAAGGAAAGCCAGGGCTATACAGAGAAACCGTGTCTCAGAAAAACAAAACAAAACAAACAAACAAAAAAACAAACCAAAAAAAAAAACCCCACACACAATGAAAGAAAGGAAAAGAAAGATTTCCACCAACTTCAGAGGTTCCCATGTGCCTCTAAGAAGTCTCCAGCAGTCACCAAAAGGCTCTCCCTCACTATGGATTAGAGATCGAATGTCCTAGAGTTTTATGTAAGTGACTTACCATACTCCATCTCAATACTAGATAAATTCAGAGTCTAGTCACTAAGAGGCCTCCTACCACTGATCACATTGATATACCCTGCCAGTAAGTTGTCCAGGTTGGCCTTGAACTTAGGGTATTCCTCACTTTCCTGAGTACCTAGGCTTCTAGCTGTTATACCCAGCTTACTGTGCTTTTGAGAGTCATTCAGAGTTTTGTGTATAATTCACGGTAGTTCATTTTATTGCTGGGTTATATGGGTATACTGTAATTTATTCATTCATTTATTGATGAATATGTTATATGTGTGTATATATAATTTGTTTGGAGATAGGGTCTTCAACTCATGATCCTTTTGCATCAGTCTTTCTGAGTGCTAGTTGTGACCCTGGGACTCCGCTTATACTGATATATTTATATTGGATGGCATTCTTTTTTGTATCAGAATGTAAGCTCCAGGAAATAGCTACCTTAGTTGCTGTTCTCACTGTTGTGATAAAATGCCCAACAAAGGTGAACTAAGGAAGACAGGGTTTATTCAGCCTCAGAGTACAATGATTTAGTCTTTCACAGCCTGAAGACAGGAGGAAGGGGAGGCAGCTGGTCACGTGGTGTCTGTAGTCAGGAAACAGGAATGCTGGTGCTCAGCTGGCCTTTTTAATTTTTATTTAAATCTGAATCCTTTTCCTATTCTCTATTTTCCCTTTTATTCAGTGGAATTCCAGCTCATGGATAGTGTCCCCCATACTCAGGTGGCCCTTCTATCTTTAGTTAGGCTTCTCTGGAAACCCCTTCATGGATGTATCCAGAGGGTGTTTCTCCCTAATGATTCTAGATGATCAACTTGGCAGTCAAAATAACTAACCATCATAGCCTTTAAAAATAGCCGAATAAATTACATTGCTTCATTCACCTCACAGTAGACAGTTGAGGCCGAAAGAAGTTAACCAAGTGTGTCAAGAGTCAGCTGGACTAAATCCTCCATGGTGACAGTGCTCTTTTTCCCTTAGAGGGAACATGGCATCTAGACATCCAGTGTTGCCTTCATCCATTCATTTAACCATACACACTGTTGTGCTAAGCATGCAGTACTGGATAGCATCCTGCCTTTTCCTTCCTTCCTTCCTTCCTTCCTTCCTTCCTTCCTTCCTTCCTTCCTTCCTTCCTTCCTTC
>NC_022009.1:21349347-21377940 GCF_000317375.1 Microtus ochrogaster | reverse complement strand
TCCCTCCCTCTCTCTCTCTCTCTCTCTCTCTCTCTCTCTCTCTCTCTCTCTTTCTCTCTCTCTCTTTTTGTGGCCTGTTTCTTTGTCTTCTAGTCTGGTACTTTCCCTTCTAAGGTCCCAAGCGTCATCAGAGCTCATTCTGGTTTTGTCGTAGCTATATAGGAGTTTGCTGTGCTGCGTGAGAGGGAGCTGCATGTCCATTCAAAAAGGCTTTGGATCTCTTGAGTTGGTGTTTCCTGTCCTCAGAATTGGAAGACTTTTTATTCAGATATAAAAGGAGAGCTGAACTGGGTTAGTTGGGTATGTCAAAGAAACTCGTCATGGAGCTACAAAGAACTGTTCTTGAAGAACTTGTGTGGACATCATTTCTGGGTGGATGTGCTCTCCTTCTCACTGCTGAGTCAGTGGAGGATCCCTGGGCAGTGTCTGAGTTAGGGCCAGGCACTGTTGGAGAGGTGTAAGACTTGGGAGGGGAATTCCTGACCTTTCAAGTCATGGGACACTTTGGGGACAGTGGAGTGGAAGAAAGTGATCTTTGTCCTTACCAAATGTACTGTGTTTGTGAGGCCAAACTGTGACTCCAGTCACCTTAGGAAAACCTTTGATAGGGAAGTGGCTGTCTAGTGAGGAACTCTGCCATCTCCTGTGAACCTCCAGGGAGTGTGCTCTCCTTTGGGAGCGACTGCAGGGAAGTCTTCTGAACTTCCTATGATGTAAAAGCAGGGGTTCTAGAATGTTTTGGTTATAGGGATTTTTTTTCTTTTTTTTCTTTTCGAGACAGGGTTTCTCTGTGTAGCAGCATTGACTATCCTGGAACTCATTTGTAGACCAGGCTGGCCTTGAACTCACAGAGATCTGCCTGCTTCTGCTTCATGATGTAGGGATTTGTTACTGGAATAGAACCTTGGTTGGGACAAAAGTACTAGAGTACTGATCTGTTGGACATAGTTTTAGTAAAGTCCTATTTGATTTATTTTTATTTCACATGCATTGGTGTTTTGCCTGCAGGTCTGTCTGTATGAGGGTGTCTGATGCCCTGGCACTGGAGTTACAGACAGTTATGAATGGTCATGTGGGTGCTGGGTCCTCTGGAAGAGTATCCCCAGTGCTCTTAACCGCTGAGCCATTTCTGCAGCCCTGTAAAGTTCTATTTGAAAAAATTAGAACTTTGGGCGGGGGTGGGGGGAGGGATTTCGAGACAGGGTTTCTCTGTAGTTTTGGAGCCTGTCCTGGAACTAGCTCTTGTAGACCAGGCTAGTCTTGAACTCACAGAGATCTGCCTGCCTCTGCCTCCCCAATGCTGGGATTAAAGGCGTGTGCCACCACTGCCTGCTTAGAACTTTTTTTTTTAAGATTTATTTATTATGTATACAGTGTCTGTCTGTCAGTCTGTATACTTGCAGGCCAGAAGAGGGTACCATATCTCATTACAGATGTTTGTGAGCCACCATGTGGCTGGGAATTGAACTCAGGACCTCTGGAAGAGCAGTCAGTGCTCTTAACATCTGAGCCATCTCTCCAGCCCCCCCTTTTTTTAAATATTTATTTATTATGTATGCAATATTCTGTCTGTGTGTATGCCTGCAGACCAGAAGAGGGCACCAGATCTCATTACAGATGGTTGTGAGCCACTATGTGGTTGCTGGGAATTGAACTCAGGACCTTTGGGAGAGCAGGCAATCCTCTTAACCACTGAGCCATCTTTCCAGCCCCTGCTTAGAACTTTGTATTCAGCCAAATTAGACCATGAACATAAATCATTGCCTGATGTTCTTTTATTTTGGGGGAATTGGAACCTCCAGGGCCTCACAATGCCCTACCACTGAGCTTCTGATAGTTTTTTAAAAAGGTTTATTGTTTTTATTTATGGGTATGTGTTTATGTCTGTGAGTGAATGCCATATGTGTGCAGGTACCCATGGATGCCAGGAGAGGATGTCAGATTCTTTGGAGCAGCATTCCAGGAGGTAGTGAGCCACCTGACATGGGGACCTGAACTCAGATCCTTTGGACGAGCAGCCAGTGCTCTTAAGTGCTGAGACAATGCTCCTGCCCTGTTCTTTTGAATGTGATGGAAACGACTTTGGGTTTCTCAAGGGGAAATCCCCCCACTTTGCATTTCTTTTCTTCCTCTAGAAGAAAACCAAGACTATATTATCTGGTTTGTGTGTGAGTGAGTGGTTTGTCGTCTTCAGGTCAGTGGTTACGGGCAAGCTCTCTGTATTTAGGGAGTGGTGTCAGTTCTAACTAGAGACTCTTATTTGGGTTCTTTGGCTTTCTTGCTCTGAACTCAGCCAAAAAAGAAAAGAAAGCAAGATGAACTAGAAACCAACAAATAAAAAATCATTAATAGAAACTCAATGTTGAGAATAACTTACAAATTTCAATGGAAAATTATAAAATAATCATTATTGGATAGGGCGGAATTTATCATGAGCTTTCTGTTGTGATGAGATAGCGGAGCTTTTGCCAGCTCGTTGTGTTACTTGGGGAAGGAGTTGAGCTGGAGGCCCTGGCACTGGGAACAGCTTAGTAAGCTTGAGAGGGATGCCTGATGGATGGTTGGTACCGCTGGGATCTTCCTTAGTGGCCAGGACTGGAAGGGCCTTGATGTTGAATGCCATCAGAGCACTTCCTGACGTCTTTGTGGCTTGTCTTCTAGAGAGTGGCTGGGCTGGTGACGTGCTCTTCTTGTTGGCACTTTCCACCCGTGAAGTACTCTGATTTTCAAATAGGAATAGTGATGGTCATTGAAAATTGTTAATTCAGGGGCTGGAGAGATGGCTCAGTGGTTAAGAGCATTGCCTGCTCTTCCAAAGGTCCTGAGTTCAATTCCCAGCAACCACATGGTGGCTCACAACCATCTGTAATGAGGTCTGGTGCCCTCCTCTGGCCTGCAGACATACATGCAGACATAATATTGTATACATAATAAATAAATAAATAAATATAAAAAAAAAAAAAAAAAGAAAATTGTTAATTCATTTTACAAACTGGGCTTGGAGTAAGGGAGGGAAGTGGGAGAGAGATGTGGGTAAGTTAGAGGTGTTTGCTGAGTTTCTTTCTGAAAGACTGACCTTTAATTGTGTGTGTGTACATGTGTAAGGCCATGTGCGTGTGAGTGCAGGTTAGAGGCGGTGGGTTCCTGGCGCTGGGTTCCATTCCTGGTGTAGGTGCTGGGGTCCTCCCGAAGAGTAGTACACACTCTTGCTGCTGAGCTGCTTTTCCAGCTCCTTGTCGGGTTCCTTTCCACTTAGTGAAGTGGTCGCTTTACTAAGAGTTGGATGCAACACCAGTATTAATAATTCGCCTTTACGTTAGATTTTTGTTTTGTTTTTTTGAGACTGAGCCTCACCAGGCTTGGCAGCAAGTGCCTTTACCCACTGGGCCATCTTGCCTGACTCCTTGTCTGTCTGTCTGTCTGTCTCTTTTTCTTAGACATGGTCTCACTGTGTATCACTGGCTGGCCTAGAACTCACAGCAGTGAGTTTGCCTTTGCCATCTGAGTCCTGGAATTCAGACCCGTGCCACTGCACCTTGTTAAACCTTTGGTGAGGGAGAGGAAAGGCGTTATTTGAACTGCAGTGGAAATGTCCCTTCTTAGGTAGAGAAGGGACCTCTGGCCATGCTGCTGAGTTAGCAACTTCCTGGGTGACAGGCGGGTGGGAGCTGTGTTGCCACACACTCAGACTGGTTTTAAGTAATAATGGCTCCTGTTCTCCCTTACTGCTGTGCACTGGGCTGTGCCCTTTGCTATTTTATCTTAGGCAGTGCTTTATCTTAGGAGGTGCTGTGTCCCCACAGGGTTGGATAGTCTGCTCTTATCTCTTGTCCCTGAGGCTTCTCAGTGAAGTAGCTCTTTCAAGGCCCTGCATTGGCTAAGCCTAGGGTAGAATCTGGGAGCAGCTGACTTGCCTGAGGTCTCGGAGTCCAGGCTCTGGTGAGGGATGGGGGAGGAGCAAAGGTGATAGACTGGGGAGCTGGAGAGGGAGGCTTTGCTGCTGCTCGGGCTTTTGCTGTTGTGGCAGGGCCAAGGGCTATTTCAGACTGTCGGAATTGGGTGGGGTGGCAAGGGACTTCCTTCACCTCAGAAGTGGAGTGAAAATGGGGTAGATGAGTGTGAACAGACAGAAATAGAGGAACAGGAAAATAGGAATATTGTTCCTTCTGGATCCTTCCTTCTGTTATCAAAGGGAAACTCCCCCCTCTCCGTTTTTTGAGATGTGGTTTTACCAGGTTGTCCAGGCTGACTAGAACTCCTGCAGACCTGACCCTCCAGCCACAGCCTCCTGCACACCTGACCTCTTATCTTCCTTGACCTTTGCTTTCCCAGTTTGAAAACCGGTCTCGCCACAAACCAGGTGGTGGTGTAAGCCTTTAATCCCAGCATCTAGAAGGCGGATCTCTGTGAGTTCGAGGACAGCCTGGTCCAAGCAGCAAGTACCAGGACAGGCTCCAAAGCTACATAGAGAAAACTGTGTCCTGAAAAATAAAACAAAAGAGAGCGAGAGGGAAAGAGGGGAAGAGAGAGGGAAGAAAAAGAAAACAGGTCTTGCAGCTGAGTCTTTTCTGGCTCAGGGAAAGATGTCCATAGGTGGGATGTGTTTAAAAGTGTTAGCAGGGGCAGAAGGGTGGGGCCTACTCTCAGGTCTGCCAAGAATCATTTAGTTAAGCCACCGTACTTTCCAGTTGGAGCTCACAATGGTTATGTCCTCACTCTGCCGCTAGTGTGTGCTGATTGTCCATAGACCACTGGATGACAAACCTGTCAAAGACTGTGAGTTCTTTCTCTGAGTCTGCTCACTGGTTCAAGAAGCCATACCCAACAAAAGAACATAACATGTTTTTAATACATCTCAGGATATTAAATAAATACCAGATAATATATTCTAGATGTTAGTTTCAGCATATACACATATATACAAACACACCGAGACAAGTGTATGTATTAATTTTGCTTTTTTGTTTTGAGTTGGGTCTTATTCTATAGCTTGTGCTTGAATTAAAGAGCCTCCTGTTTTTGCCTCCTGATTGTTGAGATTCCAGGAGCCCGACAGCACTTCTGGCTTATTCATATATTACATACATAATTCGATAGCACTTGCTATTAATCTGGAAACACTCAATTCTGTACCTAAAGGCTTCTGTATAACTGTATATAACTGTTCTTAACTGTATTCTGAGTACCAATTGCTGTTTCTGCACTGACAGTTTTATCACATGGTAGATTTTGAGTGGAGAAACCCAGAAAGCCTGGTCTTTTCTGCCTCAGGAGTGTTTGAGAAAGTGATGGTTCTTCCAGCTGGCTCCCCTGAACTTAGCTGACATCTCACCAGTAGAAGTTTATGGAGCTTCTGTTTGTGTCTTAAGAGCTGGCCACCTTAGCAACTTGGAACCAGACAGGCTGAGGGACACAGGTCCAAAATGGACTGTTCTGTGTTACTTAAAATTTTTGTTGGTTTCTTTTTTGTTTTTTGTTTTTTTGTTTTGTTTTTCTTTTTTCTTTTCTTTTTTTTTTTTTTTTTCGAAACAGGGTTTCTCTGTGGCTTTGGAGCCTGTCCTGGAACTAGCTCTGTAGACCAGGCTGGTCTCGAACTCACAGAGATCCGCCTGCCTCTGCCTCCCAAGTGCTGGGATTAAAGGCGTGCGCCACCACCGCCCGGCTGTTGGTTTCTTTTTTGAGACAGGGTCTCACTGTATTTTATCTCTGGATGTCCTGGAACTTTCTCTGTAGTTCAGTCTGGCCTCAAACTCACAGAGATTCTCCTGCCACTGCCTCCAGAGTGCTGGAATTAAAGGCATGTGCCACCACACCTGGCGACTTAATTTTTTTGTTTGTTTTTTCTTTTCTTTTTTTTTTTAAGATTTATTTATTTACTATATATAGTGTTCTGACTGCATGCCAATGTGCCTGCATGCATGCCAGAAGGGGGCACCAGATCTCATTGTAGATGGTTGTGAGTCATCATGTGGTTGCTGGGAATTGAACTCATGGCCTCTGACAGACTAGCTAGTGTTCTTAACCTCTGGGCCATCTCTCCAGCCCCCCCCTTTTTTTTTTGGTTTTTCAAGACAGGGTTTCTCTGTCTTTTTTGTTTTTTAAGACAGGGTTTCTCTGTGTAGTTTTGGAGCCTGTCCTGGAATTCACTCTGCGGACCTGGCTGGCCTCGAACTCACATAGATCCCTCTGCCTCTGTCTGCTGAGTGCTGAGATTAAAGATTTAAAGGCATGCACCACCACTGTTCAGCTCACTTAAAAAAAAAATTTTTTTTAAATACCTAGAGGGACAGCCGTGGGTTCTGGGAACCGAACTCTTACATTTTTTGTTGTGAGCCTAGCCTTTAATGGAGCCATCCCTCCAGGCCCACTTAAAACTTTTTAACTTAGCATTTTGAGGTAGAGTCTTACTGTGTAGCCCAAGTTAGTCTTGAACGTGTGGTCCTTCTCCTCAGTGCTGGTATTACAGATCTGAATTCCCGTGGCAGTTTCTGGGTCTCTCATTTCTCTGGGCTGTCAGCTAGCTCGGTAGCCTGTCCCCAAACTTATCAAATGCTGCAGTATTCAGCTCTGTGGAAGGGATGGGGCAAGTGAGGGGAATGATTAGTTTCCAGCAAGGTGTCGATCTGGAGTAGCAGGCAGACTGATTCCTAAGTGCCATGCATGCAGAGATAAGGCAGGACACAGCCCTGTGCTCTCTGCAGTGTGAGCCCTGTCACTGCAGGGTAGTTAGTGAATTATTGGTATTGTCATCAGCATTAACGGAACGCACTTAATAATCTTAACAATGGTCACATCATTAATAATGAGTGCTTCACCTTGATGAGATTAAAGGAGATAATGTTTCATCTTCACACCCAGTGGTCGGTCTGCATTTCCATTCTCTTTTTCAAGCTGCAGACACTTGAACCAGACTTGTGGTTTTTTTTCTCTGATGGCTGAAAGAAGTTGGTTATAAAGGCTTGTCACCCCTGCTAGACGGTGGTTGCATACACCTTTAATCCCAGCACTTGGGAGACTGAGGCAGAATCTCTTGAATTTGAGGCCAGCCTGGTCTCCAGAGTTCTAGGGCAGCCAGGGCTGCATAGAGAAACCCTACCCTAAAAAAACAAAAGGCTTGTTACTCCTGTGGCTAGAGGAGACCTGTGTGATGGAGGTATTTGATGTGGAGTTCTGGAGTCTGAATAGGGGTCCTGAGGGGGCTTTCTGAAACTCTAGTCTAGATTTTAAAACAACAACAATAACAATAATAACAAAAACCCCTGTCATATTGAGAGAGAGACTGTGTGTGTATGTATGTACTCTGGCTCTTGAGTGCGTGTGTGACGGGGGTGAAGAGGTTGGAGGATTCCTGATTACAGGGTGGGAGAAGTGAGCCATCCTGCCCCTGCATGTTCTTTAGATTGTCAGGGGGTTATGAATGTGTGAAGTTGGAACCATAAGCTCCTTAAGAACATCACATACCACAAATCCACCCTTTATTGTATTTCAGAGTTGCCATTTCAGTGTGAGGATCAGATGTGGGGCCTTGTACATGCCCGACTAGTCTTGTTCTACTGCACTTGACCAGTCCAGATTGTTTTTTTGTTTTTGATTTTCGAGACAGTGTTTCTCTGTAGCTTTGGAGCCTGTCCTGGAACTCCCTAGTAGTCCAGGCTGGCCTTGAACTCACAGAGATCCACCTGCCTCTGCCTCCCGAGTGCTAGGATTAAAGGCATGCGCCACCACCGCCCGGCGACCAGTCCAGATTGATCTTTAAAGCGTGCAGTTTCCTAGCAGCCCATGCTTGGTCTGATCCCCAGCACAGCAGATGAAATAGTAACCGGTGAGCTAGAGCGGTGCAGTTAGTTTTTTCATAAAGCCTGCAACCCAGGACACCCCGTGATTCCAGAACATTTTCATCACCCCGAGCAGAGACCTTGTCCCCATTAAGAGCCTCTCCCTGTGTCCCCCTCCCCCAGCTGCTGGCAGGCACTATCTACTTCCTGCCTTATGAATGGGCTTTTTCTGAACATGTGATATAAATGGGTCACATCATATGTGGTCGTTTCTGTCTGGTTATTTTGATTTAATTTCATTTTCCTATAATCATGTTTAGCATATGTTGGTACTTAGTTTTTTTAGTCTTCCCAGCATGTCAAGCAAATATTGATCAAATACTGATAATTGTTTACTTTTTGTTGTTGTTTTTGAGACAGGATTTCTCTGCATAGTCCTTACTGTCCTGGAATTGACTTTGTAGACTAGGCTGGCTTTGAAGTCAACACGGATCTGTTTGCTCTGCCTCCCGAGTGCTGGGATTAAAGGTGTGCGCCACCAACACCTGGCAGATAATTGTTTACTTTTATGTCCTAATTTTGACATTTTTTAAAAATATTTATTTATTATGTATACAATATTCTGTCTGTGTGTCTGCCTGCAGGCCAGAAGAGGGCACCAGACTTCATTACAGATGGTTGTGAGCCACCATGTGGTTGCTGGGAATCGAACTCAGGACCTTTGGAAGAGCAGACAGTGCTCTTAACCACTGAGCCATCTCTCCAGCCCAATTTTTGACATTTTTGTCTAAATGTTATTGATAACAATGAAATTTTTATTGAAACTTTTATAGTACTATTATTGTGCACTCACAGTCAATACAAATACCCTGGGAATTTCTTTTTTTTTTTCTTTTTTTTTAAAATTTATTTATTTATTAAAGATTTCTGCCTTCTCCCCGCCACCGTCTCCCATTTCCCTCCCCCTCCCTCATCAGCCCGAAGAGCAATCAGGGTTCCCTGACCTGTGGGAAGTCCAAGGACCACCCACCTCCATCCAGGTCTAGTAAGGTGAGCATCCAAACTGCCTAGGCTCCCCCAAAGCCAGTACGTGCAGTAGGATCAAAAACCCATTGCCATTGTTCTTGAGTTCTCAGTAGTCCTCATTGTCTGCTATGTTCAGCGAGTCTGGTTTTATCCCATGCTTTTTCAGACCCAGGTCAGCTGGCCTTGGTGAGTTCCCGATAGAACATCCCCATTGTCTCAGTGTGTGGGTGCACCCCTCGCGGTCCTGAGTTCCTTGCTCGTGCTCCCTCTCCTTCTGCTCCTGATTTGGACCTTGAGATTTCAGTCTGGTGCTCCAATGTGGGTACTCTGGGAATTTCTACAGAACCAGGTAGTAAGGACACATTTAAGCAATGTCTTAAAGGTGAAAATAATAGTTGCCATAACGAATGGAAAAGAGCTCACCTTTTTTTTTTTTTTTTGGTTTTTTTTGAGACAGGGTTTCTCTGTGGCTTTGGAGCCTGTCCTGGAACTAGCTCTGTAGACCAGGCTGGTCTCGAACTCACAGAGCTCATCCTTTTTTATGGCTAAATAATAGTCATTGTGGGGATGTACCCCATTTTGTTCATGCATTCATCGGTTGATAGGCATCTGGGCTAGATTGGCGTTTTGGTCGGTACGGATAATGCTGCTGTTTAAGCTACACAGAGAGGGTTTCTGTGGATCTGTGCTTTCATTTCTGTTGTGCCATACACCTTTAATCCGAACACTCTGGGAGTCAGAGGCAACACAGGTCTACATAGTAAGTTCCAGACCAACCAGGTCCACATAATCAGACCCTGTCTCAAAAATAAACCTAGAAGTAGAAATTCTGAGCCATGGCAATCTTGCATATACTCTTTTCTTTTTTGCATTTTAAAATTGTTGTATGTGTGGTTGTTTTGTCTGAATGTATGTCTGTGCACCTCGAGCATGTTTGGTGCCCATGGATGCTAAAGAGGGCATTGGAGCCCCTGAAACTAAAGTTAAAGGTTGTTGCTGGCTGCTTTGTGGATGCTGGGAACTGAGCCTGGGTCCTGTAAAAGCAACAAGTGCTCTCTGGCCCCAACTTTCCCCTGCCTCTTCCCTCTCCTTCCTCCTTTCCTCCCATTCCTCCTTTCTTCCTTCCTTTTGTACATTCACACACACCCACACACCCCACATATACATACATAATTGGAAAAGAAGCATTTCTGTTATTTTTTGATGTAGCCCAGGCTGGCCTCCAACTTGTGATTTTCCAGTCTCAGCCTCCCTAGGAGGATTACAAACATGTGCTGGCATACCTGCTTTTAAAAAATAACTATTTCTGAAGTGACCATGCCATTCTGTGTTCCTGCAAGGCTGCAGTTTCTGTTGTTGCCGACACTTGTTAATGCCTTTTTGAGCATAGCTATTCTGTTAGGTGGAGAAAGTGCTGACATGGTTTTGATTTGTGTTTCTCCACTGGTGAATGGTATGCAGATTTCATGTATGTATGGCCTTTTCCAGATCTTTGGAGAAATATCTGTTCCAATTCTTGGCTTTTTTTTTTTAAATGCACTAATTTATATTTATTTTGTATGTATGACTGTTTGACCTGCATATATATATTTACACCACATGCATACCTGATGCCTGTGGAGACTAGAAGAGGGTATTGGAACCCCTGAGGCTGGAGTTACAGATGATTGTGAGCCAAGATAAGGGTTCTGGGACATGGAGCCCAGTCCTCTGGAAGAGCAGCCAGGGCTCTTAACCACTGAGCCATCTCTCCAGTTCATTTTTTTCACTGTCTTGGTGGCTTTACAGCACATGGTCTGAACTTAAACTATTTGTCTGTCTTTTAGAAACTGCTGCTTAATTCAACGATTAACATGTTTTCTTTTAAGAACTTTATGGTTTTAGCCCTTTATTAAGTTTTTTCAGTTATGCAGGTGAATGCAGGTCCCATGGAAGCCAGAAGCAGGCATTTGATCCCCTGGAGCTAGAGTTAGAGTTATGAGCATCTCAGTGTGGGTTCTGGGAACCAAATTTGGGTCCTCTGCAAGAGCAGCAAATACTTTTAACCACCAAGCCATCTCATCAGCCCCTGGTGTTAGCTCTTCCATGACTACCAAGTTCCTCCACTGACTGAAGCTTCAGAGGGTCCCATGAGCCATTTGCTACGGGTAGAGCTGGGACTTCCTTTTCCTTCCACTTCAACAGGTCAGAAAGGGCCTCTGCCCTGGGAAGCATTTCTGTTTTTTATAGCAGTTAGTTTTTCAGTTTCCATATTTTATTGTCTCTTCTTTTTTTGTTGTTTTTTGAAGGTAACAAATGAAGAGGACTTTATTAGGAAATTGGACTGTAAGCCCGATCAGCATCTCAAGGTGGTTTCCATTTTTGGAAATACTGGTGATGGAAAGTCTCATACCCTCAACCACACTTTCTTCTATGGCCGAGAAGTCTTCAAAACCTCCCCTGCTCAGGAGTCCTGCACGGTGGGAGTATGGGCAGCCTATGACCCAGTCAATAAAGTAGCAGTGATAGACACAGAAGGGCTCTTGGGGGCCACTGTGAACCTAAGCCAGAGAACACGGCTGCTGCTGAAGGTCCTGGCCATTTCTGACCTGGTCATCTATCGAACTCACGCAGACCGGCTGCACAATGATCTCTTCAAATTCCTCGGGGATGCCTCGGAAGCTTACCTGAAGCACTTTACCAAGGAACTCAAGGCTACCACTGCACGCTGTGGCCTGGATGTCCCCTTATCCACCCTGGGCCCTGCAGTTATTATTTTCCATGAGACTGTGCACACGCAGCTCCTGGGTTCTGGTGAGTAGACAGTGCTGTCTCAGAATGACCTTTTTGGGAACAAGGAGGTGGCCTCTGGGATGCAATATGGTGATGGTGGGGTGCTCAGGAAAACTTGTGCCCAGGCAAGACTGAGAAAATGTTCCAGGAGTAATCAACTATGGCAAGGATTAGGACGTGCTAGCGGACTAAAGACCTGGGCTATTGGGGTCAGATGTGTTTCCTTGCAATATTGGTAGCGAAAGCTCGGTCAGAATAGCATCAAGAGAAACTAGAAGAGCCAGGGGGAGTGATGCATGCCTAAAATTCCAATATTTGGGAACCTGGGGCAGGAGGATTATGAATTTTAGGCCAACCTGGGTTACACAGAGAGATCTTGTCGTACTCAAAACACAAGAAAGGCAGGTGTGGTGGGGTGTGCCTATAGGCCCAGCCAAGGCCAGCATGGAACTCTGTCTCAGATAAACCAGAAAGGAAGAGATGCCCAAAGGCACTGTCACTGTCACTATTAAGGTCGTGAGGATGCTAAAGGAATTCTTTCCAAGAGTTTCCTAGTGGGAAGCAGGAGGGAGTGCAGAGTGATAGCTGGTGGCTCACAGGGAATTTCTGCGAATTTCCCTTCATAAATATTTAAGATATTGGTGTGCTGATGAGATGATTCAGTAGAGAGGGGATAAATACAAGAAAGAGACCAGATATCTCCATGCTGGAGGCTCTGTTTGAGCCCTGAGCACCGAAAAGAAAAGTGAGAAGTGTGATGGTCCATGTCGCAAGCCACCTGCTTGGGGTGACTTCTGCCGGGCCCCTAGCCGAGGTGGATTCCAGCGTTCCAGGGTAGGAACGTGAGAATTAGAATTTTTAGACAAAAAGAACATAGATGTAGGAGGAATAAGAGACAAAAGCATAGGATAGTATCAGGAGTCCAGTGAATACTGAAATTGCCCTTGTTTAATTTCCATTTCATTAAGTGCCTTATCCCGAAAGGTAGGAGTAAGATGAAAAAAAAAAAAAAACAAACCTGTATTGACAGGATACAAAGAATGAACAGGTCAGTTGAAAGATTATGGGCTACATTTTTAATTAAACATTTTGTCTCAATCCCAGCACTTGGGAGGCAGATACAGGTGGATCTCTGTGAGTTCGAGACCAGCCTGGTCTACAGAGCTAGTTCCAGGACAGGCTCCAAAGCCACAGAGAAACCCTGTCTCGAAAAAAAATAAAATAAAATTTGTCTCCAGAACAAGACACCCTAGACCAAAACATTCTATAGGCAAACTACTCCCTGGGTGGAATCTATCTTCCTAAGGGAGTAGAAACTTAGTTGGACCTTTGAGGTAGAAATAGATCTACTTTACCTGAAGTAACCAGGTCTGGATATTAGCCACACCTGCCCTTTAGTCAAGATGGAATGGACCTATACCTTTGGGCCCTGTCAGGTACACGTCTGTGATCCCAGCACAAAATTACTGCAAGTTTGAGGCCATTCTGGTCTACACAGTGAGACCCCATCTCAAAATAAAAATGAAAAGAGCAGAAGCAGCTGGAATGACTCTCAGGCGGGAGAGTTGGCCTAGGCCATGACACTCCACCGGTGTCACGGGAGAAAGGACGGAATGTATGTAGATGGACGTGGTATATATGTTACCTTAGTCTTTGTTTTCTTTGAGAAATACGCAACAATCTTCAGGGGCAATAATAGTAGGGATTGTAGTCTGGCCTCTAAAACAATTATACTGCTCACATCTGTTTATTCAGGCATGAAAGTACCCATATCGTGTTCTAGACAGTGAGGTGTAGAGCTAAAAGCACCTACCCCCAGTCTACTTGGAGAGACTGCGTGGGTCTTGGTTTTGTGTCACATGTAGGCGTCAGGGCCGTGTGAGTAGAGAAGAGGGACCGCACATCTTAGTGGGGTCTTCAAAAGAGAAAGTAGGGCCTGCAAGTTGAGTCTCGAATAGACAGAAGAGGGGGAGAACATGTTCCAAGAGGGGCAAATCCCTGGGAACCCTAGAGCAGCCGCATGCGGGGAACCGCAGCTGGGTCTGCAGTCGCTCCCTAAACCCCAGCATCAGCCCTTCGATGCCCTCACTGTCTGCCTCCCAGAGGGCTCTCCTGAAAGAAAAGCTTCATTTATAATTTAGATATCCAGGCTTATGATATTCCTGCTTGCTTTCTATTACATCAAAATGTAAACCAAGCCAAGAAAAAAAAAGTAATCCAATAGCTGGATATGGGCATCTATACCTGTATTCCCGGCACTTCGGAATCTGAGGCAGGAGGAGCTCAGGCCAGCCTGACACAGTGAGACCCTGTTCCAGAAACCAAAATAAAAACAAATGTAATCTAAACTCCTAAATGTGGTGTTCTGTCTAACCCCTGTCAGTGTGTCTGCCCACTAGTTGTCTCCCCTTGGCCCACCCATCACTCTGTGTGTGTATGTATGTATGTATGTATGTATGTATGTATGTATGTATGTGTGTTTGCCCATGTGCACATGCAAATATTTATGTATGTGAATACACACACACATACACACACGCTTCCCACTAGCTGTAACACCTTTTCTGTGTCCTCACCTTGACAAACAGCTTCTGTCCGTCTGGACCATTTGCCCCCGCTAGCTGTCATCTGGGCCAAGGCTTTCCTGACTTCCCACACCCTAGTGTCCCGTCTATCCTCTCACCCGCTCGCCTCTCATCTGGAGTCATCCCATGTGTGCTTGTTTGTTTTTGGCGTTTTCTCCATGAGAACGGAAACAACATGAAGGCAGAAACCTTGCCTACCTTCTTTACTGCTGTATGTGTGTTAGAGAGCCCAGATGAATGTTTGGTGCACAGATGTGTGTTGAATGATACATGAAGAGTTGTGCCCATCTGAAGTGTAGTTGTTTGTGTTAGAGGGGGCTGGAAATGCTTGAGGATCAGACCATGGGAGGTCTTGGATGAGTTCTCTGTAGGATCTTGGGCAGAGCCCTAAATAATGTCAGATTTGTATTTTAGAGCACCACTCCCTGCCCCCAGCAACAAGTAAAGGAGCATGTCTTGTGTTGGGGAGTCTCTATGGTAGTCAGGGAGGAAGATACAGGGGCTGAGCCATGACTGTTGTGGTAAAAGGGCAGACTGGACCAGAAGAGAGGTTGTTTTGATAGGCCTGGGACCACTTGTTTGTGGTGGTTCCAGTGAGTCATGACCTTCCAGAGTGAAGAGACAAAACAAGAAATGACCCTGAGATTGGTAAGGAAGCAGGAAGTGCTGTCTCTGGATCACCCCTGTGATCAGCCTCCTAAGTCATTCTGGGTCTTTAAGGGCAAGGTGTGTCTGCTCAGGCTCTTGTAATAGCCAGCCCACAGAGCCGTCTTTGTTGCCTTGTGCTATGCAGTATGCTGTGTGTAGCAGCTCCAGATGGTAGCACAGAGAACTGCTCGCAGTCTGTAACCAAGGCAGTCCTAGCAGATTTGGGGTTGAACCAAGTCTTTGAATTCTAAAGTCCAGAACCTTTTCTGGAGTAAGAAGGCTTCTTGAAGCCTTAGGACAGAGCAAGAAGAGCAGGGTAGGAGGCGGGTCAAAAAGTGGGCCAATTGATCATTGCAGTTTTCTTGTTTCAGAGCTGTTTAGTTTCAGGTTTCTCTTCCATCTTGCTGCTTTTCTGGATAGAGGAGTGCTAGGTAGGAGTTGAATAGGAAAATGAATGGCAGGTTGAATATTCCTTATGCAGAATGATTGGGACCAAGTAAGATTGCGGGTTTTGGATTTTGGGATGTTTGCAAAGCCTTGTGAAAGGAACATGCTGAATCTGAAGTGTTCTCCTGATTAGTTTCAGAAGTCAGCTCGACAGAGCCCAGGGTTGTCTGAGGGAGTTGGGGAACAGGCTTGTTCAGATTTGTCTATGGGCGCTTTTCTGAGATTTTTTTTTTAAGGGTATGATGCTTTCCCTGTGTGTATCTTGCCCCATGCATGCAGTGTCTATGAGGGCCAGAAGAGGGCCTAATATCCTCTTGGAACTGGAGTTAGAGGGTTGTTACTAACCATGTGAGTGCTGGGATTTTGGACCTGGTCCTCTGAAGGGCAATCAGTGTTGCTTTTGCCATCTCTCCAGACCATATTTTCTTAAGAAAAAAAAAATATGTGTGGGTGTTTGGTCTACATGTATGCCTGTCTATCACATGCATGTCTTAATTCCTGAGGAGGCCAGACTCCCTAAGACTCCAGTTACAAATCACTGTGGGCTGCCACGTGGGTGCTGGAAATTGAACCTATGTCCTCTGAATAAGCAGCCAGTGACCTTAACCACTGGTCCATCTCCAGCCCCAACCCCTGTTTTTTGATTGCTAATTAGTACTGTGGGCAGTGCCATCCCTCTGCAGGCAGGCCTAGGTTGTGCAGGAAAGTAAAACCTTTTTTCCCCAAGTTGCTTTTGGTCAGCCACAGGAATCAAGCTCAAGGACAGTGC
Organism: Microtus ochrogaster; assembly: GCF_000317375.1. Classification (NCBI taxonomy): domain Eukaryota; kingdom Metazoa; phylum Chordata; class Mammalia; order Rodentia; family Cricetidae; genus Microtus; species Microtus ochrogaster. The sequence goes on along the minus strand of NC_022009.1, from coordinate 21,361,918 downwards.
TGAGATCGTTTCTGAGTTAGGATATTCATTTTAATAATGCACTGCCTGGGTTTATTTGTACAGGGGAGCAGATGGATTCATTTGGGAGCAGTGATTGTGTGTTCAGGGAAAAGCGTGAGGAGATGCTGACATGAAGGGAAGCCGCCAGGTCAGGTTCCTGGGCAGATCTGGAAGAAGGCGGGGACTAACGCCCCCACCACTTCTTGTAGATCTCAGCTGAGCTGGGTGTAGGGTGTAGGTCCAGAATTCTGATGGCTGCTAGTTAATACCTGCCCCTTTCAATTTGAACTAGTGTCTCCAATGTCTGCGTGATTTTATTACAGTGTTGGAGGAAGGTAAGCCAAAGCATCTGTCTAAACACACCCTTACCTCTGAAAGGTACACCGCCTCTGCCTAGCTGCTGGACAGGTGCTGAGCCTGTGCACGAGCCACTTCCCCTGCGCTGCTAGCTTGCCACAGCTTTGCAGCTTCATCGTGCAAGACCAGAGTTCTCGAAGTATAAAATTGTGAGTGCTCACTAGTAGACAACTGGCTAAGTATATCCACAGGCTAGAAAACGGTGTAGCTCCTAAAGAGAACAAGGCTCTTCTTCAGTGTATAGTGTAACAGGCGAGTACAAAACAGGCTGAGTATGGACGATAAGTGTGGCAGAAAGGGTGAGCGTGTGGGAGGAGGAAGACACAGACAATACTTGTCTTTCCTTTTATGCTGACATGTCTACATTTTTCTTCCAGTGAATCCTTTTCAAGATTCTTCTCTGTAGACATATAGACTAGTGCACATTATACCACAGTGTGTAAGGCGGTGCATCACACACCCGTCAGCGGCAGCTTGTGAGATGCCCATGTCCTCTCCTTGCTTCTTACCTGTAATTCTTTTTTGGGGTGGGGTTGAGACAGGGTTTCTTACAAAGAAACAGCCCTGGTTGTCCTGAAACTTACTTTGTTGCCAGGCTGGCCTCGAACTCACAGAGATCTGCCTGCCTCTGCCTCCCAGGTGCTAGGATTAAAGGTGTTTGCAACCATTGCCCGACGAAATGCTATAATTCTAAACATGTGCTTTATGTACGCAGAGTAAAATTTATCTTATGTTTACAATGAAACAAAGGTAGCTTGTTTTCAAGAAAGGAACTCGTCGCCCACATGCCTGTTTCTGTTTGCACAGATCACCCCTCAGAGGCGCCCGAGAAACTCATCCAGGACCGATTCAGGAAGTTGGGCCGCTTCCCCGAAGCCTTTAGCTCCATTCATTACAAGGGAACGAGGACATACAATCCCCCTACTGACTTCTCCGGGCTGCGACGGGCTTTGGAGCAGCTGCTAGAGAACAATACCACCAGGTCTCCCCGGCACCCGGGGGTCATCTTCAAAGCCCTGAAGGTCAGTGGGCTCCTGCCCTAGGTACTTCTCATGAGCATGCTAGTGCAGGTGCTGCAAGGCCTGGGCTGGAAAGAGTCCCTTCGGTAAAGAAGAGGAAGTGCGGAAGTGCGAGTGGAGGTCATATGCCTTCAGCTTGCCGGGAGTTCCAGTGGGAAGGAATCTTGACTCCGTCAAACAGTTGATAAAGAGTGTGGAGGTTGTAGCTTAGTTGGTAGACTGCTCGCCTAGCAGGAATTTAGCTCCGTGTTGGCTCCCCTATACCACATACAATGGGCAGGGTTGTATGTGCTTGTAATCTGGGTATTGGGGAAGTGGAGGCTGGAGCATCAGAGTTCAAGCACATTTTGACTGCTAATTATCAAGTTTGGGATTTAGGAGTGGGGAATATTCAGGAGGATCTTTGCATGAGACTTTCTTCAGAGCGGATTCCGAAACTTTATGGGAAAATCGCAAGGGGGATGACTTCTACTGTGGGATTTGATATCATTCAATGTGTCGCCCGCAGTCATGCCCCAGATCATCTAAAACCCATTAAGTGATAGTGGGCTCACAGTTTGGGAAACTCATCTTTAAGAATTATATCATTGGGGCTGGAGAGATGGCTCAGTGGTTAAGAGCATTGCCTGCTCTTCCAAAGGTTCTGAGTTCAATTCCCAGCAACCACATGGTGGCTCACAACCATCCGTAATGAGGTCTGGTGCCCTCTTCTGGCCTGCAGACATACACACAGACAGAATATTGTATACATAATAAATAAATAAAATGTTTTTAAAAAAAATTATATCATTTTCGCTAGGCATGATGGTACATGCTTTTAATCTCAGCATTATGGAAGCAGATCTGTGAGTTCAAGGCCAGCTTGGTCTACATAGAGAGTTCCAGGCTTTTCAGAGCTACATAAGATATCTGTCTGTCTTAAAGAACAAAACAAAACTATCATTTTCCTTTAAGCCAGGCATATTGTGGATCCATTCAGGTGATAGGGTCAATCTGTTGTTTTGCTAGCACAGTGACGTGAAATCCTGTTGTAAAGTCTGATCATTTGTCACATGTTCTAAGGGAGGGCGCTTTACTGCCTTGGAAGCGTGACACCCCGGCAGGAGAGGCCTGCTCTTCAACCATGGCAGGTGCTGAGTAACCTATTAGGCAGATTCTGGTGCCCTTCATTTTTTTTGTTTGTTTGTTTTTGTTTTAATTATTTGCTTTGTGTGTATGGGTGTTTTACCTGCCTGTGTGTTTGTGAATCACCTGTATTCCTGGTGCTGGTGGAGGCCAGAAGAGGAGGTTGGTTCCCCTGAGACTGGTTTTACAGATGGTTGTGAGTTGCTACAACTGGTGGGTGCTGAGAATCAAACTGGGTCCTCTGCAAGAGCAGCAGTAGGTGCTCTAAACTCTGAGCCTCCCTCACCCCCTTTTAGAGAAAGGGTCTTACTATGCAGCTCTGACTGTCTTGGAACTCTCAGTGTAGACCAGGCTGGCCTCGAACTCAGAGTGCTGGGACTAAAGGCCTGTGCCACCACCCAGCATATGTATATGAATGTGAGCACAGGTGTCCCTGGAAGCCAGAAAGAGTTACAGGCAATTGTGAGCCCCCTGTAGTGGATGCTGGGAAGCACACTTGGGCCCTGTATAAGAACAGTATCTGCTCTTAACCACTGAGCCACAGGTGGCTTTTCTTTGAGATAGGATCTCACGTAGCTCAGGCTGGTCACAAATTTGCTGTTTGGAAACTGACCTTTAACTCCTGTTTCTCCTGCCTCCTACTCCAAGTGCTTTATAGAGTTTGCCATTAAGCCTGGTTTTGTTGATCAATATATATGCTTGGTGTGTGCATGTGTGCTTGCGTGTGTAAGTCTGTGCATGTGCTTTGGGCCGATCTCTGCATTGTGTATTGTCTCTGTACTCCTGAAATGTATCTTCAGTACATATACTTTCATTCACCATTCTTTGTACTAAACACATTGGCATTGGCTCATTCTTTCTCTGAGTATATTACTTCAGTTTTTTTTTTAATTTTTTTTTAAGATTTATTTATTATGTATACAACATTCCTTCTATGTATGTTTGTATGCCAGAAGAGGGCACCAGATCTCATTACAGATGGTTGTGAGCCACCATGTGGTTGCTGGAATTGAACTCAGGACCTCTGGAAGAACAATCAGTGCTCTTAACCTCTGAGCCATCTCTCCAGACCCCCCCCCCCCTTTTTTTTTTTTTGGTTTTTTTGAGACAGTTTTTTTTTTCTGTAGCTTTGGAGCCTTTCCTGGAACTAGGTCTTATAGACCAGGCTGGCCTCAAACTCACAGAGATCTACCTGCCTCCGCCTCCCGAGTGCTGGGAGTAAAGGTGTGCGCCACCGCCTTGCTAGTATTACTACTTCTTTACTGATGTTTGCTTTGTGTACTGTGTTGTATTCTTGCATGCAACATGCAATGGGTGACAGGAAAGGAGCAGGGTCGTGACACAGTGTTAGCATTTAAGCTCTTGGAGAGAAACAAAGGAAACCTTGGCCAAGAGATGGGAGCTAGGTTGAGGATACCCAGTGAGTGACTCAGCGGTTGGACTTGTGGACCTGGGAAGGGTGGGAATGAAAAGATGGAATTGCCATAAAGCTGGATGGGTCCTGGCTAACATATTCTGGTTTTGCTTAGTGCAGTGGTACACAAATAGAATAATTGAATTCATGGTTTTAGAGTTTTTATTTTGAGAGTATTCTTTTGTAGCCCAGGCTAGCATCCTCCTGGCTTTAGCTTCTTTTTTTTTTTTTAAAGATTTATTTATTCATTCATTCATTTATTATATATACTGTATTCTGCACCAGATCTCATTACAGATGGTTGTGAGCCACCATGTGGTTGCTGGGAATTGAACTCAGGACCTTTGGAAGAACAGGCAGTGCTCCTAACCTCTGAGCCATCTCTCCAGCCCTGCCTTTAGCTTCTTTACCCCAGTGCTAGGATTACAGGTGTATACCACCACACCTGGCTAGTTTGCATAACTTGTGAATTGTATTCCTTAAGCTGTTCTTAAGGCTCTTATGCAAATTCATATGTAGAAATGAAAAGTCAACTGTGGGCCGGCAAGGTGGCTTTAGGGTGCTGTCTGCCAAGCCCGATGACCTAATTTTGATCTCCAGGACTCATGGTGGAAGGACAGACCAAGTCTTGCAGACTATCTCCTGACCTCCAGACACATGCTGTGGCAGGTGTATCAGCTCCCCATGAGCACACATCTATAAATAAATATAATTTTAAAACTTCAGTATCTCCATTTTTGTGTGGCCACTGCTCTTCTGCAGTACTGTGACCTGGTGTCTAGTTTCCTTGCTTCTTTGAAAAACATCTTTCTGGGCAGTGGTGGCACACTCCTTTAATCCCAGTACCTGGGAGGTAGAGGCAGGTGGATCTCTGTGTGAGTTAGAGGCCAACCTGGTCTACAGAGTGAGTTCCAGGACAGCCAGGGCTACACAGAGAAACCCTGTCTCAAAACAAACAGAAACAAGAAAAGAAAACCACTTGGTGTGGAAGTGCCTGCAAGTACTCATTGTACACTGGAGTCAGGCAGAAGGGTCACCACAAATTCAAGGCCAGTTTGGTCTACATAGTGAGAGAGACCCAGGTTCTAAAACCCTTTTTTTAAAAAGTCATACAAATTTCTCTTTGGATAATTTGCGGAGTAGTTGTTATATCTGTGGCTGGAGTGTATTTAGAGTACACTCTGTACTCTGTGTTGGCTACAGTTGTCCAGCTCAACAGGTCCTCATTTTGGCTTTAAGGTGGCAGACTAGTCTTAAGCAATGCAGACAGTCTGTACTATGATGTGCAGAGGATTGTAACTGGTTGCCAGGGGTTATGAGGTGACTAGGCTGGGGCAGGTTAATAAAGCAGTTTCTAGCCCTTCTCCAAAGGAGCCCAACCTAATTGCTGAGCTCATCCTGGAGACACTGCATGCTGGGAGCAGTGGTGAGCGCTCGGGGACTTTCCCTGAGGAGTTCTGGATGTCCTGCCCAAGGTGGATTTGTGAGGTGCCTGTGAAGAAAACATTGCACTGTCTTCCTTTTTAAAATCTGATTACATCATCATCATCATCATCATCATCATCATCATCATCATCATCATCATCATCATCATCACTATTATTGAGACAGGGTCTCTTAGGTAGCTTTGGCTGTCCTGGAACTCTCTATGTAGACCAGCCTGGTCTTGAGCCCACAGAGACCCACCTGCTGCTGCCTCCTGAGTGATGGGATTAAAGACATTTGCCACCATGTCTAGCTTGCAGTTGCCTATTTATGCCTGTGGATATGCCTGGTCAGCCTTGCTGAAGTGTTTGTGACTGGTTAGAGTGGCCTTGAGCTGATATAATTTGGACCGTGTGAGGCGGCTCAGCAAGGTTTGTGCAGCTTCTTCGTAGTCTCTGTACAGCCTTGCTTTCTCCAGGGGATGGGGGAGAGTTCTCTGGCGTGAGGAGGGAAGTATAACTATTATCAGACAGAAGTAGGTCAGAGAATTTCTCTGGTTGATGCTGAGACAGGCAGGTTTGGGGGAGGGTAGGTTAGAGTTTCTTTGAGTTGGAAGAGAAATTCTAGTTTCTATTTCTGTTTTCTGGAGTCTTATGTAACCCAGGTTGGTCATGAACTTATGACTCCCTGCCTCTGTCTCTCCTAGTGCTAGGATTCCTAGCATGTACCTTCATACACAATAAAAGAAATAATGTTTTAGAGTATTTTTCATTATTTGACAATTTCATACATATATAAATGCATTTTGACTGTATTCACCCTCATTAGTGCCTTGTCTTCCTCTCAGCCTCTTCTCAGTATATTCCCATCTAATTCTCTCCCCCTCTTCCCTCCCCCCTCGCAGCTTCCCCTCCCTATTCAGTTTAATTAGTTATTTGTGAATTTTAGATTTCTATAGATTGCTTTGGGGAGGGAGCTGTAAGCCAGGAACTAAGATACTGTTTATCATAGTATCATGATACTAGTCTGTGTCTGGTTTCCTCCCATTAGTTATGCATCTTGGTGACCTTTTTATATTTGTTTTTTTAAAAATATTTATTTATTTATTTATTATGTATACAATATTCTGTTGTGTGTCTGCCTGCAGGCCAGAAGAGGGCACCAGATCTCATTTCAGATGGTTGTGAAGCCATCTACTTTGGTTATGTAAATGTGGTTGCTGGGAATTGAACTCAGGACCTTTGGAAGAGCAGGCAATGCTCTTAACCACTGAGCCATCTCTCCAGCCCACCTTTTTATATTTGTAAATAATATGTAGCTTATCCTTCAACATTAACTAATGTACAGTGAGGTTTATGTCTATAATATCAGCGCTTAGCAGACCAGAGTGGGAATGGTGCTGGTGCAAGGCCAATGTGGACTACATAGCAAGACCTGCTATCAAAAACAAAAAACTAGCTCTGTTTTTTTGTGCGGGTCCCCGATGGATGCAGCAGCACTGAATTCGAAGGGAGTCCAGCTACTGCCATGCAGCTGTTGTTCTTTTTCATTTCTTTTGTTTTCTTTCTTTTCTATTTATTTATTTTTGAGATAGTGTGGTGGGTTGAATAGGAATGGCTCACATAGGCTCATCTCTTTGGATGCTGGCCATTAGGGTGTGGTGACGGATTAGGAGGTACAGTCTTGTTGGAGGAAGTGTGTCATTGGGGCTGGACTTTGGGGTTTCAAATGCTCGAGCCAAGCCCAGTCTCACTCTCTTCCTGCTGCCTGTGTATATAAATTTAGAACTCTCAGCTGTTCTCCAGCACCATGTTTGTCTGTCCCACCATGTCAATAGTGGACTAAACCTCTGAATTGTAAGCCAGGCCAAGTAAATGTTTTCCGTTAGGAGAGTTGCCTGGTCATGGTGTCTCTTCACAGCAATAGAACAGTGACTAAGGCAGACAGGGTCTCACCATGTAGCCCTGGCTAGTTGGGGACTTTGTCTATAGACTAGGCTAGCCTCTAACAACCCAGAGACCCCTCTGCCTCTGCTGGGATTAAAGCATGTGCTACAATGCCTGGCCTTACTACCCTCTTCTTTCTGGTTTTGGAGTTCCTAGGAATTGAAACCAGGGCTTACACAGACCAGGCGAGTGCTGTTACTGTTCACATTCAGCTCATGTTCATTGCTGAATGGGAAAGATGCTTTGGAAAGAGAAGGTCAGAAGCAGTGAGAGGGAGTATGCGCTGGCTGAGACTTGCACGAGTGTCAGCGATGTCTGCGGCCACTAGTGGCTTGCCCATTTGTGCCTTTCCCTGTCATCTGTACACAAGATGTTCTCCAGGTCCCAGTGCCGTTCTCTGTTTGTAGTAGCTGCCCCTTTATGTGAGGGTCGCAACAGCGCCAGCCTACCCGTAAGCATGCCTTCATAGATGCCCAGCAGCACCAGCCTACCCGTAAGCATGCCTTCATAGATGCCCAGCAGCACCAGCCTACCCGTAAGCATGCCTTCATAGATGCCCAGCAGCACCAGCCTACCCATAAGCATGCCTTCATAGATGCCCAAGTCCTTATTGAATGAAAGGGAAATTGAAAACTGAATTAATGTGGATGTCTGTACTTACTGTTCTCAATAAATGGGAGATACACTTTCAGGTTGGAGTTGCGTAGGTGTCCGGGGAAACCTTCTTTAGCCTCCGATCCTTAAATGTAGAAACTCTGACTTTCCAGTTCCATCACATTAGCAAGCATCTGTCAAATATTCATGAAGTTATTGCTGGAGGGCTGCAGTTCTGATCGAAGAATGTCCATTTGGAATCAGGCCTTCCACTGCTAGCTCCTGATAACTGGCTAACCTTAAAGGTGCAATGGAGAGGGCCCTGTTGTTGCCAAGACAACTTAGGTTCAAGATCATCTGGTCTCCTGGCAACCAGATCTCCAATTTTGCCTCAAATACTTTCACAGGCACTCTCAAGAGAAGCCCTTCCCTGCCTTTCCCTTGTAGCTTGGGACCTGAGAAGGAGCAAGAGACCACGAACTATGGAATGATGTGAGATTTGGAAATTTTTTTTCAGTGCTGGGGAATGGACCTAAGACCTCATGCTTGTACATCCCCAGGCCTGGGTTTGGAAGTTTTGAATGGCTGAGCCTATAGGTCAGGTAGTAGGTTATGTCTATATACTAGAAAAGATTACAGTGGAAGGAGGGCAGTTTGTCCTCTATTCTCATGTTGAAAATATGCTGCCTTTGATTTTTTTTTAAGTTACTATTCTATTCCCATTCTCTTGATGTTTCTAAGTCCTCCTCTGGATATATTACTTTCAGTTTGTGACATGGGAAAGAAGTGGCACGCTTGCTCTCTTACCCAGTCTCCGAAGGGATTAGGCTGGCTTGTGTAAGAGTTCTCTCTCTGATGTCATAAGAGGTTACTGTTGCCTTCGACAATGTAAGCCAGCAGTTAATCTGTCTGGGGCAGAGGCTGCTGTACTTTTCAGGGCATGAGCACTATAGGGAAAAGCCACAGCTTGTCTCATGAAAAGCTCAGAGATACTTTAAAATGATTGTTTTGGCCGGGTGGTGGTGGCGCACGCCTTTAATCCCAGCACTCGGGAGGCAGAGGCAGGCGGATCTCTGTGAGTTCGAGGCCAGCCTGGTCTACAAGAGCTAGTTCCAGGACAGGCTCCAAAGCTACAGAGAAACCCTGTCTCGAAAAACCAAAAAAAAAAAATGATTGTTTTGAAACAGGGTCTCACTGTGTAGCTCTGGCTGGTCTGGAACTCAGGTCCGTTTGCCTCTGCCTCAGGAGTCTGGGATTAAAAGCTTGCGCCACCAGTGGCAAATGCCCTCATGTCAATAAAGAAGTTTCAGAGTAGCTTACTGAGCTACTTAGGAGACTAGAGTGCGTTCTGTCAGTTTTACTGGGTGACCAGTCTCTCTGAATTCAGCCCAGATACTGATGTGTCCTGCCAGCTAGATTTGGTACTGTTTGTCCTCAAGGATAAGTATTGTCAGAGCATGGTGGCACGCTGATGCAGGGACTTAGGAGGTTGAAGTGGGAGGATCAGGAATTCAGGTTAACCTTGGCCACAGAGTGAGTTTGAAGCCAGCCTGGGCTACATGAGACTGTCTCAGAACAAATATAAATCTGTTGCAAAACTTCCAAGGTTAAAATATCACTATATGTCTTCTGGCCCATGTTCCTTCACTTCTTGAGACAGGGTTTCTCTGTGTAACAGTCCTAGCTGTCTGGGAACTCTCTCTGTAGAACAAGCTGGCCTCAAACTCACTGAGATCCGCCTGCCTCTGCCTTCCAAGTGCTGGGATTAAAGGCGTGCACCACTACGATCTGGCCCTTCACTGTCTTTCAGTTGTATTTTCTGTGACAACGTTCAGTTGTATTTTCATTAGATTATATAAACATTATCTTGCAGGTAAGTGTTCACCTGCAGATGCCAGCAGCCATGAAGACCAGTAAAGAGAGAGGGTATTTTTCCATTGTTTTGTTTGAGACAGGGTCTCATTGCCTAGCCTGGCCTCCAATTCTCAGTGTAGACAAGGATGATCTTGAATTCTTGGTCCTCCACCTGCACCTTTTTTTTTTTTTAAGATTTACTATGTATAGTGTTTTGCCTGCATGTATGCCTGCACTAGAAGAGGGCGCTGCATCTCATTACATATGGTTGTGAGCCACCATGTGGTTGCTGGGAATTGAATTCAGGACCTGTGGAAGAGTAGCCAGTGCTCTTAACTGCTGAGCCATCTCTCTAGCCCTATCTGTACCTTTCAAGTGTTGGGATTATAAGCATGTACAGTCTACGAAAAGTGTTTTGGTCCTGTGCATTATCTGGTTTGGTGAGTGAAAATGACTTAGGAATAAAGGAAAACAATCCCACCGTCAAAACCAGCAACAAGGATATAACCAGAGGCATTTTGTTCTGCTTGGTTCTTCAGCCACTTTTAAAATAATCACTCAGAAGCTTAATATTAATTACAAACTGTTTGGCCTACTATCTCAGGCTTATTATTAACTAGCTCTTACAACTTAAATTAACCTATTTCTATTTTTCTATAGTTTACTATGAGGCTTATGTCTTGTTATCTTACATTTTGCTTCTCTGGCATCTCCGACCCCATCTTTTCTCTCCTTGTATTGTTTGGCTTTCCCGCCTAGCTATATTCTGCCCTGCCATAGACCAAAGCAGCTTTATTCATCAGCCAATAAAAGCAGCACATATTTGTGTACAGAAGGGCATCACAAGGATAACAGCAGCAACTAACATGCCACGCGTTCCACATGGTTCTTAGTGTTTGTGAGATCTAGTGAGGAAAGTGGTACAGGTGTGACTCTCTCTTAAAAAACAAAACACACAGTGCAGAGCCACACACTGACATGACTCTGCAGGCCTTGGGTTTCTATCAGGGTTCTCTAAAGGAACAGAACTGATACTCATGTGTACAAATATACAAGGATGTATTAGAGTGACTTACGGGCTGTGTTCTAAGTAGTCCAGTAGTGGCTGTCTCCCATGGAAAGGATCTGGTAGTTGTTCAGTCCGCAAGACTGGATGTCTCAGCTGTCCTAGTCTGGTGCTGGAGTCTCAGAGAAGCGCTAGAGAGCGGCCATTTCAGTCCACGGTAGAATCCTGAAGAAGTTGGTTCTAACTCCAGGGAAGGAGTGACTCAGGGACAGGATAGACGGACTTGCCAGTGAGAGTGAGGACAAGCAGCCAAAAAGCAAAAGCTCCCTGCTCCATGTCCTTTTATGTGGGCTGCCACCAGGGGGTGTGGCTCAGATTTAGGGTGGGTCTTCTGACCTCAAAAGATTCAGCCTAGAATTCCTCCCAGGTGTGTCCAGCTGCTTGGGTTTAGTTAATTACAGGTGTAGTCAGACGGAGAGCCACAGTGAACCATCACACTTTCACCCTTTCTCTTATAAAAATAACTTCCCAAGGGGTCTGGAGAGATGCCTCAGAGGTTTAGAGCACCTGCTGCTCTTCCAGAGGGTCTGGGTTCAATTCCCAGCACCCACATGATGATTTACATCCATAGCTCTAATCCCAGGGGACTCAACACCCTCTTCTGGTGTCCTCAGACACCAGACCTACAGTGGTATGCAGGCATATATGCAGACAGAACACCCATACACATAAAATAAAAAATTAGAAAATACAACTTCCAAAATCTTTTGGTGATTTAATAAGATGTTGTTTTTCACTGTTTTTCTATAATTATCCTCATAAATTACTCATACCAACAGTGTTATACTATAAATTATTATATAAATATTATGCCAATAATCTTTGAGAAACACGGCCTTAAGAGTTATCAAAAATTTGACTATTTAAAGAGTTAAAACTTTGAGGACTTATGGGCATGAGATAAAGGCTGGGGAAAGGTCATGACCAGAAGGAAGGGGATAGGAGTTGATTTAGGAGTGGGGGTCGATACTGGTCATCCCATCCACAGAAGACCTGGTTAGTTGCCTTTGAGGACCAGTGCTAGAGTCTGGAGGTGGCTGCAAAGGAAATTTGCAGTGTTTGTGCCCTAACCTGGGAGGAGAACATGTGAAATCCATAGTGTTCACTTCAGCCTGCTTAGTGCCTAGTTCAGGTGTCTGATGCATTTGGTGCTCCCAAGAAGGCTGGAGATGTGGTCTTGAGTGGTTGGGAAGGCTACAGTGAAAGAGGTGAGTGAGACCAGCACATTCCGTGCTGAAGAAGTCAGAGCCCACAAGTGGGTCCTTGTGCCCTGGTTATCACTTTATTCTCTTGATTCCACAGACTGTTCTAGCCTTCACTTTCAGGTCTTTGTGCTTTTGCTAAGCCCCCAGTAGGTTAGCACTGATTCTAACTTGTGAAGTCTTTGTTAGCCGGACTCAAGGATGCTGCTTGGTTGCTGTCACTTACAAAAGGTGTCTTATGGGCCTCCTGGCTGTCCTTGCAGGATCTGAAAATTTGAGTGCCTTTGACAGCCAGGGCTGCACAGAGAAACCCTGCTGTGTTCTAGCACAGACATGAGTCCCTACCGCTGGTCTCACACTGACCTCACTCAGCACTGGCACCACGTGGTTCTGTAGCCCTTGAGCCTGCAGCTCAGGTTAAGACTTGATAGGAAGAAGAAACCTATTTTTGTGTTTTGCAGTTCTGGGTTAGAATTTATATAGGTCCTAATGCATTCTTTGTTTTTGTTTTTTGTTTTTTCAAGACAGGGTTTCTCTGTGGCTTTGGAGTCTGTCCTGGAACTAGCTCT
>NC_022009.1:21347327-21349247 GCF_000317375.1 Microtus ochrogaster | reverse complement strand
TGTAGACCAGGCTGGTCTCGAACTCACAGAGATCTGCCTGCCTCTGCCTCCCAAGTGCTGGGATTAAAGGCGTGTGCCACCACCGCCCGGCTTTTTTTTTTTTTTTTTTTTTTCTTTTTTTTTTCTTTTTTTTTTTTGTTTTTTTTTACCGCCTGGCTTTCTTAAGCAAGTGCTCACTGCTAACTTACAGCCCAGCTGTGGGAAGGATCCTTACGTAAGTTCCCATGAAGTGAGACTCTTTAAAAAGCTTGAAAAGTGGGCATAGTGACACACTCTTTAATCACAGCACTTGGGAGGCGGATGAATCTGTGCGACTCTGGGACCCTCTGGCCTACATAGCTAGTTCCAGACTAGCCAGGACAAGCAAAACAAAAACTAATAAATAACCAGGTGATGGCACATGTCTTTAATCCCAGCACTCGGGAGGCAGAGACAGGGGGATCTCTGAGTTCAAGGCCAGCCTAGTCTACAGAGTGAGTTCCAGGACAACCAGGGCTACACAGAGAAACCCTGTTGTGCTACAACACATACCTGTAACCCCAGCACTGGGAAGGTGAAGGTAGAAATGTCAGGAGTTCAAGGCCAGCCTGGCAATGTGAGAACCTGTCTCAAAACCACCACTGCAACTCCACCTATGCTGGCCTCCAGTTGCCACCTCAGCACTCCTCATGTTCCTCACTGAAGGAATAACACCAGATGCTTTTGTTTTCAACCCTTCTCCCTTTTCTTCCATCTCTAGTGCCTGGCTGCCTCAGACTTGGGTTGCTGAAGTTAGGAACACCATCAGAAGGCACAGAGGGCTTTAAAGCCTGGCGTGCCCTTTATTATTTGTATCATCAGGCTGAAGAATACTTCAGCTACACAGTAATAGAGGAATCGATTTGAAATGGAAGGCACTCACTCTCCGCATGAAATGTTCTCTCTGCCTCTCAAGCACTTGATCTTTCGTCTCAGTGGTTGGCCATTTGCCAACTTTTGGGTTAATAGAGTTGATAAATGACTGAGAAATAATACATACCGTCATTCTTACTGTTTTTTTTCTTTCTTACAGATTCATTTTTTTCTGTGTTGAGATGGTTCTGTGGCCTAGTAACATGCATGGGGGAGCCAGTTGTTAGAAAGGGGAAGGAATCTAGGACACGCCCAGCTTGCTTCTTGGCTGCCACCCTTGAGTCTGAGTTCTCTCCCGCAGGACGTGAGCGTCAGTCAGTATTGGTGATGGTTTTAAATAAAACGCTGCACGTGCGAGAGGTGCTTGTGACCTCTGAGGCAGTCAAGGGATGCGAGTGACCATTTGCTTTTGACCTCTTGGGCAGTAGGCTGCTTTTTCCAAGGTTTGCTGTGGTGAGAGTTGGTGCTCCCTGTGGTCCTTGCAGGAGTCTCTAGGAGTGAGCGGGCCACCCTACAGAGGCAGGTGGGGAAGAGCCAAGCCTAGGCTTCTGCTGAGGGCTTTCACCGATTCCTTTCCCTCTTTGGCAGGCACTGAGCGACCGCTTCAGCGGTGAAATCCCCGATGACCAAATGGCGCACAGTTCATTTTTTCCAGATGAGTACTTCACCTGCTCCTCGCTCTGCCTCAGCTGTGGGTAAGTGAGGGCAGCCCTGCCCATCCTCCAGCTTGGAGGCAGAGGCTGAGAGTGTTGTTCCTGACTTGGGTGTGTGGTCCAGCCACCTGATTGCTAGTTAAATTAAAGACTGGGGGTGGCGGTGGGGTGGTTGGGCGGGCAAGATGGCTCAACAAGTAAAGGTTCCTGCTGCTAAACCCGAAGGCCTGAGTTTGATCCCTGGGACTCTTGTGTGGTAGAAAGAGAGAACTGACTCCCACAAGTTGTCCTCTGACCTCTGCTCATGCAGAGAGAGAGAGAGAGAGAGAGAGAGAGAGAGAGAGAGAGAGAGAGAGAGAGAGAGAGATATTAAAAA
>NC_022009.1:21343546-21347112 GCF_000317375.1 Microtus ochrogaster | reverse complement strand
AAAAAAAAAAAAAAAATTAAGAAAATAGATTCCCAGGTACCGGTAAGGCCTCCTGGTGCACTTCTGATGATAAAGTCCAGGTAATCCTCCTGGTTTGGAGATCACCTTTGGCGCAGTGAGGGCTTCAGGAATATTTGCTAGGAGAAGCTGCCTGAAGCCTGGTGTAGATCTTAGTGCTTGGCTTCTGGTGTAGGCAGGAGACTGGGTTGCCTGCTTTTCTCTGGTTCTTCAGCCCCACATTTCAGGGGTGGTTGTTTTTTTCACACTATTCTGTTTCTTCAGCTAGTGCTCCCTCCCTCCCTGCTGTGTACAGAGCTCTGTGATAGGTACTGGTCCTGGGGAATTACTTTCTTCATAAGGACAAATCCTTAGAACACAGCAGAATTTTCTAAGGAACTTTCAGAATTGAGGCCAAGACGCCCCAGGGGAATCTTGCAGGATCCAGGGATCTTCCCTGAATGATCTGGGTGTGCCATTGGCAGTGGTGCATTCACAAGGCTCCTGCGGGTATTCTGAAGTGTACCGTAAGCTGAGAGCATTGGGTTGGAATAATTCTCCATCCTCAACCTGTGACTCCTTTAGTTGTTCAGTACAGGCTCTGGGTCAGCAGGTCTGGATGGGGCCTGAGACACGCCTGTGTCCTGATGAAGTTTTCGGGTGCTGCTGCTGTCTGTGGTCCCCACCTGGCTGCAGAGGGGTTGGAGCAGTGACTCACAAATGTTCACATGAACAGAGGAACTCAGAGGGTGTTAAACTGCTTAGTTCCACTTCAGATTTAGTAGATCTGCAAAGAAATCTGAGAATTGGTGGTTTTGAAACCTTCCCAGGTGATGGTGACACTGCTTATAGACACTGCTTGGGGATTGTTGTATCATTTTAAGCTGTTGAGGGCAACTAAATCACAGTCTTATTCCTTGCCTGATGGGTCCTGTGTGTGTTAAGGCCATGGTACCTGTAGACACGCTTCCAAATTCTCTTTACCTCTGGATTGTTCCCACCGTCTATTCCATATCCTTCATCCTTGCCCATTTACAGGAGACCCTGATTCTTTATGAATGGCCTTTGGCCTTGAACTCTACACCCCATCCAAGGGCTACAGAACCATTTCTGACCTGGGTGAAAAGCCTTTTGAATCTACACAAAGGAACCTTGTCTCAAAAAACAAATAAAAAAGCTGATCGGTGGTTGCGCACACCCTTAATCCCAGCACTCGAGAGGCAGAGGCAGGCAGATCTCTGTGAGTTCAAGGCCAGCCTGGTCTGCAAGAGCTAGTTCCAGGACAGGCTACAAAGCAAAAAACAAAACAAAACCTCACCAAAAAAAAAAAAAAATATGAAACAATAAAAAAAAAAGGCCCTTGAATACTCAGAAGGATCTGTATTAGCTGCTGGTGTGACTTAACCTTCTTACTCTGCCTGAGTCCAGCAGGAGAGGATTGAGCACTGTTGGGTCATCGCCTTTCATTCTGAACATCTGCAGGATTTCTAGAATTTTCTCTGTTATCACAGAGAAACCCTAAAGTGCTGATCTCTGTTTCTGCCTTGTCAGCATGGCAGAGCTTGCTGTTCACTTGAAAGGTTTTTGTGATTCATCATTGAGCTTCCCCTGGATACACTGCCAGATTTGGGGGCTTGCTTTTCATTTTTACCTTTTGATAGCCATATAGTTTAACTTTCCTGTCTTAGTTGCTTTTCTGTTGCTGTGAAGAGATATCATGACCAAAGCAACTTACAAAACAGAGCAAATAAGTTGGGGACTCACAGTTCCAGAAGATTTGGAGCCCATGGCATCATGGGGAAGCATGACAGTGGGGGGGGGGAGAAAGAGAGAGAGAGAGAGAGAGAGAGAGAGAGAGAGAGAGAGAGAGAGAGAGAGAGAGAACTGGGAATGGTGTGGGCTTTTGAGATCTCAAAGGCCATCCCAGTGACATACCTGCTCCAATAAGGCCATGCCTCCTAATCCTTCCCAAACACACCACCTGGAGACCAAGCGTTCAAACATACGACCATATTAGTACTATTCTTATTTAAACTACCCATCTCCATTTTATTCCTTTTGTATTTTTAATTTCTTAAGACCTGCTTAGAATCTCTAGTCAAGCGCTGGTGTCTTCTGTCTCTTCCAGTTTTCCTGAGGAGCCAGGTCGATTTTTCTCTTCCCCATTTCCCCATTCAGGCTAATGTTTGTTTGTTTGTTTGTTTATTTATTTATTTATTTATTTATTATGTATACAATATTCTGTCTGTGTGTGTGCCTGCTGGCCAGAAGAGGGCACTAGACCCCATTACAGATGGTTGTGAGCCACCATGTGGTTGCTGGGAATTGAACTCAGGACCTTTGGAAGAGCAGGCAATGCTCTTAACCTCTGAGCAATCTCTCCAGCCCTCAGGCTAATGTTACTTACTCTCTGTTGTGACTGACCATGAGTATTGCAGAGGGCCTTGTGTGGGGGTAACCCACTCCCTGTGTGCAGGAACCAGGTCTGGTTTTGGCCCCGTGCCTCTCAGATCCATGTCTGATCTGTCGTCTCAGCCCCTGCTCACTGTCATGTTTGGCCTCCTTTAGGGTTGGGTGTAAGAACAGCATGAACCATGGCAAGGAAGGAGTGCCTCATGAAGCTAAGAGCCGCTGCAGGTACTCCCACCAGTATGACAACCGGGTTTACACCTGTAAGGTGAGTCTGCCGAACCACTCCTTCCTCCAGCCGGGAAAAGTCTAGAAACCCTGTGGTGATCAGAATGAGAAACCCATGACCCATCGATGCCTACACTTGATTCTGGGGCCTCGTCTCTGTTTTTGCTTATTCGTCTCTCCTTCTGTTGAGCTCATGGCTGAGGATCATTTGTTCACTTCTGAGCAGAACTACTTCTTAGGAAGCCAATTTAGATCGATTTTTTTTTTTCTGTCTATGCCAGGCATATAATTTAGAGCCTAGTTTTGGGTCCCAAGCTAGTTCACAGTTCTTCTCATAGAAGGCATTCACTGACTTCTTTAGAGAATTGACCTCCTTCTGGGGTGCTAAACTCAAGGCCTGTACCCCTCAGCTGGTATGATTTGTGGCATAGGGGTGTGAGGAGGTCATGGGGCCCAGTGTACCTAGAATAAACTGGCAGAGTACTCTATATTTCAGGCCTGCTATGAGAGAGGCAAGGAAGTCAGCGTGGTGCCCAAAACATCCGCCTCCACGGACTCCCCCTGGATGGGCCTTGCAAAGTATGCCTGGTCCGGGTGAGTCTGAGTAACACGGCTAGAGAGTTTTCCTGTTTGTTTTCTTAGCACCTGGCAGAGCGACACTGTTGACTTGCCAACTTGCCTCCTTGTAGGTATGTGATCGAATGTCCTAACTGTGGTGTGGTCTACCGGAGCCGGCAGTACTGGTTTGGGAACCAAGATCCTGTGGACACGGTGGTGCGGACCGAGATTGTACACGTGTGGCCTGGAGTAAGACCTGTTCATTGGCTTCCCTCCTGTCTCCTGCCCTTCAGTTATCCTGTGTTTGTGTCTAGAGAGGTAGAGCACGTTAGAGGTTTAGAAAGGCGGATCTGCAGAGCCCATCCTATTCTTCC
>NC_022009.1:21340797-21343446 GCF_000317375.1 Microtus ochrogaster | reverse complement strand
GCTCTGTAGACCAGGCTGGTCTCAAACTCACAGAGATTCGTCTGCCTCTGCCTCCCCAGTGCTGGGATTAAAGGCTTGCGCCACCATCGCCCGGCTATTCTTCGTTTCTTATTTCTTCATTGCATAGTTGATAGGAGCTCAACCTTGGATGAAATTGTCATTCTCAACTAGCAAGTAAGACGTCATTTTGTATGTTCTTACTCATTTTCCATATGCACATGTACATTTTTTATATATGTTCTTACTGTTCATTTATTTATGTAGAGATGGGGCCTCACTATGCTCTTAGGCTGGCCTTGAGCTCCCAGACTCAAGTAATTTCCTTGCTTGAACCTTCTGAGTAGCTGAGACTTACACATGCCCCAACAATGCCTGACCATTTATATTTTACATGCCATTTTTTCCTGCCATTTTCTTTTTTAATTTTTTAATTTATTTATTTTATACAGTGTTTCGCTTGCATGTCTGCTTGCAAACCAAAAGAGGGTACCAGATCTCATTACAGATGGTTGTGAGCCACCATGTGGTTGCTGGGAATTGAACTCTGGACCTCTGGAAGAGCAGCCAGTGCTCTTAACCTCTGAGCCATCTTACCAGCTCCCTTTTAAATTATTATTTTTTAAGATTTATTTATTGGCCGGGCGGTGGTGACGCACGCCTTTAATCCCAGCACTCAGGGAGGCAGAGGCAGGCGGATCTCTGTGAGTTCAAGGCCAACCTGGTCTAAAAGAGCTAGTTCCAGGACAGGCTCCAAAATCACAGAGAAACCCTGTCTCAAAAAACAAAAACAAAACAAAACAAAAAAAGATTTATTTATTATATATACAATGTTTTTGTCTGCATGTGTGCCTGCAGGTCAGAGGAGGGCTCTAGATCTCACTATAGATGGTTTGTGAGCCACCATATGGTTACTGGGAATTGAACTAACTCAGGACCTCTAAAAGAACAGCCAGGGCTCTTAACACTGAGCCATCTCTCCCTGCCTTTTTCTCATGCTAGTTTATTTGACTAAGTACTATGGTTTGAATTACCATTTCCTTATTTTTGACATTTATTCATTATATGGTTTCCTATTAATGAAAATGCTTTAGTGACTATCTGCATATGGGAAAGCTATTTCTGTGTTCTGGGGAATTGTGCGTGGGGTGTGTTTGTGTGCGCGTGCGTGCACAGCACGCATGAGGACGTCAGAGGACAACTTGTGGAAGTTGGTTCTCCCTTTCTACCATGTGGGTCCCAGGGATTGGGCTCAGGTTATCAGGTTTGACAGGAAATGCCTTTACCATCTGAGCCAGCTTCCAAGATGGGAAGTTTCAGTGAAGTACATTCTAGAAAGTAGAAGGTTTCTTTTGAGATAGGGTTTTGTTCTATTGTCCAGGATGGCCTCAAGCTTGTGAACCCAGGATTACTGTAGGATTCTCTTACTGTTTTCCACTTTGACTGTTGAATTTGGGGTGTTGAGAACTAGGTCTGTGTAGAAGACTTTCATCCTGTGTCTATCGCTGCTCACAGTTGTCATGCTAGAGTACTTCTATAAGCTCCTGGGGAGGCTGAGACAGGACGATGGCTTGGACCCAGGAGTTTGAGTCCATCCTGGGACGACCTTAGAAAGTCCTTGTCTCGGGGGCTGGAGAGATGGCTCAGAGGTCAAGAGCACTGACTGCTTTCCCAGAGGACCTGAGTTCAGTTCCCAGCAACCACATGGTGGCTCACAGCCATCTATAATGAGATCTGGTGCCCTCTTCTGGCACGAAAGCATACTTGGAAGGAGAGTTGTATACATAATAAATAAAATTTAAAAAAAAAAAAAGAAAGTCCTTGTCTCAAAAAAAATCAAATCACTATTCATGCTTAGAATAACTCACGAATCGTAACAAATTCAACACAACTAATTTTCTTGGAGGGGTTATTTTATTGTACTCGTCTCCTTGCTGGATAATTGCTGCAGCTGTTATCTAAACTCATGCAGATCATTTAGTCCAGGGGTCTTGTTGGTCAGCTTTCTGTTCCTGTAAGAAATACTTGAGATGACCACCTTATAAAGCAGAAAGGTTTTATTTGGTTTGAAGTTTTCTATCTGTGACTAATTGGCTGGGTTGTTTATGACTATGGTAAAATAGTACATCGTGGTGGGAGTACATGATGGAGGGAACCTAATTGTCTCCAGGCTAGTAGAATTTTCTCTCTCACCTGCTAGCTCCCAAATAACCACAGCGAGACTTATTAATTATAAATGCTTGGCCGATAGCTTAGACTTATTACTAACTAGATCTTACAACTTAAATTAGCCCATATTTCTTATCTAAGCTCTACCACATAGTTGGTACCTTTCTGCAGTACAGCATATTCATCTTGTTTCTCTCCCTGCCTCTCCTGTCGACTCTTCCTGCCTAGCTATTGGCCATTTAGCTCTTTATTAAACCAATGATAGCAACACATCTTAACAGTGTACAAAAAGATTGTTCCACAACATATGGGATGGAGGGAGCCCATTTGCTTTGAGGCTAGGAATCAAAAGAGAAGAGACCAGCATCAAGAGCATGTCCCTAATGATCTTCAGTGGGTCTTTTCCTTCCTTCCTTCCTTCCTTCCTTCCTTCCTTCCTTCCTTCCTTCCTTCCTTCCTCCCTCCCTCCCTCCCTCCCTCCCT
>NC_022009.1:21301603-21340697 GCF_000317375.1 Microtus ochrogaster | reverse complement strand
TTCCTTCCTTCCTTCCAGATTTATTTATAATGTGTATAGTGTTCTGCCTGCGTGTATGCCTGCATGACAAAAGAGGGCACCAGATCTCATTACAGATGGTTGTGAGCCACCATGTGGTTGCTGGGAATTGAACTCTGGACCTCTAGAAGAGCAGCCAGTGCTCTTAACCTCAGAGTCATCATCTCTCCAGCCCCAGGGGTCATATCCTTTTCATGTCTAGCAGTGTTTCATAGAGCCAAGCTGCAGAACAAATTAATGGGCAGTCTAGACCCAAGTTGCAATCAAGTCCTTTCTGCAAATCCACCGTGGAGCTTTCTTGGGTCATGAAGGCACATAGAGTTGAGAATTTCTTGCCTCTCTCCTCCTTACAGAATTTCTGGGCCTTCAGACATTTGTTGTTGTCATATGATGTTTTTTTTTGGAGCCTACCTATTTGTTTTGGTGGCCTTGATGGTGTAGGCTGTCTTGTCTCAAGGCCTTGGAAAGCAGTCAAATAGTAACTTTAGTTTCTGTCTCATGAAAACAGCACCTCAGCTATAGTCTTCTTAGTCCTTGGAGCTAGAATACCTTGCATTCTATGTGTCTGTCTGTTCATTCATTTGTTCTTTCATTATTTTAATGTATGTTGTTAAAGTTCTGCATGTCCAGAATTGAGCTAGGTACTTGGAATAAGGTAGGTCACTATTCTGAGAGTGCACTGAAGCATGATTAATGAAAACTCAGAGAAATTGGAGTTCAACCTGAAGGTCAGAAAAGCAAAATAGCCAGCCACTGGCTCTTACCTTGACCTCAGTCCAAAATAGTGATCCTGCCTCCAGGAATCTCAGAATGAGACTCTGCCTGAGAGCTGTCTCCTCCTGTTTTATACTCCTCTCTAGTTCTGGGATTAATGGCATGCACCACTGGGATTAAAGGCATGCACCCCTGGTTTCTATGGCAACTAGTGTGACTATTGGGAGTAAAGGCGTGTCTTACCACTGGTAAGTAAGGCTGACCAGTGGGACTGTTTTACTCTCTGATTTTCAGACAAGCTTTATTTATTAAAATACAAATAAAATGCCACTATAGTCCACAGTCCAGCAAGTTTTAGATACACATGTAATATCTACTATACCGACAGATATAGGATTCTTAGAGATTTTCATGTATTAGGGGAACTGGGAGGAAGGGTTTCTAACTGAGCTCAGTGTGGACTCACAGTGGGATGCATCGCCTTCTGTACTGTAGGGTAGATTTAGTCTTGAGTTGAGCACCTGTACATCAGATGTCATGGTCACCCCGGTGAGAGTCGCATCTGTGCTGACTGGTGCGTGGGATATCGCTAAACAGCTAGTGAGATTGCCAATCTGTCTCCCTTCTGCCCTGCCTGGTGGCTTACTGTTGTGAGTTGGTCCCAGATAGCCCTCTGCTTTTCCTCGCTGCACTCAGAGATTAATGAGTCCCTGTGGTTTTTTCATTGCAGACTGATGCATTTCTGAAGGACAACAACAATGCTGCCCAGCGTCTGTTGGATGGGATGAACTTTATGGCTCAATCAGTGTCTGAGCTTAGCCTTGGACCTACTAAGGCTGTGACTTCTTGGCTAACAGACCAGATCGCCCCTGCCTACTGGAGGCCCAACTCCCAGATCCTGGTATGTTATAGGAGTCCTCTTGAGTCCAGACATACACCACCCTGCTTATGCTACTTTGCCTGGTACTCAGCTGGTTCCAAGAGGGAGGCACAAACCTTTCCCCCACCTAGAGTTAGCTCTAGGAGCTTGGGAAGGGTTCAGCTTTAGGGTGCTTCTTTGCTTCTGGACTTCCTTTTATATCCTGTGTTTTCTTTGTCATGGCTTGTATATCCGTACCTGTGAGAACCAATTAATATTGCCTAGATGTCAGAATTCACAGCTACAGAATCTGGAGAAAGGAGTCTTTTGAGGTCATTCCTGTCTTGATCCACAATTCTCTAGGGTACCCACAACCTGGAATCAGTTTTTGTCCAAACACCTGCAACAGGAAACACTCTGCCCCTCTCCTTTCTGTATTCAGGGAAGAATTAAAACTAGAAAGAGGGGTGTAGTTTTTATATTTTATTTTATTTTTTAAATATATATATATTATGTATATAGTGTTCTGCCTGCCTGCAAGCCAGAAGAGGGTACCAGATCTCACTATAGGTGGTTGTGAGCCACCATGTGGTTGCTAGGAATTGAACTGGGGGCCTCTGAAAGAACAGTCAGTGCTCTTAACCTCTGAGCCATCTCTCCATCCCCATGGTTGGTTTTTTACTCTTTGGGGGCCCACCACCCAGCTCCTAAATAAATACAACAAGACTTATTCTTACTTATGAATGCTGGCCTTAACTTGGCTTGTTTCTAACCTGCTTTTCAAACTTGAATTATCCCATTTCTCCTTAACTATGTTTTGTCTCTGGGCTTCTTATCTTTCTTTATTGGATATATCTTTTTTTTCATTCTTATCTTCATTTTCATTCAGGGTTGGCTATGTGACTGGGTGGTTGCCCCTGGCATTCTCCCCTACTCCTATTCTCGCTCCTCACTCCCTTCCTTAGAGTTCTCCTCCTGTTTATTCTCTCTGCC
Organism: Microtus ochrogaster; assembly: GCF_000317375.1. Taxonomy (NCBI): domain Eukaryota; kingdom Metazoa; phylum Chordata; class Mammalia; order Rodentia; family Cricetidae; genus Microtus; species Microtus ochrogaster. The sequence continues at coordinate 21,338,113 of NC_022009.1, read as the reverse complement.
CCTCTCTCTAGTCCTGCCTCTTTCTCTCTTCTGCCTAGCTATTGGCCACCTAACTCTTTCTTAGACCAATCAGATACTTTAGGCAAGCAAAGTAACACAGCTTCACAGAGTTAAACCAATGAAACATAAAAGAAAAAAAAAAAAGAAACATAAAAGAATGAAACACAGCTGGGCTTTAATCCCAGCACTCGGGAGACAGAGGCAGGCGGATCACTGTGAGTTCGAGGCCAGCCTGGTCTACAAGAGGTTTGGAGCCAGGACAGGCTCCAAAGTTATAGAGAAACCCTGTCTCAAAAAAACAAAACAAAACAAACAAAGACTGAAACACACCTTTGCATCATTAAATATTCTATAGCACAAACGAATGTAACGCATCTTAAACTAATATTCCACAACAGTGTGGGTTTGACTGAGCTAGAGCCCACCTCTCTAGGAGTTTGTGGGTGTCCTCATGCCCACTCCCCAGTCAAGCAGGTAGGTATATAGGACCCCTGCCTCTCTGTTTTGTTTTGGACTCGGATCAGAGCTGCAACCAGTGTGCAACATCCTTCAAAGACAACGACACCAAGCATCACTGCCGGGCCTGTGGTGAGGGCTTCTGCGATAGCTGTTCATCCAAGACGCGGCCAGTTCCTGAGCGGGGCTGGGGACCTGCGCCCGTCCGGGTGTGTGACAACTGCTATGACGCCAGGAATATCCAGTTAGGTAACGTGGGCTCAGAAGCTGCGAGGGAGAAGGGGAGTCACCCTCCTTCACTCTCTGAATACTGGGCACTGGGTACTCATTGCTCCAACCATGTCACTGCTGAGAGCAGTTGCTTCAATGGCCAAGCGCCCCCTGGCTTCTTCTTAGCATAGGCCAGCATGATGCTGGTCTTTGGGGTGGAGATTTGGGAGGCAGGATTGAACCTGGCCTGAGCTCTGAACTCATTGGTGCCTTTTTTTTTTTTAAAGATTTATTTATTTATGTATACAACATTCTGCCTCCATGTATGCACTCCAGAAGAGGGCACCCAATCTTATGGGTGATGATGTGATGATTGTGAGCCACCATGTGGTTGCTGGGAATTGAACTCGGGACCTCTGGAAGAGCAACCAGTGCTCTTAATCACTGAGCCATCTCTCCAGCCCTCTCATTGGTGCTTCTTAGAGAAAAACATCTGCATATAGCTGATGTAGCTGATGAGTTCTGGTAAGCCAGAGATAAGCTTAGATTGAGTCCTCTTTCTGTTTTTTTGTTTTGTTTTGTTTTTTGATTTTTTTTTTTTTTTTGAGACAGGGTTTCTCTGTGGTTTTGGAGCCTGTCCTTTAACTAGCTCTGTAGACCAGGCTGGTCTCGAACTCACAGAGATCTGCCTGCCTCTGCCTCCCAAGTGCTGGGATTAAAGGCGTGTGCCACCACTGCCTGGCTGAGTCCTCTTTCTGTAGAAAGTTCAAGGTCTTTTTCCCTGAGCCAATCTGGTTGATTTAAAAAATAAATTATAATCCTCCCTAGAAAGTTGGAGGTTAAAGGACAAGAGTTGCCCTGCCAGTTTTAGGGTCACTTCCTTTCAGTTACTGTGGGAATCCAGAAGCGTTCCACTGTGGCCCCCTGAGTTCCCACTTGAGAAATGACTGTGGAGAGGCAGCAGCTATCCCTTGTCATCCACAGATGTGGCTGAGGTGCAGGCAGATGATGAAGGTGGAACACTGATTGCCCGGAAGGTGGGCGAAGCCGTGCAGAACACCCTGGGCGCCGTGGTGACAGCTATTGATATACCATTAGGTGAGCCTGGGCAGTGCCTCTCTTGGTGTAATGCAGGTAGGATGAGGGGTTCAGGGTGCCCTAGATGTCATTTCACATGCTTGCTTACTGGATTGAATTTGGCAGCAAGGAACGAAGGGAAGCTCTGCATTTCCTTTTGGGATGAATCTGTTAGTGGCATTAGCATCATGCCTGGAGATCTGAACTGATTTGGGAGTTCCAAGCTGACCTTAGGAGGAGAGTTAGGAACTGCGCTCAGTGGAGCCTCCTACTTCTGTGTGTTCTCTGGCCTTTCCCCATGGAGTCCGTGGTAGCAGGCAAACCTCCATAGTATCTCAGGGTTTCAAGAGCTCGTGTTTTGGAGCTAGAGAAGTGGCTCCGTAGTTTAGAGCACTTGCTGCCTTCACGGAGGACCATGTTCAGGTTCCAGCACCGGTATTGGACAACTCACAACCACCTAGAACTCCAGTTCCCTGGAATACTGTACTCTCTTGGGGCTTCCATTTGTCTCTGTACATTTGTACACACACACAGATACACAGAGCCTTCCATGGCACCCACATTCACATGGCTCATGCACATATAAATGAAGAAATAAATCTTAAAACTGGCTGGGCAGTGGTGGCACATTCCTGTAATCCCAGCACTTGGGAGGCAGAGACAGGTGAATCTCTGAGTTAGATGTCAGCCTGATCTACAGAGTGAGTTCCAGTACAGGAACCCATTTAAATAAAGGTGGAAGAAGAGAACAGACTCTACAAAGTTACCTCTGGCTTCCACACAAAGCAGGGCTGGGTTGTGGCTCACTTGGTAGAGTGTTTGGATGGCAATCCTGCAGCCTTAGTTCTAATTCACTACATAACATGGGTGCATTGATATGTACCTATAATCCTAGCACTGGAGAAGTGGAGGCAGGAGGATCAGAAGTACAGGGTCATCCTCAGCAACAATGAGTCTGATGCCACCCTGGGCTGCACGTCTCATAAAATACATGAATAAGGGCTGGAGAGATAGCTCAGGGGTTAAGAGAGAGCGCTGAGTGTTCTTCCAGAGATTCTGAGTTCAATTCCCAGCAACCACATGCTGACTCATAATCATCTATAATGAGACTTGGCATCCTTTTGGGCCTGCAGCCATACATGCAGACGGAATACTTTATACATAATAAATAATCTTTTAAAAATTATAAGAATAAACTGAAAAACACAGCACAGTAACGGGTCTGTGTGCAGTTGGGATGACAAGCCAAGAACAGTCAGGGGGCCTCGGGGCAGGGTTCCAGTGTCCTAACTGCTCACGTCCCTTCTCTGATTTAGGCCTGGTGAAAGATGCCGCCAGGCCGGCCTACTGGGTGCCCGACCATGAGATCCTGCACTGCCACAGCTGCCGGAAGGAGTTCAGCGTCAAGCTCTCCAAGCACCACTGCCGAGCTTGCGGACAGGGCTTCTGTGATGAGTGCTCCCATGACCGGAGGGCTGTCCCCTCTCGTGGCTGGGACCATCCCGTCCGAGTCTGCTTCAACTGCAATAAAAAGCCCGGTGACCTTTAACCCCAGCTCCCTCTCCGATTCCTTCAGAATTCCTTAGGTTCTCAGGGTTAGAAACAGAAGTCTCACTGAGGCTGGCCTCCTGGTTACCTGTTGTGGTGTGTGTGCTCTCCTTTCACGTCCCTGGGCCACTTCCCCTCAGGAGGTGAGCCTGACCGTCGACCTGAAGGCATGAACCGCCTCAGGGCACAGGACCCGAGCAGCTCTCAGTAAAGGGGAATGGACCGAGTCCATTACATTTATTTCAGTTAAAAATAATAAATCTATCTACCTGTATCTCCATATATCCATGTAGAGGGGATTTGGAGTGATTAAGGCTGCTTCTGCTTTGAAGACATACCCCAGTGTGTCCCCGGCACAGGGATAAGGTGGCGTTGGGTGCCAGTCTTCCACACGAAGCCAGCCAGGTTCAGAATCACCTTTGCTGCTGCTTCCCAAGCTTGGCAGAGGCTTTCCTGCCCTTCCCCCTCCTGCTCCTGGGATGCCTGGATGGCTGCTTTGGTTTGAACCTCTTGCCTGAAGCAGCCTCGGGCGTGGGGATCTACCAGGCTTTCCCAGCGTGAGTTCTGGTCTTTGATTCTAGCCTGTTCTAGGCAGAGATCATCAGCTTCGTGTGCTAGCCACTGGTGTATGTAGAGGGGCAGAGGGGCAGGGACTTGAGACATAAGAAGTCAAAATGCAGGTGCTTGTGGCCCCAGCAGTTGGGGTGTCCAGTAGGAAGCAGGTCTCCCCTAGCAGGGTATCTGTCTCCTCGAGGCTTTCTTAGAAGGCTACACCCCACTCCTGAGTCAGCCCAACTCCTCCCGCTCTGCTCTGGAGTCCCAACCTGCTTCTGAGTGTCACACTAGAATTTTTATTACTCAAAGTGTCTTATTCTTTGTTTCCAGACATATAACCCCTCTGTCTGTTAGAGGGGAGAGGAGTGATCATGAGAAGCCTCCAGGGAAACAGCACAGAAAGGACTATTGGTTATGTTTTTCTAAATATATATATATATAAGTATATATATAAATATTTCAACAGATCATAAGGAAAAAAATACTCTGGTTCTTGCAAGAGAAATCAAATGAACAGATGTTTCTCAACAAGAGCCTGGACGTCACATCGATCATGACTGGAAAGACTGTCGTGCGGAACTCCCTTGGGGTGGAGTTCATCGTCAGTGGCCAAAAAAGAATTAAAGCAGCATTGTTATCGATTGAACTGATGGGTGGGCGGAGCCTCGGGGAGGTATGTGGCAGTCATTTCTGGGTGTGTATCTGCCTGACCTGAGCCCTGGAATGGATTGGTCCTTCTGAGACCTGCTCCCTTCTGCCTCCGAGGCCTGTTCTAGAACTGTCACCCGTTCACCACCATAAAGGAACCTTCCTGCTCAGCTGCTGTGTTGGCTCTTCTTTACTCTCATGGCGCCTTCCTAGTTGGTGCTAATAGAGCAGAAGGCAAGAGAGGCATGTCTCCACACTAAATTTAGGATGGGTTTTAGCCAGCCTCCTAATAGTTTATAGTCCCCGCGTGCGTGTGCGTGCACGTGCGCACACACCCACACATCCCATATCCTGTCTCAGGTTTCATGTACTCCAGGCGCAAACTTGAACCTCTGATCATCCTTGCCTCCACCTTCCAAGTGCTCAGGTTACGGGTGTGCACCACCATGCCTGATTTACATGTTGTTGGGTCTCAAACCTAAACCTTCCTGCATGCTAGGCAAGCACTCTGCCAATTGAACTGCATCTCTCATCCTCATTTTCCAGGTCAGTATCCAGCATGTCCCAGATTAGCTTGCCAAGAAGGGCCCGATTTTTATGATTGCTGTGAATGCCCCTTCACTTAGAGAAGGCCAGTTGTGGCCTCGGAATTCTTGGTCGTGACCACAGGGCTCTGTAAGGTCTCACAACACTGACGTTCTTCTTCAACTCTGACATGGAGGGGTGGGGGCTGAGAGCTAGGGACAGCTGCAGCCAAGAGGAAACATGGCTGGCCTGCGGGCTTGGTGGTTTGTAGCTTGGCGGCAGCTGTTCAGTCTGAGCTTCCGTGTGCGGTTTTGTCGTGGTGTAGTTTGGGCATAACTACACCAAACTACAGATGAGGGTCAGTGGGCTACAGAGGCCGTGAGAAACTGTGGTGCTGGGCCTCAGCGGGCCTTGTATGTCCCAGGCATGTGCTTACCACTTCCATGCCCCTCCGAACCGCTATTTCCTGTCGCCCATTGTGCTGTCGTGTCCCTTTGTTACCACTGACACTGGCCTGCAGCTTTTCCTTTCCCTGCTTTTTCATTTATTTCCCCTGCTCCTTCTCTTATTTTTGAGAAGAGAGGTGAAAATTGGCTGTGTAAGACCCTCTTGTTCCATCATTGCTAGGGTGTTTGAGTGTGAATCCTGCTAACCATGTGGTGGGGTCATTTCTACCCTCCCGCCGATTTCAGGATCTTCTCATAGAAGATCTTACAGGAGATCTACAAAACTTCTTTTCTTCATGCTGTTGAGTCCAGTGGAGGAGAGAAAGCACCTTGGCATCAGAAAGGGGCTCTTTTCTTGGCCAAAAACCCCAAAAAAACAAAAAAATGAATCCCAGCTTCAGCTAGGGAGGGGTTGCTAGCTAAATGTGGGCTGAAAACAAGGCCTGCAGAAACTTCAAGCATCAAACCTCTCAGCTTGGTTCGTTTTCTCCAGCTGGATGCCACCACTCCGACCAGCACCCTGGTTAAGAAATGGCATGGCTGCACTCCAGGAACAGCCCGTCCCTCTCCTCACAGATAACCCCTGGCCCCAGCTACACAGGTCATTTCCTCCCTGGGTCCTTCATTGGGGCTTTAAAGAACTGCACAAAGCTAGCTTATAGGTAAGGATGGTCGCTCGACATGAGCACCGTGATTAGGGGAGGCTAGTCCTGGCTGAGTGGTCTCCTAAGCAGTGGCCTGGTGGGACCCTTATTTGTCTCCTGGCTTTCTCAGCTGGTAGGCTTACCGGGAGTCGGAAAACCATTTAGTTGCCTGTTGCACTGCCAGGTATCGTGTGAGCTTTGGCTGAGTTCCCCAACCATCCCGGAAGGTGGGTGGTTGGTGCTCAGGGGTTTGTTGTTTTTGGTCTTTCGAGGCAGGGTTTCTCTGTAGCTTTGGGACCTGTCCTGGAACTTGCTCTGTTGACCAGGCTGGCCTCGAACTCACAGAGATCCGCCTGCCCCTGCCCCAGTGGCTGGGATTAAAGGTATGCGCCACCACTGCCTGTGAAACAGGTGCTCATGTTTCACAGCTGCAGTGCAGAGCCCCTTCCTGGTGTCAGTAACCAAGCCCTGAGAGGTGCCAAAGCGACTGTTTCTGTGTTTTCCTTCCCTGTGAAGTCTGCATTTCCAGTAAGGTCAGTATCTTTTCCTTAGGAGGCCAGTTTAAAAGCCACTGTCTGTTATGATCAGGAGGGCTTGGCAGTCCAACCTTTCTCATTGTTCTGAGGTTCATGGTACGTGAGAACAGTAATATTTCTCTCTGCCAGCAACTGGCTCAGAGGTTAGAGATTGTTCTAGTTGGGAACACAAAAACAGGCTTCCAGGTGTTGTTAAAAAAAAAAAAAAAAGAAAAAAAATAAGATCCTGTCGTAATGGTAATTGTGCAACCATGTTTGTATTTCCAACTTAGAATCATCTAGAGGGCAGAAATGGGATCTGTGCCTGAAGCTTTTGTTCTTGTTAATGGAACTAGCTCCATTTGCTGTTTGTAATATATACCATATATAGTCCACCCTTGGTGAGCTTCTGTTGCCACATTCCCCCAAGGTATTTGTCATGGATCCAGGCACTACATGTGACCAGAGCAGCCTGATGGTCTGTAATCAACACGCACTGCTTGCTGCTGGGTGAGCTTAGCCATGGCCATACTCTAAACTGCTCCTTTATCCTTTAGACCCCGGTTTCACAATTCTATCCTAAGAGCCTGGACTTCGCAGGCTGCTGGACTCGATCATCCTTGTCTTTGCACAGGTACGGCTTCTTTGAAGGGGAGTTTAAAATTGCAACAGCTTTTTACTGGAGGCCAGTGCCTCGTCCCTGGCCCTGGTGAGCACATGCTGTCCCACTGAACCTGGACCCTGGCTTCCTCGTCTGTAAGATGGCACTGATATAAACCATGCTATTTATTCCCTCTCCTTTATGAATTGTTACAGGGATCAGATAAAATGTGAGCTACCAAGGATGTTATTTATATTAGGGTTCTTGGGGAAAAAGAACATTCAATGGGTAATTGCTTAAATGGGGAGCACTGTGCCTACTGCATGTTTGAGACGAACAGAACAGTCATTAGGACACAGAAAGCTGTGTTCAGTCAAGGCCAAGGCCTCTGGTCAGACATTCACAGTCCCAACAGGAAGGGAGCCAGATATAGTGGCATATTTGTGCTTTAATAAATAAAGCTTGCCTGGAGATCAGAGGGCAAAGCAGTCACACTAGACAGCCATACAGGCCAGGGTGTGGTGGCACACACTTTTTATCCCCAGACTCAGGAGACAGAGGCCAAAGGATCTCTTGAGCTCAAGGCTACCCTGGACTACCCAAAGATTGAGCCAGAATCAGATCCAGGTGGTGGCGGCTCACACCTTTAATCCCAGTGTCTCAGCACTAGGAAGGTGGAGGTGAGCAATTTGGCTGGGCAGAGAGGAATATAAACTGGAAGAGACAGGAACTCAGAGGTGTGAGGATTCATGGAGACAGGATCTCATTCGTCCCTTAGGTCTGAAGATTTGGTAGAGATCTGTCTCTGGGTTCTTATTCGTGCTCCAGCCAGGACTATCAATCCCTCCCCACTGCTCCACTGCCAGGGACAAGGAGGTTGGAGAGGTCTAGAGAGCAGACTCCTAGTGCAGGAGCAGAGGGTGGCAGTGGGGTCACAGAGCAAGCTGGCCTCAGGGTCTCTGCCAGTAGGGATTTCCTTGGGCAGACCCATGCTTCCCCAGCTTAAGGGAGCAAGAGCTGATTCAGATGCGGAAACAGCACATCACACAAACCTCTTTTTACTTTATTGAAATAGTTAGTAGAAAGGACTTTAACACTATTCATAAACTGCAGTTCCAAGATTATAAAAAAATCAAATTTGGTCTTGGGCTTTAGAACACTCAAGTCACTGTAACAGAAGCTGCTGTCCCTTCCATCCTGGAAAACTCAAGAAGGCACGAGGATTGTTTGAAGCTAGAGCACTTGAAAAGCTCCATCTACACCCCCCCTTTTTTTTTTGCTTTTCGAGGCAGGGATTTTCTGTGTAGCTTTGGAGCTTGTCCTGGAACTAGCTCTTGTAGACCTGCCTGCCTCTGGCTCTCCGACTCTATCTTCCCCTTCAAATGCCTTGCACAGTAACAGAAGACTCCAGAACTCACTGGCACTGTCTGAGAAGGCAGTGTGTAATGAATGACTTCAAAGCCAGTGAGTCCTCAGACACAAAGCCAGTAAATACCTCTCATGACAAGGCCTTTCATGCTCCGAGGCCACAATTTAACTGTTGCTTTACTGAAGTTATTCCTAATATGCTGATTGGAATAAAACTATACTTTGCTTTATGTATATGGGTATTTTGCCTGCATGTGACGTCTACACATGAATGCCTGGTCCAGGGGAAGAAGAGGGTGTTGGCTTCTTGAACTGGAGATGAAGACGGTTGTGGGCTGCCATGTGGGTGCTGGGAGTCAAACCCAGGTCCTCTGGAAGAACAGCCAATGCTCTGAACAGCTGAGTCATCACTCCAGCCCCCCAAGCCAACCATTTTGCACTGCCTGCGAACTAGGATACCATCTGAATACATCAAGCACCACTTAAAAAACTCCTCACTAGAAACGGAAGCTGCCGTTCACTCCCACCTGCCTTCCTCCAGATCGCTTGGACAGAATGAGCTGTAGGAGAAACAGTAAAGGTCCTGCTGGACAGCCATGAGCAACCCTGGGGATCCCTGGGCACCCCCAAGGCGAGGAGAAAAGGCCACACTAGGAATGTTGGCCTTAGAGGTGGGGCATGGGGAAGGTATGGTTCTGAGCAGCTGGGCATCATGGAGGCTCCAGATTCTTGTGTAGCAGTCTTGGCCCACTAGGAAAGAGGGAAGACAACACAGCAGGTCAGAGACTGCAAAGACATGTAGACACGCTCTTCGGACCTCTCAGGCCCAATGGTGGGAGGTATTTCTACTAATCTATTCTTAAAATTAAGACCATGAGTCGGAACTCCGGGCAGTGGTGGCGCACGCCTTTAATCCCAGCACTCAGGAGGCAGAGGCAGGTGGATCTCTGTGCTCTGTGAGTTCTAGGCCAGCCTGGTCTACAAGAGCTAGTGCCAGGACAGGCTCCAAAGCTACAGAGAAACCCTGTCTCGAAAAACTAAAAAAAAAAAAAAAAAAGACCATGAGTCAGTCTGTTGCTCCAGAACCCGAACTAGCTGCAGGTGTGCAAAGTACCAAGGATAAACTGGCTGTCACACAGCAGCCGCTCATGGGTAAGGATTCTTCAAGTGGGAGTCCAGCCCACCTGATCTAGATGCCAGGCAGCTGGGTTCCTTTTGATGAACTAAGCAGGAAGATCTCTCAACTTTGTTACATCCTGGCAGAGCAGATGACAGCTATTTCTGGTTGAAGAATTCAAGTTAAGTCTGCAAGACTCTTAGTTCTGAGCAAATTGTCATGGAACACAATGGGTTGTGGCACCTAGATGCTCCATGCTCCTAGAGATCTGTGGGGGCTTCAGCAATCAGATTTCAATTGAGCACTTAGTGACTGTAGAACCATAGTGTGCCTCAGCAGAGGATGCACTTGAAGTATGGGATTTGCTTTGGCAGCTGTGCAGACATCTGTGCCTGGTGAGGGACAATTGTCTATATTCTGTCAATCATGTTTTAAATTAACGCTGATTGGCCAGCAGCCAGGCAGTAAGTCAGGCGGGACAACCAAACAGGAAGTAGAGGTGAGGCAATGAGAACAGGAGAATTCTGGGAAGGAGGAAGCCCATTCCTTTCCAGTTCTGTCTGGACACCGAAGAAGCAGGATGTGACCTGCCCCACTGAAAAAGGTGCTGAGCCCTGTGGCTAACATATACTAGAATAATGGGCTAATATAAGTTATAAGAGCTAATACAATGCCTGAGCTAATGGGCAAACCAGTTTATAACTTATGTAGACCTCTGTGTGATTTTCTTTGGGATTTATTGGGAACTGGGCAGAACAGAAAACCCCAAAAAGCAGGCCCCCCTGTAACATGTGCCTAGCTCTCAGCAAGGCTTATCTTCTATACATCTAAAGTCCTAGCACTGTGCTGCTGCTTAGCCAAGAATTTAACAGGGAATGAGTGCTGTCTGTAGAGACATTAGCACACGTGGGCCTTCAAGACAGAACATGTCAAGGGCCTACAGTTCCATAAACACAAACACTGGTTTTTGTGCAGTGGCCTGGACACAGTACCATCTTTAGTTACTTTAACTCCCTCAGGGCTTGGTGGCCAGACAGCTGCACTTCCCCTGTAGATCATGGGTAATGTTAAAAGGCTAGGATCTCAGCATCCTCTGACAGGAATGGCAGGACGGGCAGTGTTTAGACAAGATGATGCCTGATGGAATCCTGCCGTGTTTTGATGTTCATCACCTGCCTGTTTCTGAGGTAATGCTGTCAGTGGCCCATAATTCCCATTGTTCAGTGCTAGTTTTACCACTTTTCCCTCTGCTGTTTAAGAGGCGGGAGCCCTCACAGAGATCTCCCGTTCCCCACGCACCTGCCACCAGAATTCCTTCCTCCTCGTGCACATGCAGGGGCAGGTAGGCATACTCATTCACGTGACCTTCATACTGCCGCACACATTTAGTGGCCCTCAAGTCCCATAGCTTGATCTGGGAGAGAGAGCACGGGGGTTACTTGGGAAGGCCTAACAGGTACGTAGCTGGGAGGATGAGGTGATCTTCAGTGGCCTTTTTAGAATATGGAGACTGGAGCCTCTAACTCCTAAAGCTTGAGTTCATCAAATCACAGAACTAGAGGCCCTTCTGTACTTTATTTTTTTTAAGATTTATTTATTTACTATGTATACAATGTTCCTCTTGTAGGCCAGAAGAGGAAACCAGATCTCATTGCAAATAGTTGTGAGGCACTATATGGTTGTTGGGAATTGAACTCAGAACTTCAGGAACAACAGCTGAGTCATCTCTCCAGAACCCTAACTGCTCTATACTTCTATGGAGGCAAGATTAAGCTCACATGGAGCAGCAATCCCCATCCTGGCGTCTTGGTACCAGGGTCTCTCAGAGGCCGGCAGTCAGGATTGCCTACCTTTCCAGCCATGTCTGATGCCATCAGGTATTGATCTTCCTTGAGGACCCGCACAGAGGTCACTGCTGACTCATGGAAAATGTGGGTGGCCTTCCAGCTTTTGGCTTGACTTGGAGAACGTAGGTCAATGGCAAAGATCTCCCCAGAGCGACAGCCATTGAACAGTAAGGGAGTCTGTGGAGAGAGGGTCAGCGCCCAGTTTTTACCACCTGTGCCTAAGGATGGAAGGGTGTGTCCTGCCTGGCATTAGGGTTGGTAGGAGTTTGGGTCTCAATGGATTTAGAAGGGAGGCTGAGTTCTTGTGAGCGGGTAGAAGACATGGACCCTGTGTTTCTTCCAGTGTCCACCTTGTGGTGAGCCTCTAAGTGCTTGAAGGTAGCTCCACTGTCCGACCCTTTTTCTTTCTTCCTCCCTCCCTTCTTCCTTTCTTTGAGACAAGGTATTTCTATGTAGCCCTGACTGTCCTAGAACTCGCTCTATAGATTCAGAGATCTGACAGTTCGAGGCCAGCCTGGTCTACAGAGTGAATTACAGGACAGCAAAGGCTACTCAGAGAAACCTTGTCTTGGTAAAGCAAGCAAACAAATAAACAAACCCTGCTGGGCATGGTGGCATACACACACCTTTAATCTGAGCACTCCTTAGGCTGAGACAGAGGGATCTCAAATTCAAAGATAGCTTGGCCTACAAGTGAGTTCCAGGCCAGCCATGGCTACATAGTAAGATTCTGTCTCAAGTAAACCAAATCAAATCAAACCAACCAATAAAAAAAAAATCACAAACAAACAAAACAACAAAGTACCCACTGATCATTCCCATGCCTTTTTTCTTGTAAAAGCAGCGGCCCAGATGCTATACCACGGAAACCCAGTTTGACTCCCACAACACGTCAATCTAGGGATGTTCTGTTATACCCTTCCTGATCCAACCAACCTTCATTGCAAATTGCTGAGTCAAGACATCACTGCTGGTCCCATATGACTGCCGGTGTCCTGTCACCACGTTGGTCAACAGGACCCTCCGAGACAATCCTTGTGGAGACAAGAAATGGGTCCCAGAGGTCAGAGATGCTGGCAGTCTGGGGAGAGGACCGCTGCGTGGGACCTTCAGGTCTGTGGCCAGGACTCACCTGTACTGAAGCAGTTATCTATCTGGGTGTTCTGGGACCAGGCACAGGACCAGGCACCAGGGATCCGGAAACTGCAGAGCATGCCAGGCTGGTCTGTACCTGCAAAGGAAAACAGGACTGCCGTCCAGGCCCAGTAACGTCTCTCCATGTTACCAGGCTAGCAACCACCAGATCTGGGACATCACTGGGAGAAGCTGTTCTGTGGTCTGGATGTCTCCCACAGTCCAGATTTGCAACAACCACCCCAAGTCAAATGCTGAAAAATTTCAGGGATGGAGCCTTTGGGAAGTGATGAGGATCTGGTGAGCTCATGTCTCCAAAGTGGTAACGGTGCATTTACAGTAGAAAGACATCAGCAATTAATGGACTGCCCTCCCCAGAGGCTGGCATGTGCTGCTGGAATTCCTAGCCTCTAGAACTCTAGGACCAAGACAGGGACCTTTACTGGATTTTGTGGTAACTAGAGAATGATTTGGGAGCAACTCGTGTCCTCAGTCCAGACTGTGGCCTTCACAGTGCTAACAGCTGTCACAGGGCGGTGTGGTGTCACAGGAAACGTGGCTTCAATCCTTGTCCCAACACCAACTGTGTGCTCAAGTCAAACAATGAAACTATGAACTGACAGACTCAAGGGGGAAATCCAGCCATGTGTCCACTACTCCAACTAGGAGCTAAGACACCAGCATCCCAGAAGGCTCCCCACATCCCATTCCGATTTCTACTCTTACTTCATATCGTTCCCTAAGGGAATTAATATCAAGACTTCTAGTACTGAAAAACTAGTTCTGTGGGGCCAAATTTGGCCTGTCCTCCTCTGTAAAGTGGTAAGATACATGTCCCACAAATCTGTTGGGCAGTGAGATCCTGACAGAGCTAAATGCTCTTGGCCTCATCTACTTCCGTGAGGAACGTGCTGGGGTAGGGCACTGCCTCCATCTCAGAGACCAAGCAATGTGCTTGAATATAGGAATGGGGTAGTTGTGCTTTGGGCCAGCTCTGCCTGATGTCTGCACATAGCACATACGCAGAGGTCTGCCAGAAGGAGCAATCAAACTGCATCCAGCCAGCCAGCATGGCTACCACACTCGGGAGCTTAACCAACGCCCTCTGAATGGTCGCTACGGGCAGCTCAACCCAGTGTCCTGACGTCTTGTGCTGGCTGGTCATGTGAACTTTATCACAGGTACTTTGCCCTGTTGCTGAAATGACCTCACAAAGGCTTTATAAAAAGCAGCAAACTCTAAAATGCACTGTTCCTGGGGCAGGCTCTGGGAACCCTCCCACAGCCAGTCCCATCCCATATGCTGAACCAGGGTCACCCAGCTTAGACCCTCAGGGAGACAGAGGACACAGGCCTTCCTCAAGACAAAGGAAAGGACATGTCATACCTTGGTGAGTACCGACAAACAGTGATGCTGGGAGCAGGGTGGCACAGCCTGGCGTCTCTGCGATGCCCATGAGGCACAGACTGCAAAAAATCTGTTAAGGATAGGTGTAATGGACAGGGTCTCCTCGGGGAGAAAATGGCCATCAGCACATCTCAGGAAGTCCAGATACAGCTCTTTTTACATTTCCCACATCCGGTCTCAGTTTCTTAGGAACATGTCACAACATGTCACAGTTAAGAGCTTACTCCCCGGAAATCACCAAAGAAGCAGGGTTTTCAGTTTGTTGGAGGCCAAAGTATAACATGTCTGCACATGAATTTCCCTGTGCACACGAGGAACTAAGTCTCAAGTTCAATGACAGCACATAGGCTGAAGAACTCATTAGTGAATGAATGGAATGAATAATGTCAAGTGTCATGATTGTGTGTTTAATCTTACAGAGAGAGCCCAGCTGGCAATCCCAGTAGGTTACTGTGTTTTCAGAGCAAAGGCTTGCTGAGAGGCCAGAAACCAGTGTGTTCTAAAGGCACAGGTCTGAGATATAGTCTTGTGGCTCAGTGTCCAAGTACTTCCCTTGCCAGACGGTGGTGGTGCACACCTTTAATCCTAGCACTCGGGAGGCAAAGGCAGGCGGATCTCTGTGAGTTCGAGGCCAGCCTGGTCTACAAGAGCTAGTTACAGGACAGGCTCCAAAGCTACAAAGAAATCCTGTTTCGAAAAAAGAAAATAAACAAACCAAAACAACAACAAAGTACTTCCCTCACTGCCTTCCTCAGTGTTCCCCTAATCACTACTTTCTCCCTCCGGCCTCACAGCTGGGTACCATTTTAGGACTGTGCTAATCCCTTTTACTTTACTCCTTCACCAAAGCACTGACTCTCCTGGCAGGGATACTGGGTCTATCTGGTGACCCAAGAGCCCAAGACTGTATGTCAGTGATAGAGGCAGGGTCTGGAATCTAATGCTGTTTCTAGAAATTACATACCAAGTCCCAGATGCCTGGCACATAGGAACTTCATCATCATCCAACAACAGTCAAAACAGTCAACTCTGAACTTCAGTTGCTTATGAAGACACGCTGCTCTGGACCCAGGTATAGTCTTTGTCCAGAAAGGGATCCAAGGGTACAGAATGTTCCCCCTCTGCCATCTCCACAGATGCTTAGGTTTATACCAGGTTGTGGTTGTGCATTAGACCTATCACAGGTTAAAGGATACAGGATGTGGGAATCCAAGTGACTGAGTGAGGCCCAGCACACAGAGTTCACCTGGAGAGGAAGCAGGGAGAGAGAAAACTAGGTTGACTGCCGCTCATGGGAATAATGGTCAAATGCTTTTCTAAAAAATGGCTTTTAGGGGCTGGAGAGATAGCACAGCACTTGCTGATCTTACAGATGACCTGGGTCCCGGTATCACATCCAGTAACTCCAGCTCCAGGAGATCCAGTGTCTTCTGGACACAGAGACACGTGCACATGTATGTGCGTGTATATGCATGCATACTACACATCCCTTAAAATTAAAAAAGAAACACATGACCCTACCAGCCGCCCCCTGTAGGATTGAGACTATACTCAAAGCTCTGAACACACCAGGCCAACACTTTACTACTAAGTTAACCCGTAATCCAGAGGTTCTGAACCTGGAGTCACGACCCCTTTGGGAGGGCTGTCAAGTGGTCCTTTCACAGGTCACATACCAGATATCCCGCTTATCAGATATTTACATTGTGATTCATAACAGCAAAATTACAGTTATGAAATATCAAAATAATTTTATGGTTGGAGGGTCACCACAACATAAGGACCTGTATTCAAGGGTTATAGCATTAGAGAGGTTGACATGTGATTTCTTTTTTCAGGTTTTGCTCTTAGGTACAGGAAGAAGAAGCAAACTTCTTCACCCCTTGCACACCAGGGAGGGTCCCATGCTACCCATACCCCTAAGGCAGACCTGCATTTTCTCATCTAATTTAAAGGGCCAGGAGATGAGTTTACTCTTAACCAAAGGTGTGCTGTGTCCTGCTTCACCCAGCAGGGGTTTCTTTCTTTTGTTCCTTTCTCTGCCTCCTCTGAGACAGGAAAGAAAATATAGCTAGGCTCACTGTGTAGCTCAGGCTAACTGCAAGCAAATAGCAACACTCCAGTCTCAGCCATCTGGTGCACTGAGATTCTAGCTGGCTCCCCAAGTCATTTTCAACCATGTGGCTCATGTCCCTTTTGAACAGGAAGTCACAGCCTCTTGGATGCAGTTTAAAAGTTGCCATTGGTCAGAGAGCACCTGACATGTGTGATGTCCAGAGACTCCATCCAAACTATGACCACTGCAGCTCACATTCCAGGGGCCACGCCCCTCCACATCAGTTCTGATCCTTTAGAAAAGAATGCCCCGATGGCCAGTGAAGGCACATACCCCATCCCATCCACCTCAACTAAATTTGTCTCCCAACTGAAGATGCTCTGGGCCTTCTTTTTCCTGTGGGCTCTCAGGCACTAACAAGCCATTTGTCCCTCAGAAAGGTAAGACAGCTTTTCCTGCATTCTTCATAAAGCTCCTTTCCCTCTCTGAATGTAGGCAACTACAGCAGGGCCCTAGGCCCAAAGGCAAGCAAGCTGCAAGGCTGGAGCGGCAGGACCTACCTTCCTGTTGGTGAAGTAGAGGTTCTCATGCATGTGCACCGTGAATGTGGGGGCCTGCAGACCCTGCAGGTTGATGATGCCATACTTGGAGCCTCCAATTTTGACATCATTCACTGTGAAGAGGCGGTCACTGCTAGTATCTGCCTGGAGGGAAACAGGCTATATATAAGTGATCTCTCAGGCTGAGCCATGCGGCTGCCTAAGCTCCTCTCCATGAGGGAATATGGCAGGGACCTAACTTAAGTGATTTCGAGCAAAGCCCAGAGTCTGCCCTGCCATTTCTGACGCATGGGTGAAGAAGGTAAAGAGAGTGTGTGGCCAGGAAGTCTGGTGTCATCAGTGAGTCCCTCAGAACTGAGTCTGGGAGGATCTTAATGTTGGCCCAGAGGATATACCACATCCCACCACGAAAGCCATAAACTGTTGAGTTCTATCACGAACCTCTCAGCTACATAGGGAGATCCTGCTCTATTTAATTTAAAAATACAACACAGTGCCTGTAATACCAACACTTAGGAAGCTTACTAAGGCATGAGAACTGAGTTAGAGGCCAGCCTGTGGCACATAGTTCCCTTGTCCCCAAAAGCCCCCAAACTCCCCCGCCAACAGAGCTCCAAACAAAACACAACACTGTTAATTCAAACTAAAATCTCCATATTTATCTTTTTAAAAAATATATATACCATGTGCTTGTGTGCACAAGTGTACATGCATGCATGTACACACACGCACATAGGTGAAACTCCCCCTACTCTGCAAGCTTGAAGAGTTAACATGCTCTGATGAACCTACTAGCGGAGAGTCAAATGTGGAAAACTGCCTTCCCAGCCATAAGCCAAACAGTCGAATGTGATGCTGGGTGACAGGGAGACTCTCTACCAAAGGCACCAGCGCCAGAAGACTGCAAACTGGTGCCAGGGAGGGGCACGCAGAGACCCACTGCAGCCAAGTATCTACGGATTCGAACCACGGTGCCACTAGAAGGGCTGCAGCAGTGGGGAATCGGGGCCTGACCCCAGTACTCCTTTCATGGATAAGCTCAGCTGTCAAGGTCTCCTGGGCCAGGAGGTCTCCCATCCCGCCAGCAGGATCCTTCATGTGCAGGGTACACTCTGGCTCCCTGACAATGTTCTACTATCCTCAGACTCTAGTAGTTGGCCTTAATTTCCATCCAGCTCACATCTCAGTAAATAGAGACCTTCCACTTCCTACAGTCGATGTGATGGAGGTATATATACAGGGCCCTGCCGCTATGGTCAGGGGCACTGAGCAAAGAAACCCACTGTACTGCAGCCACTGGCACATGGATCCTGCCCACAGTGTGCACCTTTTCAGCTGGACACACCACAACCAGGGAGAAAAGATCCTCTGTTCTTATCATGTGGCTAGAGCCAGGCTTGATATCACAGGACAGGACTGAAGAGTTAGTAGTGTGTATGTACGTACGTACGTGTACACACACACACACACACACACACACACACACACACACACACACACACCCCATTAGCCAGGCTCAGTGAACACTCACAATGAGCCAGCAGTGGCAGCCGCACCTGAGCACACAGACACGTGTCACTTACCAGGATGAAGTTAAACCGGTCACTTCCCAGCGCAGAAGGATCTGAGCTCTGAATGTCTACCTTATTCCTCTCCATGCAGCTCACCCGCAGCTCATGGGATAAACTGAAGAGGGAAACAGAAATGCAGGGAGGGCATGGACACCACAGCCAGACACCTCAGTCTGATGCTGGGGTGCACTTCTGTAGAAGCACCTCCGAGGGAAGATAACTTTTTTTTTATAAAAAAAGATTTTTTATTTTATGTTTATGGTGCTCTATCTGCATGTATGCCAGAACAGGGTGTCAGATCACATTACAGATGACTCTGAGCCACCATGTGGTTGCTGGGAATTGAACTCAGGACCTCTGGAAGAGCTGCCAATGCTTTTAACCACTGAGCCATCTCACCAGCCTAAGAATTTTTTTTTTTTTGGAGACAGTTTCTCTGTGTAGCCCTGGATGTCCTGGAACTCACTCTGTAGATCAGGCTGACCTCGAACTCAGAGGTCAGGAAGATGATTTGAGTGCAGAATTTTAAGGCCAGTCTAGGCAACATAGCAAGGAGGTCATGTCTCAATTGATGAAAAAGGCAAACACCCAGGTCTCTGCCTTTTCCCACACTCTTCTCCACATCAGTTCCCACACAGAATGCTAACAACAGCTAAACAACTGAGTAGTCAGACTCTGGAGGGATCTGCTCAGTCACAGAGTACAGGTTCTCTTAGGATGATGAGACTGCCTGGGAGATGAACCCACTGCTGAGGGGCGCGGGGTGAGTTAAAGGAGCCCAGGTGTGCAGCCACCCCCTTACTGCCCCTTTCCAGTTCAAGCAGAAGAGCCATTTCTGCATAGACTCCCTTCCGTCTTGGGAGGGAGTAAAGGAGGCTGTGTGCTGCCCCTGCACGGCTGGCCTTCCCTGAGGTGGGCACTGGGCTCCCTAACATGCATGGAGGGCTGTTTCTGCTTTTATCTGGAGCAAGTCTCTCCACTCCTCTTTAGAAAATGGGAGGGAGTTACTAACTTCTCTTACCAGATTTAGTTAGAGCTGCGGCAGCCACCACAAAAATACAGTTTTTGAAAATGCTAGGGACTGAATCAGACATGTGGATCAGGACTACATGAAGCTACATTCCGGCCTCCCATCACAAGCACTCTGATGAAGCTGGCACATATACACTCAATGCCACGTGTCACCATATATGGAATGAAGTCTCCACCCCTTTTTGAGGAGAGAAGAGTTACTCAGAGCTGCTTAAGATGTAGAAGACAGGGGCTGGAGAGATGGCTCAGTGGTTAAGAGCATTGCCTGCTCTTCCAAAGGTCCTGAGTTCAATTCCCAGTAACCACGTGGTGGCTCACAACCCTCTGTAAAGAGGTCTGGCGCCCTCTTCTGGCCTTCAGGCATACAGACAGAATATTGTATACATAATAAATAAATAAATATTAAAAAAAAAAAGATGTAGAAGGCAGCTGGGCGGTGGTGGCGCACACCTCTAATCCTAGCACTCAGGAGGCAGAGGCAGGCGGATCTCTGTGAGTTCGAGGCCAGCCTGGTCTACAGAGCTACAGGCTCAAAAAGCTACAGAGAAACCCTGTCTTGGGAAAAAAGATGGAGAAGGCAGAGCTGGTTGAAGGGGGGGAGGGGGGGTTGTATGATCCATAAAACCAGGGTTAGGGCAGTAGAGCTCAGATCAAGAAGCCCAGAAGGGCTGAAGAGAGATTGCTTGGGTTCAATTCCCAGCAATTCACAACTGTTTCTAACTCCAGTGCCAGGGGATCTATATCCTGCGTTCTGGGATTAAGGGTATATGTCACCAGGCTTAAATTAAAAAAGGAGGTAGGCAGTGACAGTGTATGCCTTTAATCCCAGCACTCAAGAGGCAGAAAGGCAGGGGGATTTCTGTGAGTTCGAGGCCAGTTTGGTCTACAGAGCGAGTTCCAAGATAGCCAGGGCTACATAGAGAAACCTTGTCTTGAAGAACCAAAAAGATAAAGAAAGTAGCCAATGAGCTGAAGACCTCAGTGACGAAGACTTCTCACAGAGTAGCACAAGGTGGGCTACAGAAATAAGAACAGGAGAGAACATTCAAGTCAAAATAAGGCATTGTCTTACCGGCAATAACTGGTTATGTTGAGAAGACCCAACTGGTTTTTTCGTAGGATGGAGGATGCGTTAAATCCCATTCTGGTAATTTTCTAAGTTTATTGAAAAAAACCAAAAGGAAGTTTAGTGAAGGCAGCCATGGTGGCACAGTTCAAAGTCATCCCTGGACACATATAGTACTTTCCAGTTTGGGTTATGAGACTTTGCCTTCTCTGAAGATTATCTGTGCTGTGGTTTGGGTAACGGGTATTTAGTTCCACAGGACGCAGTGAGGAAACAGGTATTAAGTGGACAGAAATTCGGTGAATAAAATTTGATGGTATTCTCTCAAAAGTCTCTCACTGGCAGGAGGAAAAACCAAGCCCAAGGCAGCCCTGTGAGTTGTGCTAGAGAGTCTGTGCCACGCCTGTCTAGGTTCACTGATGGGCAACAGGCTGATGTGTAGAGCAAGGCCAGATGCCACGGTCTATGCCAGCAAACAGAAACAGGACCCTAAGAGACATACATGGATCTACTCTACATGGGAAGTAAAAAAAGACAAGATCTCCTGAGTAAATTGGGAGCGTGGGAATCATGGAAGAGGGTAGAAGGGGAGTGGAGAAAAATATCTAGTTCAATAAAAACAATAAAAAATAAGGAAAGAAAGAAAAAGGAGTAGTAAATGGGGTTTCCTCATCATTTCCATCCAGGGAGTGTCTGACAGCACACTGAGGACCCTCGTGTTGACAACCTGCATTGGGTAGCAGGTGGGTGCAGTTGGAGGACGCACTGGGGCGCCAAGGGTGAGAGCCCACCTTTCTCTGCTTGTCCTCCTGGTCCAGCAGCTGCAGCCTTCTGCTCTCCATCTCCTTGTGGCAGATGGCCTCCTTCGTGAGGGGGTTGCAGTTGTTATGACCGGGGAGTAAACGGAAGTAGCGGTTCTTTTCAGGGTCAAAATAAAAGCCTGGAAGTTCTTTAAGAAAAAGAAGTCAACTGACTAAATTAAAACACTGACCCACCCAATAATAAAGTCTGTGTGTCTGTTCCGCTGTTTGAGGGAGTCACAGCCAGTCACTGAGTTCTGTACTGGGGAGAACATCTGCCCCAGAAGCATTATTCCCCACACTTGGCACCTTCCTTCAGCAGATCAATCTGCCTTTAGAATTCCCTCAAGCTAAGGATGGACTCCCAACCCCCCAACAAGAAGAGATACATCTAAGCCCTGGCTGAGGAAGGGCTGTCAGGAAAGACTCACTGCCTGCTGAGGACAGGCTAGGGGCCCTACCCAGATTACTGCTTACCTGGTGCAGACGACTCTTCAGCTCTGCTGGATGAGGTTGATGGGACCTCAGCATCATGGTGGCCAGAATCTTGTGGGCTCTGTGATGTCCCTGCAGTGTCCCTGTTGGCGTACAGTTGTGAGAATATGAGTGTGTGTGCTCAGGAAGGCCAAAGGACAGTCTTGTGTGTCAATCCTTTGGGGCTATCCATCTTTTTGAGACAGGATCTCTCATTGGCCTGGAACTCACAAAACAGATGGGGCTGGCTGGTGAGCCCAGGGATAGATGGGGAGTGCAAGCACATGATGCCACACCTGGCTTTAAAACATAGGGCCCAGGGAATCAAACGAGCCCATCCCCCAGACCAGTTCTCAGTCTGACTGTAGGTCCTACTTGAGAAGGTCTGAGCCTTCACCTGACCTTTGTGATTATTTGGGGAACATGGATACCTACTGTGAACACGCTAAAACAGGGCCAGCCTCTCTTTCTTCTCATGACACCTGTCAAAGGAATCCCTTTTCTTCTCACTTGGGCATTTTTTTTTTTTTTTTTTTTTGGTTTTTCAAGACAGTGATTTTTTTCTGTGTTGCTTTGGAGCCTGTCCTGGAAGTAGATCTTGTAGACCAGGCTGGCCTTGAACTCACAGAGATCCACCTGCCTGCCTCTTTAGTGCTGGGATTAAAGGTGTGCGCCACCACCACCCTGCTCACTTTTGCATGTTGTGAGATCTTTCGGAACTTTCCAGGATGAAAAGAAAATCAGAAATCTTTGCCAGTAAGAATGCTACTAGCTGGGCTATCTATCCTCAGCAGCACTTACAAAGCCAGATGAGTTTCATTCCTCTTGGCTTCATCAGCAGAAGAGTTTAAACTGTATCCGGCTAGACAACCTTACAGATGGAGAAACTGGGATTCTGGGAACAGAGGTAATTTCCTCCATAACGACAGGATGGAAGTGTGGCTAACACACTGAATTTATGAAGTCACTAGTGGTCTCTGTGGCAATGACAGGTTGAAATGCAGGGTGAGAATCCTGAGATAATCCTTCTCCCCACACACAATGAAAGGAGGTTTGCAAAGCTGGGCTGAGGGAAGCAAAGAGCAGCCTGTGTTCTATCAGCACTGACGCTGTGCACAGCTGTAGGGAAAATTATGTTCTCTTTTTCTGCCCATCTGTATCAGCAGGAGGATGGATTAAGTGTCATGACAAATGTTAGTCTTTCTCATCCAAGGGCTGCTGATCCATTTTTTTTTCCAGAGCCCAGAAGGTGGCTGTACCCAGCAGGTTTCCAAGACACTCTGCCAAAACTGGGCTGGGACTCTCATAGATCAATCCTGCTACCTAATTTGGCTTGTGGGAAAGGCTTGGGGCCCCAAAAGTACCCATGGCTCTCCTAACAAAACATACTAACATTGGGTGTAGTGCTGAACTTTCTACATTATGGGCCAAATTAGAAATTTACACCCAATGAGACCCACTGTGTGCTGAGGGCTCCAAGGGCCAGGCAGCTTATTAAGGGTTTTTATACAGTTAAGCCAGGGTGGGGGCTTATGGGTCAGAGCCCCACTCACATGGTGAAGAAAGAACTGAATCCCCAAGTTGTCCTCTCACCTTCACATGTATGCCATGACACGCACGCATGCGTACACACACGCGCGCGCGCGCACACACACACACACACACAAACACAAACACACACACACACACAAAAGGACTAACATGTAACTGGCATGTGTGCTGTAAAGAGGAAGCAACCTGTGAACCCAAGGGCTGCATGAAGAATTCCTACTGTCAGAAGTCCTGGGAGCCCTCACCCAAGGCCGGGTGGGGACAGGGGGCTCTTGTTCTGAGACAAGGATGTTTGTACCCCCTTCATGAGGGATAATAAATGAAATGTGGAAAATGTTACACCGGTACTTAACTATAGTCTAAGATGAGCAGGCACACAGCAGTCACTGCTCTCTTCTCTGTGTATGTTTTTGTATAGAAGATTTAGTATGCCAGAGGCAGGGGTTGTGGGGGTGTGGGGGAGTGGTGGTGGTGGTGCACGCACTATGAGTTCAAGGACAGTCTGGTCTACAAAGAGGTCCAGGGGGGACTGGAGAGATGGCTCAGTGGTTAAGAGCATTGCCTGCTCTTCCAAAGGTCATGAGTTCAATTCCCGGCAACCACATGGTGGCTCACAACCATCTGTAATGAGGTCTGCTCTGCTGCCCTCTTCTGGTCTGCAAACACACACAGACAGACTATTGCATACAAAATAAATAAATAACTATAAAAAAAAAAAGAGAGAGAGAGAGGTCCAGGGCTGTCAGAGCTATATAGAGACAGACAGACAGACAGAGACACACACATACCAAAAAACAAAAAAACCTTGTAGTCCACATAAAGATTTGCATATATTATGTAGATATGCAATATACTATATACATCTATATAAGCAACATGCATGTTAACTACATATTTTCTAAATCCTTTTCCAGGACTTCCACTAAATCGCCCCAGAAAGGTTTTTTGCCCCTCCCAAATGGAAAAGCAGGTCTCCAGTTGTGCCAGAAAATTACCAGCAGTCTTCTGGCTGGCATTCTGGTCAGAAGCCAGTGGCCACGAAACAGACCATGGCTGTGCCCTCACTCTCCAGAGCAGCGGGCTGATGACAACACGGCAAGCTTTCGAGCCTGCTGGCTTCACTGCTGACTCACTCTGAGAGGCGAGCACACGTGTGTGTGTGTGTGTGTGTGTGCGTGTGTGTGTGGGGGCGGGCACTGTACACAACAGCAGAGCAGCACTGGACAAAACTGGCTCCCGACCTGGGCACTTGCCTTTCACTAGGGCCACTCTGCTCCAAGGCAGGGCTCTGCTGGTGGCTCCGCTCACGTCGTCTCCTGCTCTGCCAGATGCTTCTACCCATTTCTGCTCCTGGAAGAGAAATCAGAACATCAGACACCCTGGCTGTGTGCTCTCCCATGCTCATGATGGTCACTGGTGGGGCTGCCACACAAGCCTTCCCTAAAAAGCCCGCCTCTAGCACTTTTCCTACCAGTGCCCCACGTGATCAGAATACCTTAACTCTTTCCACATCTTCTCCACAAACACTTATGTAATTCTTTTTCATCCTCCCCCCGCCCCCACATAGGGTCTCTCTGTGTGTGTAGCCCTGGCAGTCCTGGAACTTGCTCTGTAGAATGGTTAGGCTGGCTTCAAACTCAGAGCCTGTGCCACCAACTGCTCGACTCTGTGTGAATTCTTACTCATCTTGAAGAAAGAAACAACTTTCTTGGTGCCTTTCCAAGACGCCCTCCTCACCTAGATGTCATTCTTCCTTGGAGACATCACAGATGTCTAGTTCATATTTAATGGCTCCCTCTCATCTCTGCTGGTGCTCCCTCTCTAATCCAAGCTGCAGAAACACTCTGGAAGAGTGATCTACACGTAAATTCGATGTCTTTATTTCCCCATCCCCAGCATTCTGCAAAAATGCTCTTGCATTAGCAACTAATGCTCCTTAGAGGCAAAGGTGGGGAGTCTCCTGCAGTTGGCTTTGAATGGCCAAAAGCCTGCACTTGGGAGGCAGAGGCAGTGAGGTCACTAGGTTAAGGCCAGCCTAAGGCTGCCCAGTGAGTGAGAGTCTCGAACGAACCCAGCAGTTATGAGAGCGTGCATTGCTCTTGCAGCACTGAAGGTCAGTTCCAGCACCGACATCGGGTGGCTCATAACCACTTGTTAACTCCAGCTCCAGAGGATCCAAGGTTCCTTCTGGCTCCGGAGGGCACCCACCCTCACATGCGCGTTAAAGAAAAAGCTGGGGTCTGGTGAATTGCTCAAACGTGTCCTAACGGTGCTCCTCACCAAATCTGAAGAGACTCTGAACCAGGACCCAATGGTAGAATTAACTCCAAGTTGTCCTCTGACTACCACATGCACGCCAAGGCCTTCTTCCAGCACCTACTGCACACAGTACACGGACATTCATGCAGGCAGACACCCATACACATAAAATAAAAAGAAAACTTAGGCCTGGTGGTAGGTACTCTTGTTACCCCCAACATGGCAAGGTAAGCAGGAGGGTCGAATGTTGAAGGCTGCCTATCCTTTGGATAGATATATCCAATCTATACAGGGAGATTAGGATCAGCCTGCGCTATCAAGACCCTCAAAAACAAAAAGCACCCCTTAACAAACAAAACAAAAAAAAGAAAAACAAAAACCCAGCTCATATTCAAGGATGAAAAGTATGTTTTCCCGAAATGCAAGTTCACTCTCAAGATCCATATTGTGCTTTATATCCACATTTATTTGTCCATTTTAAACGTTGTTTATATATTCCTGTCTGGGATGTGAATTCCTTTTTATTTAGCTACAGTGCTGGAGACCTCAGGGCCTTGCGCATGCTAGGCAAGAAATCTAATGTTTTTTCTATTCTTAGCACCTACTGACCTAGTTGGCTACATGCAAATTACTGCTGAGGAAAAACCAAACCAAACCAAAACAATAACAAAACCTGTGGCTAGGTACTCTTTTCCTTTTTTTTTTTTTTTTTGTTTTGTTTTTGTTTTTCGAGACAGGGTTTTTCAGTAGCTTTGGAGCCTGTCCTGGAACTAGCTCTTGTAGACCAGGCTGGCCTTGAACTCACAGAGATCCGCCTGCCTCTGCCTCCTGAGTGCTGGGGTTAAAGGCATACGCCACCAACCACCTGGCAAAGTTTATAATCTTAAATATGAAAAGATCACACATGATTATGGAGGGTATTTAAATGCCCAGGAGCACAATAATTTATAATCCTTACTTCCATTCACCAGAGTTTCCTTTAATTAACGCTGCTTTCAGTAGCATTTCATTTTGCGATAACAAGCTACTATGAAGCTGTGCAATTTAAGAATCTAGAGTCTAAGGCATCTTGAGATAAAAATGGAAATGGGGAGAAACAAGTGTGCTTGAAATTACCCCACCCTACATCCTACATTCACCAGCTGTTGGCCTTAGTTGCCAGGTGGGTACCTGCCCTGTCCAGTGTGGCCCATGAGTGAACCAGGAGGGAGATGGGAAAAAGCAGATTGTTCATTAGGAGTTCCGTCCAGTGTAAAAAATAAAATAAAGGGCTGGAGAGATGGCTCTGCAGTTAAGAGCACTTGCTGCTCTTGCAGAGGATCTGAGTTCAAACCTCCTGTAACTCAGTTCCAAGTGATCCAACACAGCGTTCTGGCCTTTCAGGGTAACATCCACTCACACATACCCCTATCCTTATAAATTCCATCCCCGAAGTTCGCAGAAGGAGAACCACCTCCACATGCACAAAAACATTACACGACAATAATAAAATCAAACCCCACTTTACAGCATGAAAACGGAGGCTTACAGAACTAACAACAGCTAACTGACAAAGACGCATTAAAGGTGCAGGAGGGGGTCCCCGACACCTCTGGGCGCAATCACCCATAGGACAGCACCTCAATTTCCACTGTTATTTACAACTCGATTTCCAGACAGTGGGGTTTTTGACTTCTCCAGGAAGCGGATTTATTATCCCCACCTTACTGCCCTGCTCCACACGCAAGACTGTGTCTGTGGATCTCCGAGGGTTGTTGTGTTCCTCAAGGTTGCTATGGAGACCACAAAAGCACCCGGATTCTGAAGAAATGGTGTGGAAAGGCTGCCTTTCTCACTAACGCACAACTTGGTGTGCTGGGGATGGAGGCAGGTCAGCACCAGGGCTTACTAACTCTTTCATATGCCAAGCTGTACAAAACCTCAGACAAGCCACCCCTTCACCTCCCTATGTCGAAAATGATACCACTAGTGTTGGAGAGATGGCTCAGAGATTAAGAGCGCTTGCTGCTCTTCAGAAAACTCGGGTTCCATACTCAGAGCACACACAGGAACTCAGTCTCCAACTACACACAGCTTCAGCAGTCTAACACATTTGGTCTCTTCCATTTTCCACAGACCCACACACATACTAATTTTTTTAAAAAAGCCTCTTTAAAAAGATGTGTGTGTAGACCTGGCTCCGTGGTGAAGAGCACTGAGGACCTAAATTTGATTCCCAGCATCGTGCATGGCGGCTTACATCATCTGTAACTCCAGTTACCTGGGATCTGTCTGACTTCTTTTCGCCTCCATGGACACCAGGCATGCTTGCAGCGCGTGCGTGAGCGCGCGCGCACACGTAAGCCAAATACCCACACACATAAAATTAAAGCACCACAAAACAACAACCAAAACAAGAACCTCTTCCAAAATGTAATACCAAAAACTACTACTGGGCCGGTGCTCCACCACGGCCCGAATCTCAATGAAGGCGACGGCCTGGGCCGGTAGACGGGACGCTGCTGGTCCCTGGGGACCACGCAGGATCCGCCAGGCCCGGGCCCACGCCCACTCCGACCGTGTCGCACTTGCTCATTCCTCCCGCCCTTAGCCTGGCCTTCCCCGACCTCTGCCTGGGTACAGCGACACCCTCCTTCGGCACCCACGGGCGCGCCAAGCATCGGAACACGCTTACCTGCCCAGACGGTCCTCTCAGCTGCAGCACAGTCCGGCTGAAGTAGAGAGAGGCGTGCGAGGATCCGGGAAATCCTTACGATCTGTGTTGACGTAGCCCATAGGACGAAGGAGACTGGCTCTGCCGTCTCATTGGATCAGGCCTCTGTCCATCCACGCCAGCAAGGGCGGTCTTATACGGAGGGCGGGTCTTGGTACTTCCGCTTCGTCGTAGCCCGGCGTGCGTGGGGGGGGGCGAGCTCGTGCGCTGGGGCGGGGCTGGAGGTTGCTACCTGCGCTTCCAGGCACCGTCTTGGCAAACAGACGGAGTCCTTTCGCCTGCTGGTGACCGTACCTGGAAACATTTCTTTCTGCTTAGGGCCGGACTTAAGCCCGAGTTAACGTTCATGTGCTGTGGGGAGAGGTGATTGTATTGTGGAAAGAGCAGAGGAGAAGCTGAGGAGGAAAGCGAAAAAGGACGTCGTGACCGCAGAGTAACAAGGAAATTAAGAATATATTCTAATTCAATGATCTCCAGCCCAAAGTTTGTTTATACGGGCAGCATTTCCAGAATGCTATTTGGCGTGTCTGTACCAGCTAACAACACGGAGGACCACCCCAAGGAAGATGAAGTTTGTGATAGGTCAGAAGTGAGAGCAGTCTGAGGAGAGCTGGTTCAAACAGACCAGGCGAGGTGGTGACTGAAGTTTCTGCACCCCCATAAGCCTCTCCCCCGACGCAGTCCAAATCAGACCAAATCAAACCGAATTTTAAAAAGCCCAGGTTTAATGGGTAAAACGCTCCCTGATGATTTTCCAGCCCCCGGCCCCCCCCCCCCCCGAGAGGAGACGGGAAAATAGAGACCGAAAAACCACGTGTCTGTTTTCTGGGGGACAGTTTAAATACCCCGTGAAAGAGGTCTTGAGCATCTCTGGGGGAGGGGTAGTCTTTTCATTTGGCTGTCTGTCTGAGATGCGGTAGGATTTGGAGAGAGATGGGGGAGGGGACTTGGAGTGGAACTTCCACCAGAGCATTCCAGAGATTTGGGGTATATGGGTGCCAGGGACTGGGGTGAAGCTTGCACCAGAGCAGGGACCACCAAACAGTCTTGATTTTACTGTATTTGGGCGGCGGGGGTGAGGGTGGGGGGTGGGATATCCAAACCAACAGACTAGGTAGTTGGAAGTCTGTTTCAGCTACTGGTTGGAACGCAGAAGCTTTAGCAAGGTGGATGGAGAGCAGCCTCAGGAGCAGGGAAAACACGTGAGGCTCCAGGGACTGGAATGCTGTGGGGTAACAACTAAATCTGTGCTTAGGGGAAGTTTCTTGGGTGGAGCAGCAGTCGGTGCGAAGGTAGGCAGGGAGGTTACAACTGAGATACCGGGCGGGTGGATGGATGGGAGACGAATCTGGAGGAGAATCTCAGACTTGAACTCTGGGAGGAGGAAGACAGGCTTCTGTGCAAAAGCCTTGTGGTCCCTGGAGGATTGAGGAGGGGGAGGTGACTGGGGGCTTGTGAAGTGAAGGACTGACAAACAGCCAGCCGACTGGCACCACTGCCAGGCGTCACCGAATATCCACAATGAGAACAGGGTAGACATCAGTTTTGCCTTGGAAACCTGTAACACACGCATTTTACGAAGGAAACTTAGCCTGAAGCCAGCCACGGGGCCTCCCCAGCTCAGTTTTCTCTTGGTTGTAATGCTGAAAAAGGAAGGTCATAGTAAATGCCATAGCCCAGAATCAGGGCTTGGTCCATGGCTTCCAGTGACTAAGCACCTTGTGTTACAGATTTGATTTGGTGTTTAGATGGTGTATGATATCCAGATGTAACACACACACACACAGAGACCAAAACAAAGAGCGAACCTCACATCCAGGGCATGGAGACATGGCTCAGTGGTTAAGAGCACTGGCTACTCTTCCAGATGCCCTGGGTTCCCAGCACTTGCGTGGCGGCTCACAGTGTACCAGGCCTTGGCAGAAATGAAGATCTTCTAAAGAGACACCTGTGTCTCTCATTCTGCCAAATTGTTGAAACAATGGTCCCCAAAGAAATGGAAATTTCCCCAGAAACCTCATGCCGGGAGAAGGGACAGGCACCAGCCAGAGGGGCAGCTTGTCTCCCGGAATGAGATGTTACTGAGTGCCAACAACTCGTTAGACCACCTTACAGGATGAGACTGAAGTCCAGACAGTGATGGGTCTGTAGCAAAAGCCACAGCTCTCATCTTGAAGGGAACAAGAGATAGTTTATTCTGGCGTCATTGTTAGTGACCATGACCTGGGAACATATTTAGGTTAATCCAAATTCCAAGTTTCAACCTGGAAGCAGTTTAATGAAGTTTGTCTGGTTTTATAGAGCAAAGAAAGTCATGAATCAAAGCAAGGTATGTCAGAGACGGTGGTACAGCGAGGCAGGGGAAGCTTTCTACAGAGCCACGATGCTTTCTGAGTTTCTGGGTTGGTGGAAGCTAATGGTTTGCTAAATTGATAGATTCCAAAAGGTTTAGTCACAGGGTGCTAGCTTTGGTGTAGAGGCAGGCAAGGAACGGCAGTTCTGGAGGGTTAGTTTGCTCAATATATTTGTCCCTTTTTGCTATGTGCCAAGTGGAAAATCACCCTTTTCCACTTTCCACTTTTAAGTTGAACTCTTAATTGGCTTATTGAGGATGGCTGGCTGGACCTGACTTGGGGTACAACTTGGGTACCAGTCATCTGCTAACTCCAGTTCCAGGGGATCTGGCGCCCTCTACAGGCCTCCAAGGATGCCAGGCATACAGATGCTGCAGAGACATACATGCGGGCAAAACGTCCATAAAATAAAATATAAATATAAAAATTAATTTTCAGAATCTGAAACCAAGGTAAATTTCTCTTTGAAATTCAATCTGGAATAAGTCAGTATTAAATATTTCTACCTAAAAATTACCCAGGGGCTGGGAAGATGGCTCCATCTGTAAAGGGCTTGCTAGCCAAGCATGAGAACCCATGTAAAATGTTAGGTGAAGGGGTGTTTGAGTGTAAAATCCCAGCACTAGGGAGGCAAAGTATAAAGATCTCTGGGCCTTGCTGGCCCAGACTAACCCAAAGATGTCAAGCCCCAGGTCCCAGTGGGATACTGAGCCTCAAGCAAACAAACCAAAAAGCTCCCAAGGCATGAAAACCAAAGTTGACCTCTGGCCCCCATACACTTGTGTGACAGGTTAGGGGTCTTGATTGGCTTTACTTTTGCTGCCAGCTAAATACTTAAAAGACAGGAAAAATCTCAAGGGCAACAGGTGGCAGTAGAGAGACCTCAAACACACAGACAACAACAGAAGAATGTTTATTGGAAGGGACGGAACACACAAATGCAGCAGATATACAGAAAAAAAGGCCCTCTACAGAGGAGAGGGGAGGACTCAGAGGCTGGAAAATCCTGTTGCTTCTTGAGAGCCGAGGTTTTTTAGTCTCAGAAGAGTTTTAATTGGTCAGTTTGAAGAAAGATTGGGTGGTTGATTGGCCCACAATCATTTCCTAACCTGTCCTGACCAGGCCTGGAACTAGTTGAGCCAGTCCACCAGTGGGAGGCCTGCCGATAAAAAACCGAGAAGGCTTTTGTTTCCTGTTGTCTGGCTTTTGTATCAAGTCTGGAGGCTGAGGAAGAAGCCCCTCATCTTGCAAGTTCACTATCTTTTGGTGGTATTTTTTTTTAGACAGGGTCTCACTGGGCTTGCTGGCCCACATCTTTAACTCCAGCTCTCCAAAGTTAAAGGCCAGCCTATTCTACATAGTGAGTTATAGTCCAGGCAGTTTCAACAATGTAAACAATTCAGAGTCTCTAAAATCAATACCAAGGGGTTTACTCTTAGGTTACAAAACCTGGCTGCCAGGAAGATCCATCCCTGTACATGAATGCATGGAGGGGCAGCTTTCATACTGTTATGCCTCAATCTGTGGGGTCCCCACAAAAGCCAACAAGGAAACCCAGTCTCGTATGTAAAAGCAAAGAGCCTTTATTTTAATCAAGTTTGCAAACTCGGTCTCTCTGCATCTCCAACGTATTGGAATAAACGGAGAGCTCCAGCTCAATTAGAATTGGGTTTTTATTAGTAGTAAAGGTGGGGGTGAGGGGTTTCTGAGGCTCAGAACCCCTGATTGGCTGACATTTGTCTAGGGGTGTCCTGGTGAGTGTGTGCTGGCAGGTGATCCTATCTACAGCAGTTGGAATGTTAGACATTTTCTTTGGATGGTCTCTTTTTGGGTGGTGCTAGGTAATCTCAGTTTGTGGTTCTTCCTGCAACCAGGTATTGCCTCAGGGTAAACTACTGAGACTCAGGCCTCTTATTAGAATTATCCATGGCCTAGTTCTACTCTGGCAGGTGATAATGGTTGGAAGTAAAGAACTTCCTTTGGGTGACCTGCCCATACTTAGCTTATCATGACTGCCCCCCAACCTCCCCTACTGGGGACTTTGTATATTTGGGCATAACAAATACCTCATTAAACCAGACTTGTTTTGAATCCTATCTTTCATAAACCTTGATTTTAGGACAGGACAGGAATTATCATACAGAAATCCATCCATATCTTGGAGACCCGTTGTCTCCTGGGTAGATCCATTCCATGTGGTTCACCTTTAATCAAGATGTCTGTGAAGCCTTCTGACCTTCCTCTTCTCCACCCTTAGTCAAAACGGTGACGGCTCACACGACTGTACTTAATCAGGATGGTGGCAAACCACGTGTTGGTTTCCAGAACAGTTCCAATTAGGAGTTACACATTTAAGTTAACTTTTTGCTACAGATTTTTAACCATATCCAATTCATTAGCTGTTTTTTTTAATAAGGTAGAATGGCATAAAGTAATTTTAATATTATTTATACCCAAATGACATATGAATTTCTGTCATTATTATATCAGATTCAGTGGCCAGAAGTCCCAGAGGCGAATTCTGAGCCTAGGCAGCTAGTTGCAATAGTAACAGCTGAGCTATTACCAAGACAACTCAGGCAACCAAGGCCAGTCAGAAGCAAACATGAAGTGGCCACATACACTTCTACATTTAACTGAGCCTGGTGGTGTCGTTTTGTGTGGCTCCTATGTTCTCAGGAAAACATACAGGCACGGATCCATCCATCCATACAAAACAGACAGGACTTTTCTAACAGTGAGATGAACAAAACTTTACATGGGAAACAGACTTTGTTACAAATTATATAGATTTTAAACCATGGCAGATGAGCATCTTACAAATCCTGAAATCAGAGTTTACAGCATGGAGCTATAGGGATAGAAGATTTTTTAGGAGTGAGGAAGTAGAACCTCAGAGGTCAGGGATTTTGGAAGTGTAGCAAAGTAAGTTTAGGTATGAGATATTAGGGGACCCTTTGTCTGTGGCAGTAGCGGTTGTTAACGATTTGTGAGAATTTGGGAATCTCAAGTTTGCCAATTTTAGCCAGTGATTTGTATTGAGGCCAAGCTGATAAAATAAAATCTGAGTCCATGGGGATGGGGGGGGGGGATTCGCAAAGATGGTCTGCAGGCTGTAAGAGCCAGAACCACGTGAAGAACAAGTGGGCTAGATCTTCAGCCATGGGTCTCCCAGGCTTCCGGGAGAGGGGGGAGAGCAGGAGAGATGTCCGTGTGGGTACAGTAGGCTGTGTGTCCATGTGGAAAGTCATGTAGGTAAGGGCAGATCAGCAGCCGCTGTAAGGGAGAACAGGCATGTGCTGGGCACGAAGCAGCTGGCCTCTCTGGCTGACGCCATGTTTTAACAAGGATGGGACATTTACGTAGTTTAGGGTGGGAAAGCAGATAGAAACAGACAAAGAGAACAAATCTGTTGAGGGAAGAATCCCAGCATGACCGGATCAAATGCCAAGAGAACCTAATGGGAACCTTTTGGCGTGCCCTGCCAAGGTATACCACCAAGAGAATACACCAGGACCAACAGAGTTAGTGTAAGAGGTTTATTGGGGGATGGGGAGAGTGGAAGTGGATAATGATATCTCAGAGTGGAGACATGAGAGGCAGGTAGACAGACGAACAGGAAAGAGGAAGGGGCAGGAGTGCGGAGCTCAAAACCCCGGGTGAGGGAGTTCAAACCATTGTACCATGTGAGACAGGCCCAATGTCTTGCATAGACAAGGCACTGGGTTTCATCTCCACTGCAAACAACACCAACAAGAACACATTAAACCTTTAATCTGGGTGCGGTGGGGAATGCCTATAATCTCAACACTCCTAAGGTACAAGCTGGAGGATTGAAAGCTAGAGGCCAGTATAGACAGCACAGTAAGACTCCCTCTCAAAAAATTAAAAGGGGTTAATAACCTAAAAGTGCGTGCTTAATGCCAAAAACTCAGGAAACAGAAAAGCATGCCACTATCATCCAAATTATGTGGGATAAATCTATCACTCTAGATAAAGGTTTGTAACAGCTGTCTTCTCCCTGGAGAATGTGGGCATGGTCCTTATTTATATACCCTTCTTCCAACTCATTTCACAGTTAGTCTTTGGACAACACTTTGTCAATCTTTGAGCATGTTCTTGATTTTTGGCACACTGTATGCCGAGCTCACCCTGTAGTTTCTTGACACCAAATTTGGGGTGAGTCATTTTCTCTGGAGCCTTCATCCTACTCCAATGGAGATTGGGGGTCTGGAAGCTGAGATGTGAACTTTCTTCCTGCTCATGGCAATTAGGGTCCCCCTTCCAGTGCTCTTTCCCTGATTACAGTTGGAAATACGTGCTGGATAGTTTATGTCAACTTGACATAAGCTAATGTCATTGGAGAGGAAGGCCCGGTGCAGAAGGCTAACTGTTCAAAGTCATTCTTGGCTAGGTAGCAAGTTTGAATCAGAATGAACTACATTAGACCATTGTCCCAAAAAATATATTTGGGTTTTGGGGTCTCTAGAGGGCTCAATGAGTTAAGACAATTGCCTGAGTTTTATCCCAGGAATCTACATGGTGGAAGGAGAGAACAGACCAGACTTGCCCTCTGACCTCCACAAGTTCTGTGTGGCATGGACATGTTCCTCCCCACAAAATAAATAAGTGGAAGAAGAAAAGATATTGTCAACTATCACCCAAAACACACCGGTGCAGTTCAGACTGCTGTGTGCCAAGGAGCCAGCTGGCCTGGCTTCAAATTCTTGTTCTTTCTCAGTTTCACATTAACTGTGGGCCCTGGGACATGTGTTTAACCTCCATGTGCCTCGGTTTATCCATCTGAAAGGCAAGGAGACTAAGCCCTCCCTTTGAGGACTAGACACCCTCAGATGGATCGGATTGCGTAAAGCACTTGGAACAGTGCCTACCCAGGGTGAGCACTCAGGATTCCCTGACCTGTGAGTTTTTCTCCCTGGGACAGCTTAGCCCAGCTTAGCGGGGGTCCCATAAGAACAGACTGGGGAAATGAAGAAGAATTGCCCAGCTGGGGGTTTCTGGCAGCTGTTTTCCTACCCAGAGTCACGGGTATGATTTCTTCCAGCACACAGGCTAAGACTGAGTCTTACCATGTCCCTGCCTCAGAAGGCTGAGCCACCTCCTCTCCAGGGTGGAGGCTCCTCTTTCTATAAATGGCATCTCCTTCTCCCTCCGATTTCTAATGGGGAGGGGGCAGGGCGGGCTGGCTCATTTTCTGCAACTAAATAAGCATTCGTTCCCACTAGCCCCATAGCACAAGCGCTACCGTTAATGAACTGCAGTGTTGCCCATTGCTGTAGGCATCGTTAGAGAAACCCCAGCAGAGTTCGGTTTATTGCCAGGGGAGGTGGCAGAGGCAGAGAAAGCACAGCTGGGGCTCCCAGCGCTGGGCACACTGTACAGTTTGGGAGGCTGCAGTAATCAGACTTGTGGAATCAGGACATAAATTCTAAGAGGAATAAAACTGGGTGAGATAGAGAACGTATGTGTGTGTGTGTGTATCTGTGTATTTGTGTGTATGTATGTGTGAATGTGTGGGTTTCTGTGTCTCTCTGTGTGTATGAATTTGTGTGTATGTGAGAGTGTATGAGTGTGTCTATCTCTGTGAATGTATGAGTGTGTGTATGTGTTTCTGAGTGAGTATATGTGTGAATGTGTGTGTATCTGTCTCTGTGGTGTGTATGTGTGTATGTATAAATATATGTGTGTGTATGTGAGAATGTATGTCTGCTTCTGTGTGTGAGTGTGTGTATGTATGTGTGTATGTATGAAAATGTGTGTATGAGTGTGTCTGTCTCTGTGTGTGAATGTATGAGTGTGTATGAACGTGTGTGTGTGTATGAACGTGTATGTGTCTGTGTCCCTGAATGAGTATATGTGTGAATGTGTGTGTGTCTGTGTCCCTTTGTGAGTGTATGAATGTGTGCCTGTGTATTTGTGTGTGTATGTCTTTCTTCCTTCCTTCCTTCCTTCCTT
>NC_022009.1:21292154-21301479 GCF_000317375.1 Microtus ochrogaster | reverse complement strand
CCTGCCTCTGCCTCCCGAGTGCTGGGATTAAAGGCGTGCGCCACCACCGCCCGGCTGTGTATGTGTTTCTGCATGCGTGAGTGTATGTGTGAGTGTGTGTGAGTGTGTGTTGGACCAGAGTGGTTAGAGCCTTTTTTTTTTTTAGGTTTCTGAAAGATGAATACCTTAAGGCACCAGGGTAGTGAAAATGAAAGTCCAGATAGGTCCTAAGGGAGCAGCTAGTTGAGCAATGCCCTATTAAGGAATATGCTGAGCTCAGGGCTGGTGTCCTAGGTCAAGAATGTGCTTGTTACTGCTCAGTAAATATGCATTGAAGGTGATGTAGTGTCAGGAGCCAGTAGATTAGCTGAGCCACTGGGGACAGCCCAAGAATGACTTGGGTTCACCACAGCACAACATATACACAGCGTGTGACAATACCCACTGGTCGCTTCGCTGCGAGACTGAACAAGCCTGCAGAGAACTGTAGGCTGTGCACTGATGACTGTCAGAGAATACTGAATTTACACAGAACATTCAGCTTGCTTAAGACAGGCCAGACTTCCACAGAATGTAGGTGCTGGATTCAGTTGCAGTTGCTTTGACTGACTGTGAGCAGGTCTACATGATTTTGCTGGGATTGATGTTAAAAGGTGTCACAGGCCAGGCCATGGTGGCGCTTGCCTTTAATCCCAGCACTCGGGAAGCAGAGGCAGGCGGATCTCTGTGAGCCTGAGGCCAACTTGGCCTACAAGAGCTAGTTCCAGGACAGGCACCAAAGCTACACAGAGAAAGCCTGTCTCAAAAAACCAAAAAACATGATCGACCGACCAACCAACCAACCAACCAAACGAAAAAACCGAGTCACAGACTGGGTGGCGGTAGACAACAGAAATGAAGTTTCTCACAGTTTGGGAAGGTTAGAGGTTCATTCATCGGCAGATTCGGCTTTCCTGAGGCTCCTCCTGTTGACTTGCAGCTGGCCTTTCCTCTGTGGGCAAACAACCTCCAGCGTCTCTTTGTGGTCCCATTTCCTGTTGTCTGGGAACATGGCTCAGTTGGGTCTGATTCCATATGCCACCGGGCAAGGTGATGTTAGGATTCTGGTGGTGAAGGCAGGAGAATCAGAAGTTCAAGAGCATGTAAGGTTTCAGACTGACCTGGGCTACATGAGACCCTGTCTCCCAAAACAAAATAAAACAAAATAAAAGGGACACGGACTAAATTGAATTAGGGCCCACCCTAATTTGTTCACCTCTTTTGAGGGTCTATACCCAAATTTAGGCATATTCTGAGGTGGGAGTTAGCAGCACTTCCTTGTCTTCCTCCCCCTTCTGGATGCCAGCAGCATGACCTAGTACATTGAGAATGACAATGACAAGAGTCAGGGCTCTCACTGCCACTGAAGGAGCTACAGATCCAGGAAGACACTGAGCTGGAGCAGAGGTGCTAAAGGGAGGTCACAGGTGTCTTTATGCCCTATATCTGTGTTTGTCCCTCTCGCTGATGCACATGTGTGAGGCACATGGGTGTCTGTTCCCTCCCTCTGCTCCCTGAGAGGATTCAGAAGCAGCGACCTTGCAAGAGCCATAAGTGCTTGAGGTGCTTGAAAGTGGTTTCTAGACACTCTGTCCTGGAAGGAACCAGAGCTTTGGCTGTCGTTGTTTTCTGAGAAATGACTGATTCCGGGGTTAAGGCAGGGAAATTCTAAAAGTTTCAGAGAGCTATTCTGAGGTGACTCCAAATTGGCCAAATTTGGGAGTATTTGAGCATCAAGAGAAAAGTGATAGTGATGGATCGTATAACCCACTCAGTAAGTGAGAAGTGCCACATCTATGCCGGTAAACCTTGCAGGGTGAACAGACAGAGGAAGGGAGGCGTTTTCTGTAGCAGAATGCCAATGAACAAATGGAGACCGGATGTTCAAATCATAAAAAAAATCCAAAGACGTGGGAATGTGTGCTGAAACTAGGGGCCTCAACGTGGTGAGGTAAGCTTATATACATACTTTATTTTTCATTCTTATTAATTGACTTATTTATTTATTTTTAAAGATTTATTTATTTATTAGGTATACAGGGTTCTTCCTGCACATATCCCTGCAGGCCAGAAGAGGGCACCAGATCTCATTACAGATGGTCGTGAGCCACCATGTGGTTGCTGGGAATTGAACTCAGAACCTGTAAAGAACAGTAAGTGCTCTTAACCTCTGAGCCATCTCTCCAGCCCCCTAACTTATTTATTTTAGATAGAGTCTCTCTATGCAGTCCTGGATGTCCTGGAATTTGCTTTGTAGACCAGGCTGGATCTACAAAGATCACAGAGATCCTCCTGCCCCTGCCTCCTGAGCCACTTCTGGGGTGGCTTTCAATACCATCACTTGCCACACAAACTACAGACACAGAGAAGTGCAAATTAGCTATGAAATGTTGCTTTTCAGCCATTAAATTGGCAAAAGTACCTAAGAGCCATCCCATCTGCTGCCAGCAGGGAGAAAGGATTGCGAGCTCTCACCCACTGCTGGCAGGGCTGGGAAGCGCTCTGGCCTTGTTTGGAAGGCAATCTGGCAACATCTATTAAAATAAAAAAAATTCGCAATTCCCTTTATCCCTGAATCCCGCTCCATGGACAGTGCTTGTTGGTAAGGCCACATGTACAGGCTTGTTTCTTACAGCAGCATTTGTGGCTGCCAAGAACTGAGAGCATGTTAATCAGGGAATGGCTGAAAAATTAAAATATATTACTCTGTAGAATATTATATGGTGATTCAATGGAACGAGTTATAGCCTTGCCAGATGTCAGTGAGATCGGCGAGCTACCCACGACTGAGGAAAATAGGATGTGAAATGAGGGTTATGTGATTTCATTATTGGAAAAAGAACAAAATTCTCCCTGTGTGTGCTGATGTCTATGAAGATGCATGTGTATATGTGTATATATGTGTGCATATGATATATATAAAAGATGATGTGTATATATCACATGCACTTTAAGTTACTAATATTATGGAGGACAGGGAGAGAGAGCAGCTGCCCATAATAAAAGTACCAGGTATAATAGGACGCCACTCATGCAAACTGCGGAACTGTCTGTGCATGTATATGGTAAGTATGGGTGTGTGTTTATGCTCTGAAGGACGTCAACTTTGCTGTTATTTGTTAAGATGTTGAGATGTGGCCAGCGAAATGACTCAAGTCTGATGACCCCCGACTTCCATCCTCAGACTTCATGTGTCAGAGAGAGCCAATCCTTGAATGTTGTCCTCTGATCTCCATACTGGGGCTTTAAACAATGTCCCTTCACCCCTAAATGAATAAGTATATGTGAAAAAAATATGTTGGCCAGATATAGTGGTGAATGATTTTAATTCCAGCACTCAGGAGGCAGAGGCAGATTGGATCTTTATGATTTTGAGGCTAGCCTGGTCTAAACGGGGAGATCTAGGTCAGCTGAGGCTACGTAGTGAGATCCTGTCTCAAAACAAAAGTAAACAAAATGAAGTAAAAGGAAAGATGCTGAGGTTTCAGGGACTTTTATTTTTATCCTTGCATCTTTATGTGGTTTTTTTCAATTCTTTATAATAGGCATGTAATATTTTTTTATCCCCATGGAGAGGAAGAAGTTCTTCACAATTCCAAAGTGAAACAACAAAAACCAAATCAACCCAAAACTGGGAATGCTACTGTACTCAGAAGCACAGACTTTCTATTTACAGTCGTCTTGAGGGGGCTCAGCTTGAGAAGCGGATGGGAACGAATGAGCGAAGGGAACCCTGATTGCTCAGAAGTGTTACCTTCACTGCAGATTATGGGGCCGCGGGGACAGAGTTTAAAGTCACACTTGTATTTGCTCCAGCACGTCTTTCTGATGGCCTTCCTGCATCAGCAGAATCGTTTGCCGCTTTCAGGAAACTTTAGAAAGCTGTTAGTAGGAGTCTGAGATCTCGGTCCGGTGCTCTCTCCCATATGTGTTAGGTACAGCAGAAACCTAGTTTTGAAATTCTCCATCCCCCCCCCCCCCCAGATGAGAACACAGAGGCAGAGAAAGGAAAGTCTGGAGCCAAAGGTTGGGAGGCGTCTGTGACAGTGGGGACACGGCTCTGTATTGCCTGCTGACTCGAAGGTCTGGTTTTATTGGTTTGTGAATGAGGTTTCCTCCTTGCCTTGTATGTAGGTAGCTAATGAAAACAGCATTGTGTGATGTCACAAACCCATTGTTGCCAGTTTTAGACTCAAGTGTAAAAATTCATTTTTGTTCTTTGAACCTGAAAGTAAGTTATTTGGAATGCTACTTAGAGACCAGGAAACTTGGTCTCATTTTAAGTTGAGGCTGCTCCTTAGAATGTTGTCTTGGTCACTTTTCCCCCTTGCTGTAATGGACTCCATGACCAAGACGACTTACAGAAGGAAGAATTTACTTTGGCTTCTGGTTCCAGAGGGGTAAGAGTCCATCATGAATGGACTGTGGTGGTGCATGTCTTTAATCCCAGAACTCGGGAGGTAGAGGCAAGTGGATCTCTATGAGTTTGGGGCCAACTTTATCTACAAAGCGAGTTCTAGGTCAGCCAGAGTAGTTATGTGGAGAAACACTATCTTTTTTTAAAAAATATTTATTTATTTATTATGTATACAATATTCTGTCAGTGTATATGCCTGCAGGCCAGAAGAGGGCACCAGACCCCACTACAGATGGTTGTGAGCCACCATGTGGTTGCTGGGGAATTGAACTCAGGACCTTTGGAAGAGCAGGCAATGCTCCTAACCTCTGAGCCATCTCTCCAGCCCAAGAAACACTATCTTGAAAAACGAACAAAGAAAGAAAAAGAAGAGTCCATCATGGCAGTGGAAGCATGGCAGCAGGGAGGAAGAGAAGCTAAGGGCTCACATCTTGCATCAAAAACATGAAGCAGAGATGGCCAACCAGGAGTAGGGTTTGGCCCTAAGCTCTCAAAGCCTGTGTCTCCTCGGCGAAGACCATACCTCCTCCACCTCTCAGACAGCGCCACCAACTGGGGACCAAGTGTTCAAGTGAGTGGGTCTGTGGGGGTAGTCTCATTCAAACCCCTGTAGACGAGCTTCTCTAGATCATTAACCCTTTGTAAACAGAGATGCTGCAAAAGGAGGCTCCTCCAAATGCTCACAAGGATGAAAGGCTTTCAAACTTGGGAGATACTAGCCAAAGGCGATTCTTATTGCTATGCTTCTTTTCTGTCTTGCAGGGGAAATGCAAAGAGGTTTTTTTTTTTTTTGAAATGGCCTTTAATGCATTGATGTAGTTTAAGATTCAGAGACACTGTCTGAATTACTCAGTGTATCATATACCTCACTTGAGACCGTGAACTCAAGGGCACTAAATTCAATCAACGGTTACAGATAGTCAACTTATAAAGAGGTTTAGGGACTTAATAGATCTTGAAGTATTTTTGATTTCTTTAAATAACTGTGTTTCAACAATTCAGGCATGACTGATGTTCTGATTGCCTCAGAATGTGAGTTCAGTCGTTGGGATAGCTAATAGATTTCCTATCAGATATCTTTTATTTCCTCCTCTTCCTTCTTCCTCCCTCCTACCCCCTTGCTTTCTGCTTTTTTAATTTTTTTTTTTTTAACAAAGAGACTGTCTTATGTAATCTTGAACTCACTAATGTAGCTGAGGATGACCTTGGACTTCTGATCTTGCCTCTGCCTGTACTGTGCTAAGATTAGGGGTATATCACTATACTTGATTTATGTAGTGCCGGAGGTTGAGCCCAGAGTTTTGTGCATTCTTGACCAGTGCTTTACCAACGACCCCGCCATCTTGAATCTCTCTCACTGTCGCTGTCCCCTCTTGGCATGTACACGCGTGTCTCTCTCTGTCTCTCTCTGTTTCTCTGTCTCTCTCTCTTTCCTTTCTCCTTTCTCTCTTTCTCTCCCCCCCTCTGCCCTCCCTTCTCCCTTTCCTCTCCATAACCCCCTAAATAAATACTCAACATGTTGTGTCCATGTCTCTGTTTCCTGTCTTCCGGACCCGCCACGAGTTGTTTCTGCCCGCTGGCCGCGTGGTAAGCAGCCTGCCCCGCGTGGAACCTTGGAGCGAGCAGCTGGGGACCCGTTGGGTTCCTGCTCGCCTCCTGCTCACCATGGTCCCCTGGGATCTTGCGGGGACCCACAACCGTCTCTGCCGGGCGAGCCCGCCGGGGGGGCACGCCAGCATTTTTTAAATCATAAAACCTAGAGAGATGGCACAGTGGTTAAGAGCACTGGCTGCTCCTGCAGAGGACAGG
The DNA here is from genome assembly GCF_000317375.1 of Microtus ochrogaster. Lineage (NCBI taxonomy): Eukaryota > Metazoa > Chordata > Mammalia > Rodentia > Cricetidae > Microtus > Microtus ochrogaster. Next base: position 21,295,235 of record NC_022009.1, on the reverse strand, counting down.
GTTCAATTCTCAGCACCCACACGTCAGCTCATAACCATCTGAAGAGTTATAATTAAAATATAGGGGATCTGAAGCCCTCTTCTGGCCTCCGAAAGCACCACACACACATGATCCATATGCACACACACATATTCAGGCAAAAACAGGCATGCATTTTTAAAAAGCAAGCAACAGCAACAACACCAGAGGTAAATGACAGAACTTTGCTCTTGGGCATGGTGTTTTGCTTCATCCTGGCACACTGTCAGAGCCCATGTGACCTCTGAGTTCTGAAAGCAGTCCTACTTCTTCTTTCTTCCATTTCTGCCTGAACTGTTTCCACTCATCCGTTAAGAGAGCACTTCTGGAAGAGGAGAGAGGCCCTGCATGGCTTTGCTAGGGAGCCCCCTGCCGGGCTCCCAGAAATCAGAGCGGCTGTTGAGTGTTGACCACGGAGCCTTGTTTCCCTCCTTGATCCCTGGGCTTCTTACCTAAAATGGGGGCCAGTTACAAGGGTGCCATTGGTGGCTGGCCACTCTGCCTCGCTACCTCGCTCAGGTTGCTGGGATCGGCGTCCTAAAGGGCTTGGTCTGGGAAGGCTTTGAGCTCCCTTCCCAGCAGCATTCTATGTGCCTGAAGCCCCAAGGCCCCTGCTCTCTCTTTGTTCTCCTGGCCCCGGAAAGAATCATACATCCTGTTCTCTGGGGAACTGTGCTGGTTAGTCGTGTTTCCCTCACTTCCTCCACCCCCTGCCCAGGGTTTGTTTCTCTGTGTAGCCCTAGCTATCCTGGAACTCCCTTTGTAGACCAGTCTGGCTTTGAACACAAAGATACAGCTGCGTCTGTCTCCTGAGTGCTGTAATAAAGGTGTGTACCACCATGCCCAGCCTGTTTTTTTTTTTTTTTGTTGTTGTTTGTTTATTAATTATTTTTGGCAGCTTGACACAAGCAAGGGTCATCTGGGAAAAGGTATCACATTGGCCTGTGGGCAAGTCTGTGGGGGCCTGCTCTTGATTCATGATTGACATGGGAGGGCTCAGAGCACTGTTGGCAGTGCCACCCCTAGGCAGGTGGGCCTGGGTTACAAAAGAAGATGAGCTGAACAAGCCATGAAGATCAAGCCAGTAAACAGTGGTTCCCATGGTTTCAGTTCCCACCTCCAGGGTCCTGCCTTGAGTTTCTGTCCTGAGTCCCCTTCACGATAGACTTCTACTGTAAGCTGAAATAAACCCTTTCTTCCATAAGCTGCTTTTGGTCAGGGTGTTTATCGCAGCCATAGAAACCTAACTAACACAGAACCCCGGTAAAGTGACCCAGGCACAGAGGCTGGAGAGACGGCTTAGCAATGAAGAACACTTGTTGCTCTTACAGAGGACCCCAGTTCAGTGCTCAGCACTCATATCAAGTTGCTCACAACGGCCTGTAACTCCAGCTCGTGAGTATCAGACGCCTCTGGTCTCAGCGGGCAACACCCCCACAGATACACATACATTAAAAATGAAAATAAAAGTTTAAGGGGGCTGGAGAGATGGCTCAGAGGTTAAGAGTACTGGCTGCTCTTCCGTTCAGTTCCCAGCAACCACATGGTGGCTCACAGCCATCCATAATGATATACGGTAACCTCTTCTGGCTTGCAGGTGTACATGCATACAGAACACTGTATACATAATAAATATTAAAAAGAAGTTTTAAAAAAGAACGTAGGTGACATAAAGGTGTCCCTTGGAGACTTCCATGTCAAACAGTAATCATTTGAAGCTTCAGCCATCTGTAGGTCCAGTTTTTGGAGTTCTTCTGAAAGGCCTAGGCTGTAAAACAGATCTCAGGCCAATTTTCTGCATTTTCCCTTTTAGGTAATTGACCATTGCCTGGATCGAATCTCAGGGCTTTTGTGTGATGTTCACAAAGGAGGAGGCAGAAGGTGCTGCACTTTGGTAAGACGGGAGCAGCCTCTGTCGGACTCTGCATTCTCACTGAAGGGACAGTGTGGCTCCAGATTCTCAGAGCAGGGAGGACATGGGTTCTGAGGTTCCAATGGTGAGCTAGCCCAGCTGTTTAGGCTCTCTGCTCGACGGCCATTGTGGCATGCTAGGCCTGTTCCCTGCACCTTTTCAGGCCAGCCCACACTGTGATGGCCAGGCAATACTTGCCTGGTGAGTTGAATCCACCAAATCTTCGCAGACTGGAGGTATGTCAGTGTGGTTAGGGTTTCTCTTCCACTGTCAAGCGGACGGATGCCAGGACTGCTTTGGCTGTGGAAGCGGAGCCAGCACATGTGATAAAAACATCCTCCTGTTAGCTTTACAGGTTTCCCCATACATGCAACTATGTGTGGGTAGTCTTTTTCTGAGGTACGTTGTCAACAACAAAGAAAGCAGTAACTAATATGCCTCCCCGCGGTTCCTTTCCACCTGCACCGCTCAGCGTCGTAAATCTGAGCAGCCAAGTTTCCCTCTGCTAAGTTGGTTTGGCAGGTGCTGTAGTCATTACAGTCTGTTCTGGCACCAATCCAGGACGGTCTGCCACAAACTTAGTGCCGTTCTCCCCTCCAACCTCCGCCCTGGGAAGACCCACCCTGCTTTCGAACTTCTCCATGAAAGGACTTGGTTACACTGCGTTTGCTCTTTAAGTTTTTAAAATAGTTTAAAAATGTGTGTGTGTGTGTGTGTGTGTGTGTAAGCTCGCGCGTGCACCCACGTGCGCGTGCGTGCTCCTGAGGTCAGAGGTCAACTTTCAGGCCTGAGCTCTCTCCACCACGTGAATTCCCGGAATTGAAACTCAGGTCATCAGGTTAGGCAGAAAATGTCTTTACTGCTTGAACCGTCTCTTCCGCTCCGCATCTGCACTTTACGATATCCATATCCAGGTACAATATTGCCCGGGACTTCTAGGAGCTTCTCACCTTTTTTTTTTTTTTTTTTTTAAACAAATGTGTCTTCCCACTATCTGACACTAGAGGGCACTCAATTGCCAGTAACAAATTTGGGTCCTGGACTTTGTGTGCAGTTCCACTTCGGGGGGGGATACGCTTTTCCATAGGGAACCATTGTGCGTCTCCCACCTTCCTCCCAACCCGACATTAGCAGAGGAGGTACGCTCATGA
>NC_022009.1:21291344-21292054 GCF_000317375.1 Microtus ochrogaster | reverse complement strand
TGTGTAGCTTTGGAGCCTGTCCTGGAACTAGCTCTTGTAGATCAGGCTGGCTTCAAACTCACAGAGATCCGCCTGCCTCTGCCTCCCCGAGTGCTGGGACACACCAGGCTTTTGAAACATCCCTGTTAGCAGCGAATAACTAGTGTGTCCTGGGTGTTACGTTTAATCCCTTCCCACGGTCCTCTGCCTCATCCATTTCTAACTCCGTGACTCCCCAAAAGGAAAGCCTTGGCAGGATGGGCCCCTTCCTAAGCTGAGGGATTCCCAACAGGCCACACTGCCCTCATTTGGCTCTGGTTGATCTGATACCTCTTTACCTCCACATAGGAAGGACTTGGCTCCCTCTGTGGCCCAGAATTATTTGGCTTCGGGTTTGGTGACTTCTGGTTCCTGTAACTCCTCTACTCCTTGTTATTTATTTATTTATTTATTTATTTCCTTTACCTCCTCGGCAACCAGTCTTTGGTCTTTCATTCACTGGCCGGCAGAGAGAAGTAGCTCTCAAAGGCTTTCTGTGGGTCAGTTCCTCTTCCTCCTCCTCTTCCTCCTTTTTTTCCTCCTCATTTTCTTCCTCCTCTTCCTTCTCCTTCCACTCTTCCTATTTCTCTTCCTTTTCCTTTTTTTTTTTCGAGACAGGGTTTCTCTGTGGCTTTGGAGCCTGTCCTGGAACTAGCTCTGTAGACCAGGCTGGTCTCGAACTCACAGAGATC
>NC_022009.1:21272319-21291244 GCF_000317375.1 Microtus ochrogaster | reverse complement strand
GGCCTGTGGGCGAGGTCAGAGGATGGCCTGTGGGCGGGGTCAGAGGATGGCCTGTGGGCGGAGTCAGTTCTTTCCTTTTACTCTGCAGGCCTCTGAGATCGATCGCAGGTTGTCAGTCTTTGTGGCAGGTACTTTTGTCTGCTGAATTATTTTGTTGGCTCTGACAATGGCATGTCTATGTATCACCTACATTGTCATATGTAGAAGCTGCTATGAAGCATTCCATTTACAGAGGAATAATAGGAGGTGCAGGATTAAGTTACTTGACAGAGGTTAATTTTCTGACTTATTTAAGATTTTTTTTCTATTTCTTCTGTACTTTCATATTCTTTAATGTTGTCATAAGTGTTTCAGGGCATTTTATGAGAGCTTATAAAAAACCCACAATTCATCATAAAACCAGTTAAAGGCATAAAAACGACAGACGAGTTTTATTTTTTTTTAATTTATTTATTTATTAAGGATTTCTGCCTCCTCCCCACCACCGCCTCCCATTTCCCTTCCCCTCCCCCGATCAAGCCCTCTCCCTCGTCAGCTTGAAGAGCAATCAGGGTTCCCTGACCTGTGGGAAGTCCAAGGACTGTCCACCTCCATCCAGGTTTAGTAAGGTGAGCATCCAAACTGCCTAGGCTCCCCCAAAGCCAGCATGTGCAGTAGGATCAAAAACCCATTGCCATTGTTCTTGAGTTCTCAGTAGTCCTCATTGTCTGCTATGTAAGTCCGGTTTTATCCCATGCTTTTTCAGACCCAGGCTAGAATTCCCGAAAGATCATCCCCATTGTCTCAGTGTGTGGGTGTACCCCTCGTGGTCCTGAGTTCCTTGCTCATGCTCCCCCTCCTTCTGCTCCTGATTTGGACCTTGAGATTTCTGTCCAGTGCTCCAATGTGGGTCTCTGTCTTCTTTCATCGCCTGATGAAGGTTAATATTCAGGAGGATGCCTATATGTTTGGACAGACGAGTTTTACTCTTTTGATTTAGCCACCCCTGTACTCTCAATTAAACCATAAGCTCATGCCTGTAATTCTAGCCCTTGGGAGGCTGAGGCAGGAAGATGGCTGAGAGTTTGAAGCCAGACCCGGTTGCACAATGGGAGCCTCTCTCAAAACAGAGGGGGAAAATGTTAAAGAAACAAACAAACCACAAAAAGCCAGGCATGGTGGAGTATACCTGTAATCATGCAGGAGGTAGAGGCGGTCTGACCAGGAGTTCGAGGCCAGCCTTGGCTGTATAGCATGCTTGAGGCTAGCCTTGGCTATATAGTGTGCTTGAGGCCAGCCTTGGCTATACAGCAGAGACTCTCTTAGGAACAAGAAAACAACTTACCACTTGGGATGGGGTTGGGTGTGGTCACAACAGGCTTCTACTCAGCCCTTGCAATATGAGGTTTTGCTTTAGGGATCACTCCAGTATAGCTGATATGTAACATAAAAATGTTCTTATTTGGGTGTATATAAAGACTTTTGGAAACCCAGAGGCCTCCAGCCACAAGATAGTATGGCCTGAACTCTCAGTCAGCGAGCTCCTGTGTTTGGCCATGGTTACAACTTTAGTATTTTAAGTTTTCCAGTGAACAAAATTTCTCCCTTTGAGCTGGGTGGTGGTGGAGCCTCCTTTAATCCCAGCACCCGGGAGGCAGAGGCAGAGGCAGAGGCTGTCAGATCTCTGTGAGTTCCAGGCCAGCCTGGTCTACAAAGTGAGTTCCAGACCAGCCAGTGCGGTCAGACAGAGAAACCCTGTCCCTCTGATACTGTGATAAAGCAAGAGGCTATGGTTAGCATGGACTCTTTGACTGGTAAACCGACGACCATTACGATGTCCTCTGCATGCCCAATGCTGTTCCAAAGGAAACAGCGACTGGCATTTGTTATGAGGAGGGATGTTTTGAAACATTTTCAAGACCAAACTCATAACTTTTTTTTTTTATCTCCTAAAGGAGGACTATTGTGAAGCCTGGAGAGATGGCTCAGGGGTTAAGAACATTTGCTACTCTTACGGAGGACCCAAGTTCAGTTCCCTGCGCCCTTATGTGGTGGCTCACAATCACCTGGCTTAACCCTGCAACTCTAGCTCCAGGGAATCTGACACCCTCCTCTGGCCTCCTTGGGTCTTCACACATATATATGGACACACAGATACACAGGCACATAAATAAAGATAAAATAAATCTCAAAAAAAGTAGAAAACATGCCCTCTATCATCTTCTTATTCCCATATTCCCACCCCTCTAGCCCTAAGAAATGGCTGGGTACTCTACTCTGCAGTTCTCTGTGCTGCAATCACACGGCCTGTGACCTTGTGACTGGACTCTTATTATTAATTACACGTATTGTGTGTGCACGAGTGCATGAGTGCAGGCACCCTTGGAGACCAGAGGCTTTGGATCCCACAAGAGCCAGGTCTAGGTGGTTGTGAATCACTTGATGTGGGGCCAGGAACTGAACTCAGTAAGAGTAGAACTCAATGATGCTTTTAAGGCCAGAGTCATCTCTCCAGGTTTTATTTATCCATTTGTCTGCTAGCAGATATTTGACTTGCTTCCATTTTTTGTTTTATATGTGTATTAAAAAACAAACAAACAAACGAGACAGGACCTCATGTAGCCTGGTCTAGCCTGGAACTTCCTGTGTAGTTCCTGGTCCTCCCTACTCCATTTCTCACATCCTGAGAATACAGCTGGTGCCACCACATCTGTCTTTGTTTCCATCTTTTAAATGTTACAAATAATGCTGCTTTCAATATTCAAGGCAAGTCTCTGGGTATAGATAGCGGTTTTCGTTCTTGCGTGGGATCGCTAGGTCATATGGTAATCCTGTGTTTGTCTGTGGACCGGATAAGACTGTCTTACAAAGCAGTGGAGCCAGCTCCCCATCACTGTGTGGATCTTTGACAATACGCGTTATCTGAATTTTGTTTTTCTTTTAGACAGGATCTTACTGTGTAGCCCAGGTTGGCTTCAACCCTGCTATCATCTTGCCTGGGGCCTCCAGAGGGCTGGGATTATAGGAGAATATTAGCATGTTTGGCTTCTTTATCATTTTAGCCATCCCTAATAGGTGTAAATAGAGATTTTTTTTAAGTAGGGTAAGATCTATAATAAATTTATAAATTTAGTTACTTTCATTGAGCTTTTTTTTTTTTTTTGTTTTTTTGATTTTTCGAGACAGGGTTTCTCTGTAGCTTTTTGGTTCCTGTCCTGGAACTAGCTCTTCTAGACCAGGCTTTCCTTGAACTCACAGAGATCCACCTGCCTCTGCCTCCCAAGTGCTGGGATTAAAGGCGTGAGCCACCACCGCCTGGCTTCATTGAGCTTTTAACTACCAGTTGTTAACCAGTGACTAGGCTGTGGCCAGGCACTGGAGGTCTCAAATTACCAACCATATCTGTCCTCCATGCCTTGGAAGGTGGGAAAACAGAATATTGCAAGTATATATTTTTAGAGATTTTATTATTTCTTTTTATTTTACCTATGTGAATATTTTGTCTGCATGTATGTCTATACATCATTTTCATGCAGTGTTGGCAGAGGTCAGAGGAGGGCGTTGGATCCCCTGGAACTAGAGTTACAGTGTGTTGCTGGGAATCAAACCTGGGTTCTTGGGAAGAGCAGTCAGTGCTCTTAACTGCTGAGCCATCTCTCCAGCTCCAGAAAATGATAAGTATTTTAACAGAGCTATGTATGTAATTTTGCAAGAGTCGAAAGTAGCATGTGAGTAAGCCGAGCCAATAGGTTTAAGTTCAAGCTGCCAACACTGAATATCTGCAGGATGTAATGGTACATGCCTATAATTCCAGCCCTTGGACAGTGGCAGGTAGGATGAGTAGGAGTTCATGGTCATCCTGACAACAAAATGAATTTGAGATTATATAAGGCTATTAGAAAACAAACAAACAAACAAACAAACAAAAAACCAAGATATAAAATGCTTAAAATCAATTTAATTTAGAAGTCAAGTAGAAACACAATACTTTCAGGTTTTCTAACAAACAAGCTCACTTGTATTTAGAAAACATCCCTGACTTTTACAGTTGTCCCTGACTCCCGGCTATTACAAGATGGTTACTGCAGTTTTGTCTGAGGTACTAGGTGCAAGCTGTGCCATCCTTTGATGGAACAGACAGCATCTGATGGCTATGGAAACCAGACATTGAAAGTTAATTTCCTTTGTAAATTTTTTTATTAGCCTTGACTTACAGATTTCTTACAGATCTCTCTCTCTCTCTCTCTCTCTCTCTCTCTCTCTCTCTCTCTCTCTCTCTCTCTCTCTCTGAGATAGGTTTTCTCTGTGTAGCCCTGCCTGTCCTGAAACTCATTCTTGTAGACCAGGCTGGTCTCAAACTCAGAGATGTGCTTACTTCTGCCTCTGCCTCCTAAGTGTTGAGATCAAGGTGTGTGCCACCCCACTGCCCAGCCTGACTTACAGATTTTTGTCTCCTACCATTACAATAAACAACACCTTCCGTTTTTGCCCATTGTTCTGAAAGGACCACTTTAAACATTTGCTCAATGGTAACGTTCCTCTATTCATTGTCTTCTCTGGGATTCTTGATCTTACGGGATTGGCCCCTGCCCCCTGGGTACTGAGGCACAGGCCTATCCTAAGTGCTAGAAGGAACCCCCCTAAGGCATTTTAGAATGTCCAGAGGTAGAGGGTTAGTAGGAGGGAGCAGGGGCTGGAAGAGGATAAAAGCGGAGCACAAAGTCGGTGTGACATCTTAGTCCCACAATCCTGACTGTTGGGAGGGTGAGGCAGTTCTGCTGTTTATACAAGGCTAGTGCGCGAGCTGTGGAGGGAGTTATAAGCCCCTCCCCCACAACTAACCAACCACCATCCAACCAATGAACATAAAAATAGATGGTGGAGGTGAGATAAGAATCCTAGCCCAGCTGCCTGTCTTGTGTTAAAAGTCTTTTCCCCCTTCCTTCCTCGTCCTCCCGTCCTCGTTCCCTCTCTCCGTCCTTCCGTGGTGTGTGTGTGTGTGTATGTGTGTGTGTCTTTCTTTCTTTTCCCCCAGGTAAGGTTCCTCTGTTTCCTGGCTGTCCTGGAACTCACTCCATAGACCAGGCTGGCCTTGAACTCACAGAAATCTGTCTACCTCTGCCGCCCACTGCCCTGCCTTTTTTTGGGGGTGGTGGTGGTGGAGGGGAGGAGACAGGGTCTTGCTATGTAGATAAGGTTGGCCTGTAACCTGTGACTGTCCCAGCTTCCCGCGTGCGGGGGTTCTAGGGCAGCACTACCACAGCTGGTACTTACGGCACTTGCCGCCTCTCTGTTAATTTGGAGCAAACACGAAGTGAAGGTCCTTCTGCAGTTATGCAGGTCAGAGTTCATTGCCTTTGAGCTGTCAGAGCATAGAAAACACCTGCTTAAAACCAGAAGGCCTCTGTCCCAGTCCTTGCTAGGGTGTGGGACGTTTTAGGTCTCGTGGCTTCTGTCCATCTCTCTTGCTGGTAGACGCCTATTTTTATATGGAAGTGTAAGTATCGACAGAACAACAAGACTTGATGTGCCCTCCTGTGCTTGCCTGGTAGACTTTGGGATGACTTCTCACCTAGTGCCAGAGCAGAGAAGCCCGAGGTCATGTAAGTGGGGTGAGTGAGGGAAACAGGTGCCTGGGAGTGTTAACCTCACTTAAAGCAACACCCTGCAGTGGGCCCTCTTGGGGGACCCTGGGGGAGCTACCTAGGAAATGGCCGAAGAGAGTGGTGCACTCGTTTCCAGTGTGTGTGTATGACTGTAGAGATTCGATTTACTTCTATCTTGTCACACTTTGGTGGCAGTGGCCAGTATTTTCCTCCCCCCAGTGCAAGAGTCCTTGGCAGGGCTTTAACTTTGGATGTCAGAGCTCCCAGGGTTTCATCCATCTCCACGGGCAAGGGAAAGCTTGGCAAATCAGACTTGGCAAGAAGGGGGTAAAGAGAGCGCATTAGCTATTTTAAAAAGAGCTACAAGGGCGCTGCAGCCAGCGGCTCACTGGAAAGGAGATCCAAGGCCAGCTCAGGCTGCACGGGCCTGGGCGGAAAAGGGGCAAGAGCTGGTTCTCTATGAGGCCTGGGCTACTGGGTGTGGTCAGAGAGGAGAAAGATGGGGGTCAAATGTCCTATCTGTTGTCTTTCCTGGTGCTTGGAGTCCGGTGACTACTTATTTATGGTGTGTGTGTGTGCGTGTGTTTTGCGCATCTCAAGAGAGTTTTTTTTTTTTTTTTTTTTTTAGACAAGGTCTCTAAGTAGCCCAGGCTGTCCTGGGAGTCTTAATCCTCCAGCCTTGCCTGCCACATGCAGAGATTATAGACTGGCCCTGAAATTCTGATCTCTCTACCTCTGTTCCCAAGTGCTAGGATTACAGGCGTGAATTACCACTCTTGCCTTAGCCCACACTTAAATCTTTTTATTTTTATTTGTTTATTTGTTTATTTATTTATTTATTTATTTATTTTGTTTTTCGTGACAGGGTTTCTCTGGTGCAACAGTCCTGACTGTCCTGGAACTTGCTTTGTAGACCAAACTGGCCTCGAACTCACTGAGATCCACCTGCCTTTGCCTCCCAAGTTCTGGAATTAAAGGCATGCACCACTACCACCCCACTATTTTTTCTTTAAATATAGGAGTTTATCTATTTCAGCCTGGGCTGAATACATAATTCATAATGTAGGTCAGAATGACCTTGAATTTCTGGTCTTCCATTTCCTGATTACTGGGATTGCAGTCATGTACCACCACACCCAGAATATGTGGTGCTAGAGATTGAACACAGTACTCCCCCCCCCCGCCCCCCCGAGACAGGGTTTCTCCTCCTAGCTTTGGAGCCTGTTCTGGAACTTGCTCTGTAGACTAGGCTGGCCTCGAACTCACAGAGATCTGGCTGCCTCTGCCTCCTGAGTGCTGGGAAAACCCAGGGCTTTTGTATGCTAAGAAAGCATACTACTGACTGAGTCAAGCCTCAGATGATATTATTGTTGTTGTTGTTGATTTTCAAGACAGGGTTTCTCTGTGTAGCCCTGGCTGTCCTGGAACTCGCTTGTAGACCGGGCTGGCCATGAACTCAGAAATCTGCCTGCCTCTGCATCCCAAATGCTAGAGTTAAAGGCATGTGCCACCACCACCTGGCTTTGCTGGTCACAGTTTTAATGTTTCATTTTCTTCAAAGGAATTTTGTTTCAGCTCAGTGCTTAGAACACAGCAGAGCCAGTTGTAGATCTCAGGAAACCACTTTCTGAGGTCAGGGCTGCCTGTGCTGCGGCTGAATGGAGAGATGGAAGGGAGCTTGCACTTGTTTTTAATCAAATCCTTCCAGATCCCAGAGCCTGCAAGGAACCACGTTTATCTTAGATGGCTCTTGCGGCACACTTACTTTGTTTTGGTTGAGGGATGATACTGAGGATTGAGCCTAGGTCCTTGGGCATGCTAAGTAAGCGCTGTAGCACTTGGCTGTTCTCCTCACACTACTCTTACTTTGTCAAGGATTTATTTTTATTTCGTGTGTTTGGGTTGTTTTGCCTGCCTAGTGTGGCTATGTATCAGGTGCAGTACCCACGAAGGCCAGCAGAGGGGATAAGATCCCTTGGAACTGTAGTCATAGAATGTTGTGAGCGGCCATGTGGGTCCTGGAAAGGGAACTTAGGTCCTCTGCAAGAACAGCAAGTGCTTTTAACTGCTGAGCCACCTCTCCAGTCCTACTACTTGTATGTATGTATGTATGTATGTATGTATGTATGTATGTATGTATGTATGTATGTATGTATGTATTTATTTGTTATTTTGAGACATGGCCTCACTAAGTTGTTCAGGGTGGTCTTGAACTCCAACTGTGGCCTAAGTAGGCTGGAACTCACTCTCTTCCTCCCCGAGTCTCCTGGGTAGATAGAATTGTAAATGCACACCATGAGGCCTGGCTCACACTCTTTCATAGGGATCCTTTGGTTGTTTGGGGGTACCCACGTCTCCTCTCAGGTGTGTGGCAACGTTCACACCTTCTCTGAGCATGTCTCCACGCTTTGCCATTGTCTGCGGATGGCCTCAGAATTTAGGAGTAAACAGAAATGGGTGCCCGTGCTGTTTCGGTTCTTGGTAACTTGATGTATACTTGAGCTGTGTCGGGGAGCTTTGCTTCCAGACATCAATACCGAGTTAGAGAAAACTATGCAGAGGGAAATAATAATAATAATAATAATAATAATAATAATTATTATTATTATTTTGGATTTTCGAGACAGGGTTTCTTTGTAGCTTTTTGGTTCCTGTCCTGGAACTAGCTCTTCTAGACCAGGCTGGCCTCGAACTCACAGAGATCCGTCTGCCTCTGCCTCCTGAGTGCTAGGATTAAGGGCGTGCGCCACCACCGCCCGGCGCAGGGGGAAATTATTGCGGCTGAAGATGGACCCTACATTTCTTTCCCATGTATAAAGGCTACATGATAAAATACAACCCGGGCCACAGGTGTTACGTGAAACTTCCTAGTAGCCACATTTTAAAAAAGTAAAAAGAAATATATGAAATTAGTTTCACCGATGTTTATTTAATCTAAGAAACCCCAAATATAATTTCAACATGTGATCAATATAAAATAATTCAGTTATTGGGAGGGAGGAAGTTTAATAACACTAAGTTAATGTTAAGGTTGGGCATAATGTACACCGTTAATTCCAGCACCCATGAGGCTGCCAGGGCTACCCCATGAAACCCTATTTTTTAAAAAAAGGACGTATTAATATAGATATGAGGGTTGGGGGAGAGAGACATTCAGAAAGAAGGGTGCTTTTGAGCTAGGGTGTGGCCTAAGAGAGTAACTCAGGAGCTAATTTACATCTTTGTGTGTGTGTGAGAGGCTAAGCCTATGAAATTGTATATTTGGTACATCTTAGAATTACCATGTGTCAAATGCTCAGTAGTCACCTGGGCTCTGGACAACCATGTCAGACAGTGAAGCTCAGAGCTACCAGGGTGAGATAGAGATACAATCACTCCAGTTTGCTTCTGCATTCCAAATAGCCTGCCTAGCCACCCAGACCAAGGTGGAAAAGATGGAGTTTGTATTGACCACAGAGCTTTAGAAATGGGAATTTTCACCCTCTTCCTTAATACCTTCCTTTATCACTCTCTCCTTCTCCTTCCTGCCTTGTGCTGTCAGGAATTGAACCCAGAGTCAGATATATACTTGGCAGGCACTGAGCTAACTCTTTTTTTTTTTCTTTTGGTTTTTCGAGACAGGGTTTCTCTGTAGCTTTGGTGCCTATCCCGGAACTCTTGTAGACCAGGCTGGCCTCGAACTCCCAGAGATCCACCTGCCTCTGCCTCCCGAGTGCTGGGATTAAAGGCGTGCGCCACCACCGCCTGGCTACTGAGCTAACTCTTGACATGTAATTTAAAAATGTTTAGATTTATTTAATTTTCTGTGTGTTTTGCTTACATGTGTGTTTGTGCACCACACGTGTGTCTCGTGCCCAGATTGTTCATGAGGGCATCAGATCTCCCTGGAGCTGTTGTTACGTGGTTGTAGGCCACCATGCACGTGCTGGGAGTTACCCCAAGTCCTCATCAGGAGCAGCACATGCTCTTAACCACTAAACCATCACTCTAGCCCCTGAAACGTAATTTTAAAAAAGTGTTTCGCCATCACAATCAATGAGAAGGGTTTTGAACCTATAGAGTTATGTAGATCATGGAAACACTGCTACCAATGCTGTTCATTTGCTCTAATCAATGGGTTTTAGAAGTGGAGCATTTCTGCTCCATTCTGTTGCCATCTTATTGGGATTCCCTATACTCTTTATGTCACCACCTGGCAAATGGTGGGCAGCAGATGGATTTCAGAGCCTATGTTACTATTGTTCAGCATTGCTAAATACTAGACTTTCTGGCCAAGTCTCCTGTCTCTAAGCATGTTTGCTCCAAGTCCCTTGCTTTGGAAGATTCTGGCCCAAAGTTGTGTCCTTTTGATCTATGATACAAAAACCAAAGTTAATAATATCTCTTTTATTTCTCAGAAGTGATAAAAAGTGATTATAGCCGGCACTCGGAAGGCAGAGGCAGGAAGATCTCTGAGTTTGAGGCCAGCCTGGTCTACAAATATAGTTCCAAGACAACCAGGGCTCACAGAGAAAACCTGTCTCAAGACAAACAAACAAACAAACAAAAAACCCAAACAAACAAAAACCAAAATCCAAACCAAACAAAAAATCCAAACAGACAAAAAAGAGACTATAAAGTCAGACTTTATTGACAGTTAAAATGACATTCCATCAGATACAAAAAACAAGGCAATACTATTCTTTTGGGGGGGAGGGCGTTGGGACTGGATTCCCATATGTAGTCCAGGCTGGTTTTGTTCTTTAAGGAAGTGACACTGTGCCTGTTCTCTCTACTTTAGTTCATCAAAGCCAGCTTTCAATACTGAGACCTTGTAAGGGGAGAAGGGGGCGGGTGTGTGTGGGGGGAGAACACCACCCTACTAGGCAAACAAAGAGTTAAATATTTCCAGTCTGCACACACGCACTCACTCAGCTTTGCTAGACTTATCTGTAACTCTAATAGTGAATGGAGTTGGAATCCGAAAGTTCTAGCCTACTTTGTGATTGTATTTTACTTTATTCATTGTGAGTAGTAAAAGGAAAGAGCAGGTGGAATTATGAATTGGCAATCCATCTTCTCTCGTTTTATTTTTTCCCTCGCTTTCACCCCCCCCCCCCGAAGTCCCCATCTATTTGGCCTGATTAAACAGCTATGGGTCTGTAGCCAGGCTTCTATATGCTATGACGCCTCTGCTCTCTAGGTGATTTCGTCCACTCTGAGCTTCCTGTGCTCCGTGGAAGCCTGAATTCGCAGAAGTCTCTCCGTTTCTTCAAAGGTTCGCCAGATACTGAGCAGCCGCCAACTCTGGAAGCCTCAAGTCACGGCGCAGTGTTCACTCGGGAATTCTTTTCTCCTCCCATCTTAGTCCAGAAAGGTGACGCCCGAATCCGCAGCGCTGTTCCCCGAGGGAACTCCAGCAACACCCACCTCAGGCTCTAACAATTTCGCTTCCGTAGCAGCGTTTCCTAAAGTTGCCTGAAATCTTCCCTACCCTTTTGCCAACAGAGCGCCAGGTCTCGCTTTGCTCTGCAGCTGGCCCGGGTCAGATCACTGTGAATCGAGACCGGTGGTCGTAGGGGACCCCGTAGAATTACGTAACAAAAAGCGTGGCTGCAGAGAGGGCGAGCCTGACACTGAGACATTCCAGGGGGAAGGGAGTTGGTGTCCTGGACTCGCCAGTTCTCAGAAACTGACCAAGGAAGGTGGCTGAGATAAAAACAATTCGGGAACAAGAATATTAAACAGTCTCAGAACTATTAGTAAACTGTGGATCACGAGTAGTAATTTCTTGCAGGAAACTGCAGCCTTCCGACTTTTGCATTGAAACTCGGTGGTGTACCCGGAGCTGGGGTGGTGGTGGTGGTGTGTGTGTGTTAAAGACCGTGGTATATAAAGTCCAAAGCTAATGAATGGGATTTAATGGTTTTGTTGGCACTATGTAAATATTCCTGCCTAGGAGCGCAAACTCTCTGCAGTTATTTAGTAAAGTAGGGACTGAAACTAAGAGAGAATGCTCTCCTATGTGTCTTCACTAGCCCCAATCAGAAAAGGCGCTACTAACACTGTACTGCCCCTTTAAGACCTGCTCGCTCTCGGTCTCTACAAAAGGGAGTGACCTCTGGGCTTTGACAGCTCCCCTAATAACTACCACCACGCAGGCTCCGCCTACCTGGCGACCAGCCGCGCCGATTGGCCTGCAGGCCGGTATCCCGTGCTCTGATTGGCCTGCCGCTTCCCCTGAGCGAACCTTTAGAACTCTGAGACAGACAATATTCTGTTACATTGTAGCAAAATGGCGACTGTCATTCACAACCCCCTGAAAGCGTAAGTAAGACTAAAAAATGTACATATTCCGCGTGGTTTCAATATGAAAAAAAGGCGCCTTGCGGAGCGCAGCCGGTGCCTGGCTCTTGCAGACGCCTCCCCCTGCGCCCGTGCTCCTCTTTTCTTCTGCTCCTACTTCTTCATCTTTTTTTTCCCTCTCCCAGCGCGCAGAAATGTCAGGAGATGCAATTAACAAAAAGAAAATTGTTACATTTGTGTTCTGCTTAATTGGCTGACCCGGACCGGGAAGGAGCCCGGAGCGGCGGCGCCTGCTCCGGAGCTGCGGGGGTCGCGAGCAGCTCCGGGCTTGCACGGTCCCCGGAGTCCTCTGCCTCTCCCAGCGCCGCGCGGAGCTGGCTGAGCCCGGTCGGAGCGCGGGGCAGGGGGCCGCGTCGTGCGCTTTGCTGAGCTCTGCGCTCCAAGCCCTTGGCTTCCCGGCTCCGCTGCTCGTCCGCCCGGGCAGTCTGGCCGACCGCTGCTGCTGCGGAGTTTGCTGGGCGTTCGCTCTGCCTTACGAGCTCTCTCAGGGAGTTTGTGCAAACCTTCCGGAGTTGGGAGGACAGCGCGCTAAGCGGCGGGTCTCGGGAGTCCTGGGGCCCAGGTGCTTGCCTGGGGCTTTTCCACCCGGGCAGTCGGGGGATCAGGGAGGCCCTCCGGGCGGTCGCCGGTGTGTCTGTGTATTTGTGGGCGAACTGGTTGTAGTAAATTAACGACCTGGATTAACTTGGGGTTGATATGGAGGAGGCAGGGAAGCTGCAGGTCTATGAATGGTGTGCTTGCCTACTCTGGGTGAAAAGCCGGGGCGGGCGGAGGCCGTTCGGGGCTCTGGCGACAGCGAGGGGCAGGTGCCTCCGGGAGACTTTGAGCCGACAGAGGGGGGCGGGCTGCGCGAGGACTAGCGGGGGCCGGTCCCCGGTCAGAGCTGCCTGCCTTCCTTTCCTTTCCTTCCTTCCTTCCTTCCTTCCTTCCTTCCTTCCTTCCTTCCTTCCTTCTTCCTTCCTTTCTCCCCTTTTCCCTTCTTTCCTTCCTTCCTTCCAGTCGGTGTACTGTGAATGTGAAGCCAAGTCCGCGGAGCCGGGGGTGGCCTCGGAAAACTAGTGTGGCTCTCAAGGGGCGCTATTGGTAGGGATGTTGGCAGAGGGTGGATCCCTGGGAATCGCAGCGCTGCGTGGGCTCCGGGTCGGTGCCGAATGTACTAGGACTTCCCCGCCCGGGTGAAAGCCTCTGGGAGTAGGAGGGTGCGCGTGGGTGTTTCGTGCCAATTCTTCCCAGTGTGTGGCGGTGGTCGACCCTGGCTCTTATAACTGCTTGCTACAGCGCCCTAACCCCTGGCTTCTGGAGTCAAAAACATGGTTCGCTTTGGAGAGCAGCAGGGAGGCGCGGGGGGTGGGGGTTCCTAGTGCCAAGAAACGCCTAGGGAGAACCCGCTGCGTTTGCACCCAGCAACCAGGAATAGGGCAGGGATGTCCCAGATCTCGGAGTTTCCACGAGATATTGTCATAAAGAAGACGTTGAAGGCTGAGCTTGAGGCGAGTTTCTGGCTCCAGTTCTCTCTCGGAAGCTCAGCTACTTTATACTCGCGACAGCATTTCACCTAAGAGAGAAAATGTTTTATGGCAGAATAAATGGGCGTAACTTCGCCGCGTCCTCGCCGACTCGCGCCGCCACATCGCTGATGCCGGGAGTTTCTCCAGAACCCACACAGCTGATTTGCAATTTCCTCATTTCCAGCCGAAATCACGTAGCCGAGCTGATGCCGCTTGGTAAACTCAAGTCTGAGAGATCTATTTGCTATGTGTATGGCGTTCCTTATTGGGAAAGTGGTATCCTTGATGCCCGGGAGCGGGCTTACGCTCGGGCGCGCGCAGGAGCTCCATGCTCCAGGGTTCCCCAGAACAGTCCACTTTTTTTTTTTTTGGACTCAGACGCGTGAGTGTGTAGGGGTAGTGGGGGAAGGGACAGAGAAAGCAAGAAGGTGGCCAATCTCGATAGTGGAATCAGTTTTGAATTACACGTGTACTCCTTAATAATTGGAAACACTTGCCGTGGGATGCATTTGTAACTCCGTCTTGTCACACGCACACGGAGCTCACACACAACACCCCTGCCTGCCTTTCCTAGGAGGGGGTTGAGCGGTCACTTTATAATTAGCGGCCCACTTTTGCATCCCGTCCTCTTCCCCCGAGGGCTAAGGGTGTAAACAATAACCCTAACGGCCAAGCTTTTTGCAGGCTGGACATTTTAAAAACTCCGCACGCAGGAGCACACGCGTCGTTACTGAGACACCGACACCATTTGCTTTTATTATTATTATTATTATTTTATTTAAAAAACAACTTGTTTAATAAAACATCTTATATATTTCATTTGTTTTTTGAAGTTGCTGATCAGGAAACAAAACACACGTGAATAAATTATGCATGGGCTAAATTAGAACAAAGCACAGCGACACATCAAGCCGGAGGGATTGATGGGGGCGCAGGGAGGAGGAGGAGCAAGAGCAAGGAGAATGGTTTGGAGGGCTTATGTGTTTATCCTTGTGTGCCCCTCCTGACAATGAACCGGAGCTCCAAGCCGCATTAGCATTTTCTCCGTGTGCGTGCAGGCTCTCTCAGCTTAAAAAGGCAACATCACGGACGCCCCCTACAGAAACTGGCCACACAAAGATTTCCGCTTTGACTGCCGGATAAGTAGCAGTAGTAGTTAGTGTGGGGACGAAGCCAGCTCAGGTTTCTTTCGTGCAACCTTGTGCAAAGTTCTGGCTTCTTAGACTATGGGTCACTTTTCATTATGCTAGCTTTTTTTCCCCTTTCCATGTGGGGCATTCAATAATTCAATTCACTGGGTGACTGGATGGCTAACTTGAATCTCTTTGCTTTTCGTGTGGTGGGGGTGGGAGTGTCTTCTGTAGGGTCCCAAGCGCCTGAAAACAGCCTTTCTTGGTAGCTTGCCTTTCTTCTTGGCTGTCTTTGATCTCCCCTCAGCTCCCCCTTTCCTCCTTGTTGCTTTCACCCTTTCCTCTCTGAAGCTGACAGTCTGGCTTCTCCTTCATTGCCTTTAACTTCTTGTTACTGCCCAACAGGGTGTAGGGTAAGAAACAGGAGCTGCCTGGACAGATTAGATCAGAAAGAGGACTCGGCAGGTGGCCCTACACCGAAGCAGTCACGTCTGAACAAATAGAATTCAAAAGCACGACGGGCATGTATGGTGTGTAAATGTGAGTTGCATTCTATTTAAATTAGCAGCTACATTGTCTGAGTGTAGATTGTTGGAGTCGTCCTCAATTTCTGTATACACAGGTGAGGGCCACATACAGGTTTGATAAAGGCATGTGTGCAAGTTACATACTTGTTGATTTCTGTATACTTGGGAAATAAAATGTTTAAATTAAAAAAAAGTTACTTATTTTAGCTGGGTGTGGTGGCACATGCCTTTAATTCCAGCACTTGGAAGACAGAGGCAGGTGGGTCTCTGTGAGATCGTGTCCAGCCAAGGCTACATAGTGAGTTCCAGGACAGTCAGAACTACATAGAGAGACCCTGTTTTTATGTGTATGTATCTTGATCGGGTGTGATGCTGGTACGTGTGTGTGTGTGTGTGTGTGTGTGTGTGTGTGTGTGGTCAGAGGACAACTTTTGGACCTCTTCCTCCACTATGTGAGTTCTGGGGATTGAACTCAGCTCAGGCTGGGAAGCAAGCACAATCACTTGCTGAATTATCTCTCCTGCCCTATAATGCTTTTCTTGTAAGTTCTAACCTTAATATTCTAGTTTAGGTAGATCACCTTCCCCCGTGTCTGCCAACAACACTTTGAACAGCCCAATCTCTCAGTGACTTCTTGAAACTCTGGCTGTAGCACTTAACTGGGAATGCCTGCCACCTTCTGCCAGACTTGATCATGTACATACATATGTATCTATTTTTATAACTCCAAGCTCAGAGAGCAATAAATGCTATCATTACTTAATTACTCTAGTTAGGGCTTTAATACTTTAACTGTTTGATTACAAACAACGAGAAAAGTAAACTATTTAGTCATGCTTATCATTACGATTACACGTGCACAGTTGCATCAAAACTTTACTGTGTAGAGAGTTACCCTAACTTGGAGGTCAGTGTTGACATCTCTGCTTTATTATTAAGCATATAACTCTGGGAGGAGTAAACGTTTACTTAATCAAGATCCAATGCTGTTCATGTGTACGGATGGACCTCAAGTCTTCATCTTCCTCTCCGTTCTCTGATGTGGATAATGTGTGTTCTAATCTTAAAGAGGTTTGGGGGCATGTGAAAGGTAGAAGCAGACTTTACTCTGGCTGTGGCAGCCAGTTTAGCTATCAGAGAGGAAGGGCCAGGGGGCCACACTCCTGGTCCTAATCTTGTCTTGACTATTTTGGTTGGGGAAGGGGTGGTGAGTAGGCCTAAATGGAGAACAGTGCGGTTGGGGTTGGGAACTGGCAACCTTTTATGGACAATATGCTAGTCCCTTATGGGAAAGGGAACCCTGGAAGCCAACAGAGGCTTGAGCACTACTCTCTCCCTCTGCTTTTACTCATCAGTGTAAAAATAAGAAGGGATGTTGGGGGGAGAGATGGCTCACCAGTCAGAAACACTTGCTGCTCTTCCAGAGGATCTGAGTTCGTTTCCTAGCACCCACATAGAGTATCTCAAACTGCCTATGATACTCTGCAGGAACACACACACACACACACACACACACACACACACACACACACACATAAATAAAATAAATCTTTAAAACAAAAGCCTCCAAACTTCATTAGCACACATTTTTTTCCCATGGGATGATTGTACCCACAAAGGACATCAGTTTCTGTCAGAATTCAAGTGGAGACATTGTCACAGGGTAAACCTTTGAAAATAATGCCGTCTGCAGATCTCCTGGGGAATATCTGAGACCCATAAAACAGACTGGCATCTATCGGTGGCTGACTTGGAAGGTTTACTCCTTCCTTGGTCCACTCAGGTACCTGGAGTTCGGATTTATCCTCAAAAAGCCGTGACATCTCGAGCTGTTTTAGAACCATCCTCTTAGATCAACACCAAACATATAATGCATGGTCACCATGCTTTGTTTTGAGCGTGGACCCAGAAAAGAATGGAAACTGAGGCGGGCATCCATTTTTCAAACTGTAGCCCTGTTGATGGAAAGGACAGTGGGGGCTGTGTCATAAACCGGCCCCAGGATCCAGGGGGCCTGTTTATTATCCCAACCTCAGCAAAGTAACTTTTGTGGTTTTTGAGTGTTTTGAAAGTCACTCGAAGGCAGAAATGTAGCCAAATGTGGCAAACCTCAGGCCAAAAAAAATCCCACAAGTACTGGAATATTTTTTACCCTGCTGAGATTTTCCAACGGGAGTCTTATATAAGCATGACCCTGTTTTAAATAGTCTTTAACTATGAAGGTATTTAACAGGGAATGATAAAGTGGCCTGGGGTGGGGAGGAGAGGATGGGCAAGTGGATAAAACCACTGTGTGGTCTGGAACTCCAGAGAAGGCTGTTTTAACTGCGGAAGAGCCCCACAGGATGAACTGTTTCCAGTTCTCAGGTTTTCTAGCTGCCAGAGTGACTGGGAAGGGATGAGGTGTGGTATTTGTTGTGTGTGATTTGTTTTTCTTATTGGTCAGGTTACTGGTGTTTCACAATCTGTCAAACCATATGGATGAACAGAACTGGCCTCGTAAAACTGTCACCAAGGGGAGGTATTTTGTTTTGAAGCCTGTGATTTGCATTAGAGGTTTAGAAGCTGGAATTAGGAGGTGTTCGCTGGGGGGAGGGAGGGGGCTAGAGAAGTGGAGTGTGGAGAATGTCTTGGTGGGGTGTTTGCGAAGAGACAGATGTTGATGGAGGCTGAGAGCCGACTCTGTGGAGGCAGGGAAGGTCAGGGAGTTCAGACTCAGCACCCCTAGTCATGGGGTTCAAACAACTCATTGAGCCTCCGCTCGGTTATGTCTGCTGAGGCTGGAAAACAATAAAGACAGGTCTAATTCTCCATTCGTTCATGCTCCTTTATCCCTGGCCTGTCCTGATTACAGGGACTGGGGTCACCTCAGGTTGCCAGGAGCGAGAGGGCTTGTTCTTGTCATTCTTACTAATCTTGAGAACCTGTTGTTTGTAACATACCTGGTCGAAATCTCTGTCAGCAAACGTTGCCTGTTTCTAACCCTGTCCCTGTCTTCATTGCAGACTGTCTGTTCTTACCAGTGACTATAGGGTGGAGAAGAGTCTCCCAAGGAGCTCAGCCTGCTCCCCTAGCTCTGCCATCTTGACATGTGCCTTCCCCGAACTTCCTACATCCCTTTAAGATGAGGTGATGCACTTGAGTCCATAACTCCCTCCAAGTCAAGAACATCCTGGGTTTTGGTCACGCGTGGTGGTACACACTTTTAATGCCAGCACTTGGAGGCAGAGGCAGGTGAATCTCTGTGCAGGAGTTTGAGGCCAGCCTAGTCTACAGGGTGAGTTCCAGGACGTCCAGGACTACACAGTGTGACCCCCGTCTCAAAACAACTACTCTTGCCCACCCAAAATGAAACAAAACCAAACCAAAAATCAAACTAAAAAACTTGCTAGTTCTTTTGTCGGTCATTTCTGGTGGGGAAGACAGTTTGAGGTCAGGCTCTTGCTTCTAAAGTGCTGCTCTAGAGGGGAGTTGTGAGACCTGGGAGCCAGTCTTGCCACTTGGGGCTCTAACATGATGGCACATCCCACCTCCCACCCCTTCTCAGGACCTAAGGCTGAGGACCTGGTGGCCTGGCTGTTCAAAATGCGGGCTTTTCTTCTTAGTCTTGCAACTAGAGGAGAAAGGAAAGGCCAGCCAAGAGACCAGGTGGCTTATTTTGTTATTTAAAAGCACTCGGCTAGGGGCTGGAGAGATGGCTCAGTGGTTAAGAGCATTGCCTGCTCTTCCAAAGGTCTTGAGTTCAATTCCCAGCAACCACATGGTGGCTCACAACCATCTGTAATGAGGTCTGGTGCCCTCTTCTGGCCTGCAGGCATACACATAGACAG
>NC_022009.1:21246278-21272219 GCF_000317375.1 Microtus ochrogaster | reverse complement strand
CACATGGTGGCTCACAACCATCTGTAATGAGGTCTGGTGCCCTCTTCTGGCCTGCAGGCATACACATAGACAGAATATTGTATACATAATAAATAAATATTTAAAAAAAAAAAGAAAAAAAAGTGTTCATTAAAAAAAAAAAAAGCACTCGGCTAGACGGTGGTGGTGCACGCCTCTAATTCCAGTACCAGGAAGCAGAGACAGGTGGATCTCTGAGGTAGAAGTCAGCCTGGTCTACAGAGTGAGTTCTGGAACAGCCAGGGCTACACAGAGAAAAAAAAAAGAAGGAAGGAAGGAAGGAAGCATTTAGATAATGGAAAGTTCACATCTGGAAAGATAAGAGAAAGGATGGAATTACTAAGAACATTTCCCCTTTTAAAAAATATTGGGGTTGTAGCTCATTTCTGAGTGCTCATCTAGGATGTGGGAGGCCTTGGGTTTGATTCTTGAGTTTAGAGACAAGGGAACCAACTTTAAACTGATCCTTTGGATTTCATCTAAGTCATCGTCGTACCATGGCACCCAAATGACATGGAAGTACAGAGCTTGTTTCTTTTCCATTTGCACGGCCACAAGAACCTGGTTGCTAAGTGACCGGGAGCTTGTGTGGGCCTGTATTGGTGTCTCACCGAGCTTCCTCTAGTGTAGCTTGTGTTACTGCTGGAGAAATAGCGGTGCCCAATGGACGCCGAGGAGCTGGCTTATACCTGTATGGGCATCAGCAGCCTCTAGACTGGAATTTCATCGCCTTCCCTTTATTGACATCACAGACTCCATTGGGGGATTATTATCAGGCTGTTCTGTGATTGAAAACTCCCTTGGCAATTTTCTGCAAGCCTAAAGGAGGAAGAAGGGCTTGCAGAACTTATCAGCAAATTCACAGAAGCCAGCATGTAAATTCTGAGTCTTAAACCAAAAGAAAAATGAAATAGTTCATCTCCAGCAGACAGGCATCCCCCTTTACTTAAAACAAAACAAAACTGGTAAGATATGCATAATATAAAAAAACCCACCTTTTTAAGGCAGGCAATTTAGTGGTGTTAAATACACATTCACAATACTTATTTATTGTGTGTGGGCACATATACACGCGGAGACACATGCCCTCATATGCCATGTACTTGTGGAGGTCAGAGGACAACTTGTGGGAATCAGTTCTCTTTGTCTATCGCATGGGTCCCAAAGATGGAACTCAGGTCGTCAGGCTTGGTGGCACGTACCTGTCCTGGCTTAGCCGTCTTGCTAGCCCACATTAGATAACACTTCAGTTGCTGGTCAGCCATTATCACTATTTCTAGAGTGTTCTCACCACTCAACTTTATGTGTACTCATTGAACACCTGGCTGGGCTGGGTGATAGCCCAGTGGGCGAGCTGGGACTTGGATGAGCGAGGCCCTCACTCGGGTCAGTCTTCCACACCAGATGAAACTGTGCTCCTCATCTCCTGCTTCCCGCAGCTCAAAGCATCAGTTTGCTTTCTGCCTAAGGACTTCAGATGAATGGAAACTCAAGAGTATTTGCCCTATTGTG
This sequence comes from Microtus ochrogaster, assembly GCF_000317375.1. Classification (NCBI taxonomy): domain Eukaryota; kingdom Metazoa; phylum Chordata; class Mammalia; order Rodentia; family Cricetidae; genus Microtus; species Microtus ochrogaster. Next base: position 21,270,689 of record NC_022009.1, on the reverse strand, counting down.
TCTGGCTTATGTAACGGTGTCTCAGGGGCCATCCGTGCTGTAACAGACATCAGACCTCCGCCCCTTTTTATGGCCATTGTATGTATAGGCCACACTTTGTTTATCCATTTATCTGATAGTGGACACTCGGGCCGTTCCCATGGTTGGCTGTCGCAAATAAAGCTGCTATGAACATTTATGTTAGTAACCGCTCAAGTCTCTGTGTTTGGTTCTTTTGGGTTAGAGGCCTAGATTGCCTTTATTTTCAGACTCTTTACAAATCAGAGGCCACAGTTTTAGATGGTAAAAGCTGTCCCCGTGTCATAACACCTCAGATGATGCTAATAGTGTTATAGAATCCAGCTTCCTCACTGCTCCTTTTCTGGGCATACCACTATGGAAACCCAGAGCTTCACTTCTCCCATCCCTAGCTACAGCGAAGGCCCTCTGTGCCCCCTTTACCATTAGGGAAAGAACTCCTCATGAGGAGATTTGTCACTATGTGAGGGAGGGAGCACCTGGGGTGACAGGACAGATTGAGAGTCAAGAGTGATGGCTCACTTGAGAGTTCGAGGCCAGCCTGGGCTGCAGATTGAGACTCTGTCTCAAACAAAACAAAACAAAACAAAACAAAACAAAACAAAACAATAACAGCACAGGCCTAAAGATGTAGCTCAGTTGGTCAAGTGTCGGGTAACACATGAAGCCCTGAGTTTGAACTCTTGCACTTCATACAGGAGACATAGTGGCACATGCCTGTGATCCCAGCACTCAGGAAATGGAGGCAATGAATTAGGAGTTCAAGACTATCCTCAGTTACATACTGAGTGAGAAGTGAGCCTGGGATACATCAAAATCTGTCTAAAATACATAGACACATAGAAATGTGTGTACACCCGCATGCATACATGCGTGCGTGTGCACACAATCCAAACGAAAAACTCAGAAAACCAAAACAACCCAGGAAGCAAACAAAAACTGAGCCTGTGTTTTTGCAGGGTAAGGAGAGCCTATATCTTTTTTAACTTGCTTTTTTTCTTGCCCAAGCCCCTGCTTATCCTTTAGGGGCCCAAATGAAATAATAATTAAAAAAAAGACCAAAACTTTTTCAGAAATTAGAAACTTGGGGACTAGAGAGATAGCTCAGTGGTTAAGAGCACTGGTTACTCTTCCAGAGAACCTAGATTCAATTCCTAGCACCCACATGACAGCTCACAATGTCTGTTCCTCCTGTTCCAGGAGACCTGGCACCCTTATACAGATACATGCAGGCAGAACACCAATGTGCATAAGATAAAAATAAATAAATTAAAAAATAAAAATAAAGTGGAAACTCCAAATGTGAGGTGTTCCTGGGAGAGCTAAACTTTCCTGTCACGGACGGAGGTCTTCTCAGAGTCAGTAATACCTAATCTATCAGATGGGTATGTGTGTTGCTGGGTATCAGACCAAGGGTCTGGCCCATGCTAGGCAAGTTTTCTGTTGAGCCACATACCTAGCATGGTTCTTTTGAGACCGGGCTTTCCTAGGTATCTTCTGGCCTGCCTCCCTAATAACTGGGGTCAGAGGTCTGTCCCACCATGGCTGGACGATTAAACATTATCCCACAGACGGAATCGAGGCACGTCACTGGCATATCTAATCACCGCTTCTTTAGGAAATGCAAACCTTGCTCATCCCTCTCTGGCTCAGGAGGGGCTTCACGTGGTTGAGATGGGAAGCAGGTGTGAAGATGAGTTCAAGAAAAGCCCCCACCTCTGTTTTGGAAGCCCTGAGTCACCCACAGAATCAGAAGTGGGAAGGTCATTGGGTAGTGGGGAGCTTGCCTTGCAGTGTGGGCTTGGGTCATCAGCCAAGCTCTGGCTCCTGCCATCAAGGTGATGAAGCAGCAGGAAGGTATGAAAGGCAGCTGGAGCTTGTATCTGCCGGTGACATGAGGAAGGCCAACTGGTGGTGTGGGGGGCAGTGGAAAAGGACATCGTGCTTACAGGAAACTCAACAGAAAGGCTCATGATGGGTTTGCATCATTAAGGTACTTCTTGTTTTCTAGCGTTGGAGGTGCTTTAGATATCATCTTGAAGCTTCTAGGGGCTTTTATTTTACAGACGCAAATTAAGTACAAAGCCATCTCGACTTCCATCATCCGGAAGCAATGGCCTTCCTTTTCATGGCTCTTCCTTGAGTTGAGCCCCATGGGGCTAGTCTCAGTGGATCTGACTTAGGAACATTCTTCCTCCTGTCCTGGCCAAATGCTGATTACAAGCCAAATGCATTTAGGAGCATCTACTTCCAGAAGGATCTCTGGGTTCTGTTTCTGCTTCTAGACTCTTAGTCTTTGATAGAGTAGAGTAAGTGTCTGTGGAGCAGGAGGCTGGCTGTTCTGCTAGGGCCTCTCCCAGGGAAACCACTGTCATTGGGGTGGGGTGGGGTGGGGTGGGGTGGGGTGCTGAGAGGAGAGGCAACTGCTGCTGGAGATGGAGGAGGGCAGGGTGTCTGGGGCATTGGGAGTGGAGAGAATATATTCTCTCTCGCTAATTATTTTCCCTGAGGACTTAGCCAATGCAGAACCATCTATTATCGTGGGAGCGCTCTATGGTGGTTCTGCCTGTGATGAATGCTAAGTGGAAACAAGCAAGAAAAATTAACAGGCGGCTGCTTCTGTCCACCTAATTAAAATGCATATCCAAGTGCATAAGTCCTTCTGTTTCCCCAATGTACACACTCACCCTCCAATCCCAGTTACGCGGAGGAGAAAAAACACTTCCCCCAATCATTTTCCTTGATTATATTTTCATCAGGGAAGGACTGAGGGTTTCCCTCAGAATAGAGAAGGGATCCATCTTCCAACACTTAAAAAGTCTCTTGACTTCAACTGGGCTTGGGCATTCTGAGCGTTGTAAAGCATTTAAATAATAATAAAGTCTCCAAACTTTGACTGCAGAGAAAAGGACTCAAGGAAGTAAAGATGAGAGAGGAGAGAGAGAGAGAGAGAGAGAGAGAGAGAGAGAGAGAGAGAGAGAGAGAGAGAGGCCGTTTTCTGCTGGCTTCAGGTTTGTGCTAAAAGTCTAGCTTGGATTAGCAATGGGAACTTTGAGAGTCCTCCCCATCTTTGTTTCTGTCTCTTTTTTACTCCTGTCTCCATTCTCTATCTTTTCCTCTCTAGGTGCTGTTTTCCACAAACACCTCACGAAACCCCGAGTTTTTGCAGAGAGCTTCTCCAAGAGCATGTTTTATCTACTGTTGCATTGGGGGACAGTATTAGAAATGCCCCAAGTGTGTTTGAAATCAAACACACTTCTTCATCCGTAAGGAGAGTCAGTCCCTCTGGTCCCTCATCTCAGCCCATCATTTCCCCACCTCTCCCTAAAGAACAACTTTATTCAGCAGTCATAAAATATTTAATAAAACAGGAAACTTCAGTCCCCGTGTTCAGCTCACCGGCCCAGGCGTCTCCGTGGCCGAGCCCCCGCCCCAGCCCCTGTCTGCCCTCCACGGCAGCCCCAGCTGTTGATTTATCAGGGCTGGCCGGCTCGGCAGTGCATGGAGATTGCTTTTAATTAACTCTCTTCATTTTTCCCAATCTTCAGGGAGCAGCAGCCATTTAATGGTTTTAATATTTTATCTAGATTTATAGCCCCCCCCCTTATTTGTTGTTGTTTGACTTCTGCATTTGCTCTTCCGGAACAGCTTTCAGAGGGGTGTGTTTGTTTGCCCCTGACCCCCTACCCCTAAGACCTTTCCCCAAGATGGGAGGGTGCGTTCCAGAGGAGGTCCTCTCCAGTGGTGGGTCCCGTGATGGTTCGCATCATAGGCTTCATCTTAGAAAACTTGAATTTTACTTGACTCTTAGATGACAGAGTTTACGAGCTTTTCATTAAAAAAATAAATAAAAAGAAGAAAGCAAGATAAGAAGGAAAAACAGAAGAGGAAAAGAAATTCCGAGTTGTAGATGGTAAGGCCCTTTGGCCTCTTGTGTTTGTCTGAGGGTGTGAGGCGGTGGGGAGTTGGCTAAAATCTGCTTCCGGGCGTTCACTTTGAGGCTTATCATCCTGCCCACCATAGCCTCACATAGTTCAGTGCTTATTATTAAAATAATAGATGGGGCCAGGCCTGATGGCACCGTCCTTTTATCCGGTATTTAGGAAGCAGAGGCAGGTAGATTGCTACGAATTCAAGAGCAGCCTGGTCTACAAAGTGAGTTCCAGACCAGCCTGGTCCACATAGTGAGACCTTGTCTTGAACAAAACAAAACACCAGAAAGCAAAACATCCAACCAACCAAACAACAACAGAAGCGATGATTCTTACTATGATGCCCAGCTTGGGCTTGGGGGATGGATGCTGCCTCAGCTCCTCCGTAGCTGGAACCATCATACCCGGCATAGTAGACCCTTGCGGCTGCAAAGGGTGCTGGCTTAGGGCGGGCTGGAGACAGGTTCAGCTCAGTGTTCATGCGGTGGACTACATCTTTATTTAGGCATGGCTGGGATCAGCCGGGCAACTTTTTGGAGGATTAATTGCTGGTGTGATCGGAAGAAGGAAGCGAAGAGGCAGTTCTCACCTTCTGCCTGCTACTCTGCAGTGGTAGGCAAACGTGCAGCTCTGCAGTGCCCAGCTTCCCCGCTCCCTCTTCCCAGCCTGCTTTGCACTGAGGGGTCTGCACCTTCCTCCAATCGCTCCACAGAGGTCTGGCAGACAGCCTTGCCTTTTTAGAACCTGTGTGTCCACAAAATGACCTTTTGACATCCGGGTTCGGTGATATGTCCTTGGGGTTACCTGTTGCTAGGCAACTGCCAGCTAAAGTTTGAGCCTGATCTGGGAATTGCAGTGAATTGCCCTGGGTGGCTTATGTCTACATTTAGGGACTTCAATTTGCAATATCGGCCCAGGGAACAAGAGGCTGGGAAGACATTCTTCCCTAAGGTTTTTAAAAGTCCAGCTCAGTGCCTGATGCCCGTACACACAAAATGTTTGTCTTGGTAATGAAAATGGCCTTCCCTGCCCATCTCCTTACACTGGAGTCTACCTCTGCTCTCTGTGGCTGTCAGTCCAGAAACCCTCCTACCCTTTCTATCTCGGGAACCCAGCTACATGAGGGAGACAGTGAGGGAAAACCTGATCTCAACACTGTGGTCGGGGATTCGCACCCCTCAGTGTTTTGCTGGGCATTTTCTCTTTACCTTTTTGTGTCAGTCCCAGCCCCTTTCAGGAATCTTCTGGAAGCTGTGGATCAGCTTCCAAGGAATAAAGGCACCCAAGTGTGAACCTCCACATATGGCTTTATGGGGCTCCCAGCCTATGATGAATGTGTCTGTGGATGCCCTGCAGATGTCCTGGCTCCTGGGTGACAGCCTCAGCGTGAGTGATGTGGGTAAATTTCTCCATTTGAAAGAATGCTTTAATTAATTAATAATTAATGAATTACACACACACACACACACACACACACAGAGAGAGAGAGAGAGAGAGAGAGAGAGAGAGAGAGAGAGAGAGAGAGAATCTCCCTGTATTAGCCCAAGCTGACTTAGAACCTGGGTCTCCTCCCTCAGCCTCCTGAAGGACGGGATTATGGGTGTGTATACCGTCCTTGGCTAAGGATGCTCTGCATCCCTGTGTGGAGGTAGCCCCACCCTGTCCCACATCCTTTGACATCTCAATAAACTTCGTATGCTGTTGTATGCCAGCAGTTCAGCGGTTCTTTAGCCCCAGCTGCTTCCAGACACAGTGGGTCCACATCTGCCTGTCCCCTCCAGTCAGCAGTCTAAATGTTCCCTTTCCCTTCTGTCGCCCTTGCTGGTCCTCAGGTGGTGGTGTCCACGTCGGCCCTTGGCCCCTCAGTTCCGCACATGCCTTCCCTCCTTCCACCGTGGAAATACTTGGCTGTGCCTGGCTACAGCACAAAGGCTCTGGTAGGCGGTGACAGTGGCTGTCTGTGCTTTTCTGTGCCTAGGACCTAGCTTAGCTGTCATCCGGTGAATAGCTGAATGAATGAAGCCAGGAGGTAGGGACACCTCTCTGCCTGTCTTTAGGATTGACTCGTTCTCATTGTCCACTTTAATGGCATGCCTTTGGGAATGGCAGTAGAATTCTTTTAAACATTCTTTAATCTCATGTGTCAGGACTCAGGCACACGAGCGGTTGTGCTGATGTGGGGAGAATGGCTGCATTTCTGAGCCTTGTCATTTGTTCCAGTAGATACAAATGGTTTGGCTTTCCACTTTAGTCCCCAACCCCCTTTTTTAAGACAGGGTTTCTCTGTGTAACAGCCTTGGCTGTCCTGGGACTCATGTTGTAGACCAGGCTGGCCTCGAACTCTGCATCCTGAATGCTGGGATTAAGAGAGAGGGTCTTATGTAGCCTAGGCTGACTTCAAAGCTTCCTGTGTAATGACTGATTCTCTTGCCTCCACCTCCCAAGGGCTGGGAGTACAGGACCGGGTGAGCATGCCTGGTGTGAGGTGCAAGCGATCAAATCCAGGTTTCATCCATGGTAGGCAAGTCCTCTATGGACTAGGCTACACCCCCAGCCTATTTTGGAGTTTTAATATGAACTAAAGTAGAAGGCATAAACCCTGTAATGGTTGAAGCTAAGGCTGAACTCTGATGATGAGAGTTCACTGTCTGGTTTATTAAGCTCTGGAGTTGGCATCAGTCCAGCCATACTGTTTTATGTCTTCTGGGAGAACACCTACTGTATACTTTGACAATGCAGATGCCTAGGTGGGTAGTAACTCCAATGACTCGATGTCCCCACATGTCCAATACAGGTAGGTTCATTGGATACTGCTGGAAAGGGTGTTCTGGGGTCATTGGAGTGGCTCTATCTCACACTGGGAGAGACACTGACTTGGGATTGTAACCTTGCCTGTTTTCTTCCTACACCACTATCCTCCAGATCCTTCTGTGTCGTGGGTTACTCGGAAGAAAGACTTCTGGGAACTCTCGCCTTTGTGTCTGGAGGAAGCTGAAGGACGAGGAGGAGTCAGACTCTCAGAATTAAATTTCAGTCTTGTTCCTGGTCTGCTGGCCCTCCTAACCCTAACCCTCCTTCAGGGTAGAGGGCCAAAAACCACGAGGACGTTCTGCAGAGTGCAGGCTGTAGGAATGTAACTGTGCAAACGTGCCTGTCACCTCTGAGAGGTCCCATTGCGCTGGCACCTGTGCTCTGTCTGAGGAAGCTGCTCCAGCATGCAGCCGAGCTCACAGGCGCTCAGTAGGAAGAGGGCACACAGGGCTGTCCCATTCCCGGTTCTCATTTCCTTTCTGGGCAGCCATCCCAGGATAGCAGATACTTACACATATTCTGGCCTGATTTTATCTAATCACACATATCTCTGGGGAGTGGGAAACAGGTTTGGTCTACTCCATTTTAGGTCAGTGATGCACAGGGTAGCTGGGATGAATGCTGGTCTGTAACTTTTATAAAATTTGGAAAGTTCGTCAAACTCCCTGACCCAGACCCTACTAGGGGCATTATTTGCTTTCCCAGGGACTAGAGACCCCAGCCAGTGTCAGGGGAAGGATGGAGTCTAAATTTTGGGACCTTTCTGAGACCCAGATAGATCTTAGAGCAGTAAGACTCTTGTTTTTTTATTTTATGATCTGCCAAACTGAGAGGACCCAATAGTATTGGCCCCTCTTCCGGCGATCATTCATTCCTGGCCTTTATCTGCCCAGGATGTTTTCGGTTTACAGGGAAATACAGACCCAGAGAAGCTCTGATGGATGGGACCGTCTTTACTATTGCCCAGGTTTGCCCCAAGTGTCTGTCTCCCGTGTTACCCAGATGAACTGGTCTAAATGGAGCAGAGCTCAAGACGACACCCACAGCTCTCACTGAGACCCAGAGTGGGTATTCTTGGGCAGCCTCTTCTCTCAGCATCTCTCCTTTGGGCTCTACTTCCTGCAGCTTCTCAAATCCCCAGGAAGGAAAATCCCACTAGGAGCCCGTTGACTTTTCTTTTGCCTTCTGTTTCTTATTTCATTTCTCGACTCAGAGCTAAGCTGCCCCAAGGCCCTCCGAGCCACGGATGGAGGAATAATCCACTTACCGTTTCCTGCCAAGGCTCGCGCCTCCAGCCTGTGCTTTCTTCTGACCCCTCCTCGCTTGCCCCTCTTCCCCATTCAGCTTTCTCCTTTGCCCTGTGGACAGCACTGCCATCTGGAAGAATTAAAAGGCACAAAAGGCAGGAAAGAGTATACTAACCTTGTCTCTAAGGATGGTCCGCTGGATCTCTGAGTGGGAATGGGGAAGCGAGGAGGGAAAGACAAACTTGGAGGAAACAGAGAGAATCTGTGGGGATGTGATGTGCTAAGAGGTTGTTCCAGGCTAGGAGTTTTTTGTTTTGAAACAAAACAGTAAATTTTTATTTTTTTAAAGACAGGGTCATTATGCAGCCCTGGCTGACCTGGAACTTTGTAGACCAGGCAGGCCTTGAACTCACAGAGATCCACCTTCCTCTACCCCCAAGTGCTAGGACCAAAAGAAAGGCGTGTGCCACTACACCTGGCATATAGTTTTTAATAGCAATGTTCTTTGGCAATGTTCCACATGTATATAATAAGGCATTCTGATCACGGCCCCGACCTTCTCATCTTTGTCTCTCTCTGGTCATCCTGGCCAAGAAGCCCCCCTTCCAATTTTGTGACTTTTTGTCTTGTTTTTGTTTTGTGATAAAACGATTGAGAGTTTGAGCTATTCACCAGAGCCCAGGGACTCAACAGTGGCTGCACCACCGAAGACAAGGACTCCTCTGTCTCCTTCAGCATCCATGGACAGCCAATAGTTCCCTAGGGAAGTAGTCTTTGGAAGCAGGAGAAGGTAGATCAATGTCTATAACCATTCTACCCTGAGTTGACCCATCTAGTGTCTCTTAGAAGCTAAGCAGTGTCTATCCTGGTTAGCATTTGAGGGGGGAGAAAGAAGAGCAGAGAAGGAGGGGTAAAGAGATGTGGACTCCCATCTGCCTTTGGGACCCCGGCAACTGGACAAGCTCTGTAGAAAGTGTGGCTGGGGAGCTCTGCATGGGAAAGGGAAGTGAAAGGTTTGGAAAGTATTTGGGTTACTCCATTAAGATCCCCTTATCTGGAGCCGGGCGATGGTGGCACACGCCTTTAATCCCAGCACTTGGGAGGCAGAGGCAGGCGGATCTCTATGAGACCAGCCTGGTCTACAAAGGGAGTTCCAGAACAGGCTCCAAAGCCACAGAGAAACCCTGTCTCAAAAACGCAAAAAAAAAAAAAAAAAATCCCCTTATCTGGGTGACTTATTTGGGTGACGACTCCATTAGGACCCCCTATTTGGGTGACTCCATTAGGACCCCCTATTTGGGTGGCTGTATTAGAACCCCCTTGTTTGGGTGACTCCATTAGGACCCCCTTATTTTCTGGGTCAGGGAAGATGAGGCGGGAAGGAGCATGAGAAAGACGAAAATGTTGGGTGTCTATACACAGATGTGGTGGGCACTTTCCCCCAGGCTGGGCTCTAAGTGTGCCTCTGTGTGGACTGATTCCTGGAGAGAACTCAGATGCATGGAGAGGAACCTGGTGTGGTGTGCTGTAATTTCGGGTCCTCTAGAAAGATTCTAATTCCAATCACTCTGCTCTTAGGGTTAAACTGCATCCTGGTCCTGTGTTCCTGGGTTATATGTTCTAGTGTGTGTGTGTGTGTGTGTGTATACATGCATATAAACATGCGAATACTCATGTACCACAGCTTGTGTGTGGAGGACAACTTTGTGGGAGTTGATTCTTTCCCTCTACCATATCAGTCCTGGGGATTGAACCCAGGTCATCTGTTTTGGTGGCAAGCCCCTTTCCCCATGGAGCCATCTTTCCTGCCCCCTGTGATGTATTCTGAGTATTTTCCTGGGTACCTTGCAGGTAATGTAGAGATTAAGGCAATATCCTGGTGTGAGCCAACAGTCCCTCCTGATTTGGGACAGCCCTGTCTAGCTGAATGGATAATCTTGACACAAAGGACAGAGCTCAGGGATAGAGCCCAGCCAAGCAGTGGATTAAAGAGTTAGATGTTGAGCCTGGCATGGTGGTGCACACCTTTAATCTCTACACTCAGGAGGCAGAGGCATCTCTGTGAGTTCTAGGACAGCCAGGACTCCACAGGGAGACCCCCCCCCCCCCCCCCCCCCCCCCACACACACACACACACACACACACACACACGCACGCACGCACGCACACACACACACACACACGACACGCACACACAAATCCCTGGGCAGTGGTAGCACACAGCTTTAATCCCAGTTCTTGGGAGGCAGAAGAAGGCAGATCTCTAAATTCAAGGCCAGCTTGGTCTACAGAGTGAGTTCCAAGACAGCCGGGGCTACACAGAGAAACCCTGTCTTGAAAAACAAAAAAAACAAGAAACAAGAACATAAAACACTAGCCAAAGTTAAGTATCTCCCTCTTTTGTGCCTTTAGTTGCCACAGTTGGCCTTGAACTTCTGAGCCTCATGGCTCACCCTCACAGTTGCTAGGGCAACAGTGTGTGCCACCATGTCCAGCTATAAAGACAATAACCTAGAAACACTGTGAGTGAGTACAGAGTAAAGATCCAATCCAAGGCTATGGGGGTAGTTTAGCTAGTTGTCCAGCGTGAGGACAGGGGCCCCTGTGTTTACTTTCCAGCAGCACGGACACCAGTGGTACATACTACTATTGCCTTCCTGTAATTCCAGGAGCTGGGAGCTCCAAGGTCATCCTGGGCTGTGTAGCGAGTTTGAGGCCAGCTTGGGCTTCATGAGACCGTGTTTAAAAAAACAAAATCCAGGGAGGAGCATGGAGATGTGGACCTTCAATCTCCAAGCCTGGTGTCCTGAGGATGTGTTTCCTGGTTCAGACGGAAGAACAAGGCTGAAGGTGTTCTGCCCCGACCCCAGCCAGACACCCGGCCATCCAGCCATGCACTTTCTTTCCAGCCACCTCATCTTGCAGGCAGCTGGTTTTCAGGAGGAGGCTTGTGTGACCCATACAGAGGACTCTTTGTAAGCTTAGACACTGAGATCCAAGGAGCAGCCGTCACGTGACCTGGAGCTTGGGTGCAGGCTCTAGGACCAGAGTCTGGGTTCAAATCCAGTCTTTATGACTTTAGGCAGGTTTCCTAATCTCTGTGCCTCAGTTTCCTCATCTGTGGAATGTGGTAGATGGTTTTGGTTTGATAGGGCTGTTGGAAGACTCGAGTAAGGCAGTGTTTTTAGGGCCCTTAGAAGAGTCAATACCTTGGGAGAGGTGTTGGCAGTGACCCGTTTTTTCATCTTTAAAATGGAAAGGCATGCCAGTTGACACCCGCCCCATACACATCGTCATTTAAGGAAAATGGAATAAGTAGGAGAAAGTATAATTTTGCTAGAATTTCTCAAAGTATGATAACACGGTGATTATTTTTATTATTACTACTAATTAGATCTCTCAAATCAGGCTGGCTTCCAACTCTACAGAGTTGAGACTGATCTTGAACTCCTGATCTCCAGCCTCCATCTCCTGCTTCTCTTTCCAGTGAGATTACAGATAATACTCACCACCATGCCTGGTTAGGATTATCATTAATTTTTCTACTCATAGAAGAATAATCTAGAAGAGGCTTTGAGGAAGATTTATTGCTACTATTTACACACCAATTAATGGCTGCAGCAATTGGGTCCTTGTGAAAAGGAGCAGGAACTTCACCGACCCCGACAACAGCTCACAGAGAAGCAGTGACACCAGTTGACACCTGGGCTCCTGTATCCGGCTTCCGTGTGCCCCATGGCTGCCTCCTCCTTCTTGCATGGATGGACTCTGCTCTTCTTTCTCGCTGTTAGAGAAGGGCTGAAAGTCTCTCCAACCCCGGGGGGAGGGTAGAGAGTCTTGTGTGCTTGTCTACATGGGGGAGATCTGCTGCTATTGTCATTATCTGGGTAACAGGGTGCAGGCTGGGGGCACCCCACTAACCCTTAACCTCCCGGGCCGGCTGGTGTGTACATTTGAGTTTCCAGAACAGTCTTCTGGGAGGAAGGGCTCCACTCTGCTTGAAAAGCTGGCATGCCAAACACCAGACCCCTGTGTTATTTTTAACTGTCCAGAGGTTTCTTTCTTTCTTTTTTTCCTTTCACATGGTATAATTGATGGGACTCAGTGGCCTGGGCAGAGAATCTAAACTTTGGCTTGGTTTGTATCCCTTGAATGGGCATGTGCCTGATAACCTAAGAGAAAAGCCATCTTGTTTCTGTGGGTTGACTGTTCCCCATCTCCTCGTGCACCCCAGCCCCCACCGGCCCCTAGGAAGGATGGTTCTCAGAGATAACCTGAGCTCCCTGTCAGTAGCTGGGGACAGGGGGAGGGACGAGGCTGTTGTCTGTGACCTTCTCCTCTCCTGATTGCCGGGGACAAAGCTGCATTTCAGAGAGCTAAATAGGTTACTCAGAAGGCGGCCACTCCTGTCCCCATCTCTTCCCTTGGCCCTCTTTTTCTGTCCCCCTTCATTTCCCAAGGGGTAAGCTGCTTTCTCACTTAACTGTCCTCTGGGGACAGTCTCAGAGAGCTGCTCTTGTGTAAGAGAGGGAACTTTGGGGGTGTCCGGTGACGGCTCAGACAGTTTTCTGTTCCCCACGTCCAGCCGAGAATACTGTCTCACGCTGACCTGTCTCTGGCTTCATGAATCTGTAGCTTTCTTTTACACTTCCTCATCGCCTGCCTGTCCCTCTGTGCGGCAGCATGCAAGGCTGTGTCCAGTGTGGAGGACATACATTGTACCAGCTGCACCAACCCTGTGCATTCAGTGGTAAATCAAACCAATACAGCTTCTGTCTTCATGGAGCTTGGGGTACCAATCACTTAATCTCACAGCTATATCAGTAAAAACGGAGTCTGTGTTCTGTTGAAAAGTCCACGAATACAGATGAGTATAGTCGGGAGACCTGTTATGGTCTTGTGTGTAGAGGGAAAGTTTCCCTGAGAAGGGAACAGTTCTTGTTAGGTAGTGAGATAGATGTATGTGCAAAGGTCCTGAGGCCTGCTGGAGGACCTATGGGAAGCAGTGTGGCTAGAACACTGGAGAAGGCAGGAAGCCCCGCTCGTGGCTTAGTAAGGGCCGTGGACTTTTTTCTAAACCAGGAAGCAGCCATGGAAGAACTTCAGGTAGGAAGTGACTCCATCTAGTTCATATTCTAAATATTCCCTCCCAGCTATGGAGAGGTTTGGCTACGGAACCTAGGAAGGCAGGGTGAGTAAGTTGTGGGTTAAATGTAGGATACAACAATGAGATACAGTCATGGGCTGGAAGGACAAGGCTTTAGCTGGAGAAGGCCTTGGCCCCAGGGCTTTGTCTGAACGAGCTGACTTCCAGCCCATGTGCCTGAAGCGAAATGACACCTCTTCTTCGCCATCTTCAGAAGTTTCTGTCATTCTCCTCCCATGGAGAGTCAAGCAGACACCTTCCCTCTGCCTGCCCTGCTGGCTGCTCCAGCTGCCTTTTGGGTTCTCAGGGTGCGGTCTGAGGATGTCTATGTGATGGGCACCCTAGACTGAAGGACAGGTAGATTTCCGAAGGCCCTGTTACCTGATTCCTATGCTCTGAACTCTTGGAGCACACAGTTCTGCATAGCCCTGCATGGGAGAGGACAGGGCTTCCTGCGGGACCACAGGAGGCCAACGCTATGGAGCCCTAGGTTGTCTCTTTTGGGTCCCACAATAATAAACCAAGGAGACCAGGGCTAGGGACTAGGGCATCCTAGTCAACAGCCACCAAGGGTCAGAGTGGGTGGAGAAGGAAGCACAGAGTCCGATGTCCGACTCTAAGTGCAGGTCACCATCCTCTCTGCCCCATGGAGGCTGCATTTACGGACCAACCAGTCGTGGCTGGAAAATATTCAGGAAAAAGATTATATTTTTACTGAATACGTACAGATTTCTTTCCTTGTCATCTTCCCTTGCCTTTCCTTTCTCCCTCCCTTTCCTTCTCATTATGTATTTATTATTATCATTACTACTATTATTATTTTGGATAGAGTCTTTCTATGTAGTCCTAGCTAGCCTGGAACTTATTACGTAGCCTAGGATAGATAGTCTTGAATCTACAACAGTCCTCCTGACTCCCGAGTGCTGGGACTACAGGCATGTGTCCTGGTACCTGGCCTTTCTTGTCATTTTCTAAACAGTACAACTTATCCTGCATTTGGTGTTCCACACCAACTAGAGCTGACTTCAAGGATGTGGGAGCATGTGTGGCGGTTGTTTGTGCACACTATGTATGCTGGCTGCTGGGTGGTTTTTATTTTTTCTGGTCAACTTGATACAATCTAGAGTCATCTAGGAAGAGAGCCTTACTTGATAAAATGTCCCCATCATGTTGTCCTTGAACTCAGAGATCTGACTGCCTCTGCCTCCCAGTATTTTCTTGATTGATGATTGATGTGGGAGGCCCAGCACTCTGTAGGCAGTGCTACTCCTGGGTACAAGGCTGTAGAAGAAGCAGGTTGAGGAAGCCACAGAGAGCAAGCCTGTAAGCTTCATTCTGCCATAGTCCCTGCTTTAGCTCCTTCCTCCAGGTTCCTGCCCTGACTTCCCTTCACATAGACTAAACAAACCGTTCCATTCTCTGAGCTGTTGGTCGTGTTGTTTATCACAGTACCAGAGGGCAAACTAAGACACCGGCTTATACGAGGAACTTGAGCACCCATAGATTTTGGTGTCCCAGGGGTGCTGGAACTAACTAATCCCCTAGATCTTGAAGGTTAATTCTATCCCATGTTATCATTTCCCCTTTATACTCTTTCTTTTATGATCAGGGTAAATACATACATACATACATAATACATACATACATACATACATATGTATATGCATATATACTTTTTTTCTTGGAACCATCTCCAGCTTTTCTTTTTTAAAAAAGGGTGAGTACCTCTGCCGCCCAGGCTGACCCAGGACACTCGATCCTCCTGTCTCTGACCCCTACCCTCTACCCCTGCAATGTTGGAATTATAGGTATGTCTTATCATACCTGGCTGTGACCAACATCTTTTGAGGGCTCATGAGTTCCATTGGCAAAGTAGATAGTTACTTAGTACACTTGGTACACAACATCCTCCTGCGAGATTCCAAACTTATGCACAGTAGACAAGATGGCACAAGGGACCTCACCCCTTGTAGCGCCCCCCAGGCCATCTTTAGCCACTGTGAGGGGTGTGGAGGCGTCTTTGTATTCATTCAGACAGTCCCGGCAATGTTCTTGTGTTGGGCTGGGTGAGATGGCAGGCAGGAAGATGTACAGAGAGAACCCCATAGCTGTTGACCAGAGAGGGAGGCAGGCCTTTGACTCAGTCTTCTCCAGCAGTCCTGATCACAGGCCGATCTCCTCCTGCTCAGGATGGGAGATCGCTCTAGGAAGTGCTTCAGATGGCTTTGGGCTCTCTTCATCGCCTGGACGTGCCAAAAGCGGTCTGGCCAGGTCAGCAGTAGCCCCGGGGCCTCATGCAGCTAATATGAGGGTGGGGGTGGGCCACGGGTAGAGCACTAACCCTCTCTTACACAACTGAGGGGCACAATTACTTCCTAGTGTGAACTGATCTGCACAGCTGTGAAGACCCCTTGAAGTAGCTTTGTTTAGTCACATGAACTTTGCTTCATTTTATTCAAAGGACCTTTAGGGTAGCCTGAAGGCTTCATCACGTGTCTGGAAAGGGACATAGTTTAGCTTGTGACCCTGTGGGCGCCAGATGGGCCATACCTTCAGTCTTCCTGGTTCAACCTGCCCTGGAGGCCAGCCAAATGTGACTCAGGAGCAGTCCAGCGATGGCCAGGGGATTTCAAGAAGGAAGAATCATCTTTGCTGCTTCCTTTTCCTGGGGTTGGGGTGGGAGGCCAGGCTGCGAGGGTCTCTCACGGAGGGGTAGAAAAGCTGGAGAACTGGAGAAATGGAGTCCGCTCTAAAGACGGTCTCTCAGTAGGGCTACTGCAGAGCTCCCCATATGGAAGGGTCTGTATAGTACAGTGATGGGTGGGGTGCTAAACAGGGAAGCGAGTTTGTGGTTTGTGTTCTTTGGGGGGCTCTTTTTGTTTTGTTTTGTGTTTTGGTCTTAGGGACAAGATAGAAACTGAATGAAAATGTCAGTTGAAGACTTTGGGACTATAAGATGTAAGTCAATGATAAACCATGTGTGGTGCATGTCTGCAGCTTTAGTACTAGAACTCGGAGGCAGGAGGATCCAGGAGATCAAAGTCATCCTTGCCTGACCTGAGTTTGAGGTCATCCTGGGATTCATGAGATCCTAGCTGAAAACAAAATACTAGGAAACATCCATCTATTCATTCAGTGGAAGCCAAGAAAGTGAGCAAAAGAACACTTTAAATATATATACACACATATATATGTGTATACATATATATGTGTGTATATATATAATTTTTGGGGGAATTCTTATTTATGTGTATATATGTATGTCTGTGTGTATATTCAACAGGACACCGGTGAAGGTCAGAGGACAACTTGATTGTCACCAGTTTTCTCTTTCCATCATGTGGGCTAGGGGACTGAACTCAGGTAGGCAAGCTTGGTGCTAAATACCTTTATCTACTAAGCTATCTTTCTGGCTCCAAGTATTAAGTTGTTTACAGATGAGAAAATTCCAAGTTAAAGCAGTTCACTCAAGATCCCACAGGTGGGATGTATGGAGCCAAACTACTGGGCTGGGTTTGTTCATGGCTTGGGTTCAAAAGGTCAATGAACACCCCCCCCCCCCCCGGGCCTGGGTGGCTTAGAACTACCTGTAACTACAGTTCCAAGGATGTGGTGCCCTCTCCTGGTCTCCATGGGCACCTGCATGAACGTGCCGCACATACAGACAAGCAGGTACACATCCACATCCACATCCATATAACCTCAAACAAACAAAAGCCACTCACCTGTATGGCAGGCTGCAGGTTGCTCTTGGTTACAAATCCATCTCACAGCAAGCAGACTCAGGGAGACTAGGGCTTTTGGTTTTGTCCCTCAGCTGGGACACAAAGTACCCAGCTGATAATATCAGCAAGGTGTGCACGCGTGCCACACTGAATGTGCCTTTTGCACATCTGTGGTTTCAGTCCTCCGTGTGTGGTCCCATCATAGCCTCTCTTCTCCCCCTTCCCACTCCCTTGTCGCGGCAGTTGTTAGACATTTCCCATTTGTCTGAGAACCTCTTCTGACCCCTCAGTGTCTGCTGATGACTTTGCCGCAGACTCCTTCAAGAGGACGGAAGCCCTGGAGCAAAAACTTCCCTGTCACCCATGTTCTCTGTCTCATCGTGACAAAGGCCCCCTCTTCAGGAGCATTTTTCCTTGTGCACCCAGCTGAGAACGTTGCTCTGCACATCACATGTCTAGGATCTGGTCTGTTGATATCAGAGCTTTCTGTGAGTGTTTGTTTGCCTCTGCTTGCCTCTCCGTTTTTTTTTTTTTTTTGAGACAGGGTTTCTCTGTGGTTTTGGAGCCTGTCCTGGAACTAGCTCTTGTAGACCAGGCTGGTCTCGAACTCACAGAGATCCGCCTGCCTCTGCCTCCCGAGTGCTGGGATTAAAGGCGTGCGCCACCACCGCCCGGCTGCCTCTCCGTTTGGAATTATGGTTCATGGCTCCATAGACTTGGCTTGTCATGGGTGTGTGTAGCCCGCTTGGGCCTTAGTACAGCAGTAAATGCCGTAATTTCCCTGGGTCGGTGCCCACAACCCCATCTCAACCTCACGATCCCATCCTGCTGCCTGCACCGCCCACCCCCGCCCCAACTGATATCCTAAGAGCTGCTCATTGTCCGCAGACTTGTCAGTCACCTAAACTAAGGTCTTAGGGCCTTCTTTGGCTCCATTTCCCCCTTCTCCCGACCCATGCTTAGCCCTGAGTCTTTTGTATGTGTTGGGGGTAGGGGGTTAGTGCTGGTACTGCAGATTGATTAATCACAGGGCTTTCCTCAAGGCAAGCACTTAACCACTGAACTACATCCCTGGTCCATTTATTTTTATCTTGAGACAGGGTCTCACTATTAGTCCAGACTGTCCTTGAACTCTCTCTGTGGTCCTCTCAGGCCTTGGCTTGGGATTCTCCTGTCTGTCATTCTTGAGTAGCTGGAGTTCCAGGCCTGAACTACCATGTCCGGCTCCAAGTTCTATTGACTTACCTTGATCACCTCTGGATTCTGTCCCCAACTCTGATCGCCTGTCCTTGAGGCCACAATATGACCCATGGGACCACTGGCCAGAGCTACTTAATTTCTCCCATTAGGCCATCCCCTTCACAGGGAGAACTGTGCACAGAGCAGTGACCCTACTGATTATAGCATCTGTCCATCCATCCATCCATCCATCCATCCATCCATCCACCCACCATTTGCTGAGTGGCAGTCCTGTGCAGCCCAGTGGGAGGGGCTGGGACAGAGTAGCCAAAAGTACAATCTTTCCTTTCATATCAATTTTTAATCCCTTAGAAGGGGACAGAAATAAACAACCCAAATCACAGAAGCATTATGGGTACTTTTTGTTCATTCACCCATCAATTATTCATTGATTTCTCCCTATGTGCCAAGCACTGTAGGTGCTGGGATGTAGCTGCTAACAAGATATAGTCCCTGCCAGAGGGCCCACTTTCTGGTGGGAGGGACCGGCAGTGGCTAAATATACAGTGGAGATGCTGTGTAGGGAAACGAACCTAGGCCAGGGGCACATGTGTGTGGGTTTGCCCCTATGTAGATGGTGCTCTCAGGTGCTCCCTATGAAGATGTTTGCTGAACTGAGATGTGCAGATATTGGGGGAGCAGCCTTGTAGCTTAGGGAGCTGCTGATACCTTGTGCGGAGGTCCTGGGTCGGGAGCGCATCTGTTAGGGTGTGCAGAGGAGCAAAGGGAGAAGGGAGTAGGTGGCGTGTCTCAGAGCGCTGCACAGAACTCCATGACCACCTTCAGGTCTCTGCTCCCCTCCAAGGCCTGGGCCTTTTTCAGGAGGAACCAGCTACCTCTGAGCAGGACATTCTAGTTCCTACTTTGAGCAGGCACGCTCAGCATGGTGGCTTCCAGTTGGCAGTGCCACCTGTGGGAGCTCCCTGAGTCTTTCTAGAGTTTTAGTTCTTTCTCTCTTGGTCCATTGGGCACACAGTAGGTGGTTCGGTGCACATTCCAAGCAAGTGCTTTTGGAAAACAACTTGTTTTGTTACTAGACCGAACTAATAGATATGCAGGCAGACACACGGGCTCTTTTCCACACATCAGTTGTTTTTTTTTTTTTAAGAGTCTTAAAGTTCCAGTGCCAGCAACAGCGTCATGAAATTAATTTGTCACCAGTGCCAGCCTCAACTGACTCACAACCTGAGAGGGAGTTTCTGAAAATGTGTTTCTCATCTATGTGCTAATTTCTCTTCCCTTCTCAGCCACCGTTTCTTCCTCTCAAGCTTGTAGGTGACAATCACCTTCGGGTCATTGGTACTTGTACCTCCTGTCTCCACTGAGCAGATGGTTTCCATCTCTGGGACCAGGAGAGGGAACACACACACACACACACACACACACACACACATACATACACATGCACACGCATAGACACATACACAGAAACATAATGAAATACAGATACACTCAGAGCAATAGACACGCAGAAACACACACATACATATTCATACACACATACCTATACATACATACATACACACAATAAAGAAACATAAATACACAGAAACATGCAGAAACACACAGATACACTCAGCAATAGACACAGAAACACACATGACACATGCACATAGCTAAACACACACAGACAGAAATACATAGACACACAGGTTAACACAAACATGCATGCACAATGAACCGAATCATGTATCCTTATATCTTGAAGGGGGTTACAAAATTTCCTCTTCTTGAGGCTGGAGAGATGGCTCAGCAGTCAAGAGCATGGGCTGCTCTTCCAAAGGACCTGGGTTTTATTCCCAGCAGCCATATGGTGACTCACAGCCATATGTAACTCCAGTTCCTGGGAGTGGGGGCACAGTCCAACATCATCTAACTTCCTCAGACACATAGCACATACATGGTATATGTACATAACACAGACAAAACACTCACACATAAAATAGAACAAACCAGTCTTGTATGGATGATACTATTTTGAGAAGTCCTTATTAGCCCAACACACATTGAAGCCAGCACCGTTCTAGGGCTGGACCTATAGTGGCAAATAAAATGGGACGTGGGGAGTGTCCTTGCCACCGTGGAGCTTGGTTTCAGCGCTGCCTTCAGAAGGGATTTTCAGTAAAGAAGTGAACTGCAGAGGAACTAACCAGAGCTTGAACGCCGAACAGGGAATGCTGAGGATAAGAATTGAAAACAACGTGACCAGGGAGGACCTCACTAAACCTGCCATTCTAGGATCACCTGAAGCAGGGGATCCAGGCAGCTGGATCATGGTGGGGTCCTGAGGGGGAAGTGCAGCTGTTGTTTTGTGGGTGTGGCTGGGGCAGAGAGTTAGAGTTGGGAGCTCATGGAGGGCCTTAGCAGCATCACCACTGTTGAGGGGAGTCTAGGGGGAGGCCCGAGGGAGGCAGGGGGAGAGCAGGGAGAGCAGGCAGAGGATAGAGCTCAGCCCTGGGTGGCAATAGTAACGGGGAGTGGCTGGACTTTTACATTTAGGGTCAGGTGGAAGGACTTGTGGAGGAACTGGATTGGGAGAGTGGCAAAAAATAGAGACATAAGTGACCCCACAGCCCTGGGGCTGAGCAGGCTGGAGATGTGAGGACAAGTGGGGAGCCAGCTGTGGGTGGGCTCTGCTCTGCTCTGAAAGCTTGAGGTTGGGGAGGTGTGGGATTTCACTTTAGGTGGAGACATCTGGTGGGCAGGGGTGTTGCTGGAGTCCTCTGTTTTAGGGTTCCATCTGGGGAGACTGGAGTACTGAGTCAGGGGTCTCACCTAGACTCTGGGCTAGTGAACTTCTCTAATGGCACAGCGAGCTAGTTAGGCACTGAGCCCCCATTCCTATTTTATTGTTGGGAGCTACAGACCCCTGTCCCCCTTGACTTTCTTTGCCTGCCTCAGACCCTTTGCCTGCCGGAGTGAACTGAGCAAAACAACTTGTTTACTTGTGCCTGCAGCTGCTCTGAGCACGAGACCCTGATGGCAGGGGAGTGGGTTCTGGTGAGGCCTGCAGCTGAAAGATTCCGAGAGCTGGGGCGTGGCTATTAGTTAAGGATCCATATATAACTTGCCCCTAAGCCCAATAAAGTTGGCATTCTTGGCACTCTTGTATCAAGGATGACCCATGTCCTCGTGTCTCTGTGTGTATGTGTGTGTGTTTTTAAGTCTCCAGCCTAGTTCCCGGCTCACATACCGTCCCGTAGTGCAGGAGCTACATTTTATGTCTTAAGGCATTTTTTAGAATCATTCTGAGCACTGTTTGCCCGCACCAATGATGTATGCCAGTCAGCTGTATGCTTAGTAGATGCTAATACCGTGCCAGGAGATGGAAGGGTAGCTCAGTAGTCCACCAGCAGCTGTACTGAAGTGGAGCATGCTCAGATCTGAGTCTATGGACAAAAGTGTTCAGCCTTTTCACTAGATTGATACTAAATTAATGGCTAATACACTACAGTCTCTACATATAATGAAATAAGTTAAAACATCAAAAATCTTTTACTCATGACATTCTATTTTCATTATTGTGATATAATAGAAAATACGAAAAAGGTTGTGGGTTTTCCCTCCTTCCTTAAGAAGTATGTACCAAGTGCAGACATTAGCAGTATATATCAAGCAAGTGTCTTCCTGTGGCCTAGCTTGCTTATGGGAGGTGGCTGTAATATTATCAAGATCAAATAAGTTTTCTGTCAGGAAAATGCTAGAATCATATACATCCATCCAAATTTACTTTGTTTTCAAAAGTGCTTGAATTAATATTGAGTACTGTCTTAGGGTTTCTGCTGCTGCAACAAGACACCATGACTGAAGAGCAAGCTGGGGAGGAAACGGTTTATACTGCCACACTGCTGTTCACCAGCAAAGAAGTCAGGACAGAAACTCAAACAGGGCAGGATCCTGGAGACAGGAGCCGATGCAGAGGCCATGGAGGGGTGCTGCTTACTGACTTGCTCCTCATAGTTTGTTCATCTTGCCTTCTTATAGAATCCAGGACCACCAGTCCCATCCACAATGGGCTGGGCCCCTCTCCATCAATCACTAACTAAGAACATGCCTGCAGCTGGATCTCACAGAGGCCTTTTCTTCAACTGAGTATCCTCCTCTCTGATGACTCTAGCTTGAGTCAAGTTGACACACAAAATCAGCCAGTACAAGTACATACAACACTAAGCAAATGAATTAAATAATCCAATTATTAATTCCTGAGAACACAAGTTGTTCAGAGGAGAAAATGTAATCATAGTATACTATATCTCTCAGCTCTGAAGATTTCGAGTTTATATAACCACAGCCATAGAAATAATAATCACTGAGGAAATAGACACAGAAGGGAAAGAGGAGAGGATGTGTGGGAGAGATAGATAGATGGACAGATAGACTGAGACAGATACAGACAGGCAGATTGTAGACAGGCAGACAGAAAACCAGGGACTGGAGAGAAAGAGCGTATGTGTATGCGGTAGAGATAGCCAAATCTTTTTTTCCTTGATAGGAATGTAACAATTGAAGAGTCAAGAACTAGTGGTTAAAAACAGGTTGTGTAGACTGGTGTGTGCTAATAACACAGCGGTCAGTTAAAAACACCAACCTGCAGCAGGCCGCTGTTTTCATACAATAGTGCTTATAACACTCACCAGAGAGTGTTCATGAAAATAATGAAGGTTGGTGAAAAAGAAGGACAGCAAAGGCTGTTGAACCCCAACTGAAAGGGGGCCGGGGGGGTGGCTGTCTGGCCAGGACACTGTCAACTTTTCCCTATGCTTTGTCTCTGTGTCCTATGATGTGCAGAACTGGATTGGCTGGGAAGTAGCTGGCATGTTTACTCTTGGCATCAGATATGTCTTTGAGGTTGAGATTCCTTAGTTTGGACAAGATCCTGAGCACTTCGGGGTTGTCTTGGAGGGCATCCGTCCTCCTATCTCTGAGTCTCGGAGGACTTGGGGTGACTCCCTTCTGGAGCTTCTCTGCTGCTCTGGGCTGTGCACCCATGGTCACGTGCCCTGGGTGCAGCATGCCCTCTCTCTCGTCACAGGTGTGTCTCTAGAGCAGAGAGACTGACAACAGCCCGTGGAGGGCACATGGGTGTGAAGCCACACTGCTCAGTCCATCCCCTCTGTTCCCTGGGCAAGGGTAAGGTCCAGTGGGATGACCAGGCACCAGACTGTACTAACAGATGGGAAAATGTGATTCTGTTAGGTTGGAGGGGATGGTGTGGGTGTGGGAGGAAGCCGCGGAGAACTGTGATAGCCAAAGAGAGACCAAGGACTTTGAAAATCTGGGTAGACAGGCTGCTAGGTGGGCACTCAGCTCAGCTTCGGGGAAAACTCTCTCCCAGTTGGTTGTGAAAGGTGTTCCTTGCGTGTGGGTCCCTATAGAATAAATAGAAGATGGACAAATGCTTCGAGAAATACTTCTTCATGATCAAAGGAGTCTCTGAGTAGGACCGCAGAGCTAGAATGGAGTCTGAAACTCTTTGCCTGGGTATAAGGCCAGGGGACTGTCACCTCTTGGAGGGAAGGATGGTACCCTAGCTATATACATCCCCAGCCCCACCCAATCACCGGGCTGGTCCCTGGGTGCCTAGTCCTAGTTGTGGTTTGAACCAAAAGGGCCATTAAGAAGCGGGTTCATTCACCCTATGGAAGAGCATAGTTCAGGAGTTAGTCACCTGTTGAGAGCCCTTACCTGGGGAGAGCATGTGTGTGGCTAGAGCCAGCTTCCCCAGATCTTCCTTATTTCCGTGCCTTGCTGTGGCTTGAGGAATTTAGTTGGGTCACAGGGTGGTGAAGTGCACAGCAGAAAGTCTCAAACACACCTGGCCTCGGTTGGGCACATTGCAGCTGTGTGGCTTTGCTCCCCCGACACAGCTCATCCTCGCCCCAAAGTCCCAAGGAGTAAATGAGACCTACACACGGAGCTCACTGCCCAGCTCCTTGGCTATATGCCAACCCTTCCTGGCAACCCTGAGGACTTGAGTTCCGGCCCGCTGGGTGCTTGTAAGCTAGGTGCTAGGGAGGTGGAGGCAGGTCGACCTTGGGGGTGGATGGCCAGTCAGTTCTGTTGAAGGGAGAGGGGCCCCTTGTTCCATCTGCCCGGTTAGCTTAACCCCTGAAATAATCATACAAGGGAGGTGGAGGCAGGTCGATCTTGCGGGTGGACGGCCAGTCAGTTCAGCCTTACGGGTGAGCTCCAGGCTAATAAGAAACCCTGCCTCAACACACACACACACACACACACACACACACACACACACACTCACTCATGCACACACTCACACACTCACTCATGCACAC
>NC_022009.1:21191727-21246178 GCF_000317375.1 Microtus ochrogaster | reverse complement strand
GCCTTGTCAACACACACTCACTCATGCACACTCACATACACACACACACACACACACACACACACACACACACACACTCAAGGTGACGACCGAGGAGGGACACCAGAAGCAGTCCTCTGGTCTCCATACACGCCTGTGCACGTGCACACCCACCCACAAGTTGCTGTTATTTGTCATGATAGTAGCAGGAGTGGCTCACAGACACTTGCAGAGGTCACTGCTCCTCCCCCCACATCCAGGGCATGGGTCCCCAGCTGCCGATGGACTGACTACCTTATGACCTTGGCTTTTGTTTTATTCTTGCTCTCAAAAAGACCAGATTGTTTTACACGAGAATCCTTTTCCTGCATTGCATCAGCCTCTGGTTGGCCATTTACGTGCTGTGGCCAAAGGTTCATGTGTTTTCTCTCTATATGTGGTGTGGAGGTGCTGCCTAACAATAGCTTAGCAAATAGTTATTCTAAGCTCTTCAAACAGAAACCCCGGGCGAAGGGCTCCTGTGCAAGGCGGCCTGCCTTCCCTGTTAGCTCTTCCAGGACCCTCCTCCAGGTCCTGGGTCTGTAAGGGCACTAATGGAATCTGCTGGAAGCGAATTAACTTGTGAAGAAAGGGCTAACAAATCACTTCAGCAGTCGGTGTCGGCCCTAGCTTGACCAGAGCTTCCCCATCCGTTCATGAGTCTTCTCCCCACTTCGCATCCCTTTTCTGGGGAGCCCTGGGTGTAGTGGGGTCTCAGCCCTGAAGAGGCAGAGATATGGCTGGCAAGGTGAGATGCCTGTGTAGCTCACTGCGGCCTCCTGTGTGGGAAGCCCATGCAGGGCTCGTGTCTTGTTCGCACTGCTGGCTTTAGACTGGCCTAGTCCTTGGTCCTTAATCTGGGATGAGAAACCTTAATTGAGAAAATGTTTCCTCCAGACTGCCTGTAGGAAAGTCTGTGGGAGCATTTTCTTGATTAATGATTGATGTGGGAGGACCCAGTCCACTGAAAGGAGTGCCACCCTTGGGTAGTTGGTTTGGGGTGTATAAAAATCAAACTGGGCAAGCCATGGGGAGCAAGCCAGTCAGCAGCACCCCTCCTTGGCCTCCTCTTTACAATAAGTTTCTGCCTCCAAGTCCTTGTCCCTACTTCCTTAATGATGGAGCGTGAACTGAGGGTTGTAAGATAAAACAAACCCTTTCTTCCCCCAAGTAGCTTTTGGTCATTTTTTTTTTTTTATCACAGCAAGAGAAAATCCTAGACAGTGACTCGTGCCAAATCAGAGCTGAGAAAAGGGGCCAGTAGATAGCTATGCTCTTAAGCCTAGGTATGGGGTGGGGTGGGGTGGGGTTATCTTCCTCACTGTCTAGAGCAGCATCTCCTGCAAGGACCCCTGCTCCTGAAGGTCTAGATCTTCTTAGAAGGTAGTTTCCCTCCCTAGACCTGGGCAGACACCTCCCCCAGAGAGGAAATAGAGAATATTCTGGCTGGGGTAGGGTAAGCATCTTCTAGATTTGGTCAGAGAAGAAAGGAAGTTGTTCTACTTAGAGGAGAGGGTCTAGGATAGTGGTTCTCAACTTGTGGGTTGCAATCCTTTGGGGAAGGGATCAAAGGACCCTTTCATAGGGGTCACTATCAGATATTCTGTATATCATACATATATATGTATATATAATGATTCATAATAGCAAAATTACAGCTATGAAGCAGCAACCAAATCATTTTATGACTGGTATTGTGGAATACTACTTTAGGCAAAGATGTGTGAAAAGTCTTTATGCCCCTATAAACCTCTCTGTTTGTGCAATAATCCAAATCAGACCAAATGAGACCAAATTGGAAAAAGCCCAGGTTTAATGGATAGTAACACTCCTGGGCGGACTTCCAGCCCCCTGGGGATGGAGATGGAAAGAAAGACCAGAAAGACTACCTGTTCATTCTCTGGGGGGCAGTTTAAATAGCCTGTGGGAGTGGTCTTGAGCCTCTCTGGGGACGGGTCACTGTTTGGTGGACTTTCTCGGAGGTGGAATTTGGACCGTGGCAACTCAGAGGGAGGGGGCTTGGGTGGAACTTTCCACTCAAACATTCCAGACTCCTTGGATACATGGATGCCAGGGGCTGGGGTGGAGCCTTAACCCAAACATTCCAGATTCTTTGGGTATAAGGATGTTAGGGGCTGAGGGGATGCTTTCAACCAAACAACACATTACGTTTGTTCATGCTGAATTTATTTCATGATGTACAGATGTGTTGTTTTGCCTGCCTAAGGCACCTGATTGGTTCAATAAAAAGCTGAATGGCCAATAGCTGGGCAGTAGAGGTGGGGCTGGCAGGCAGAGAAGATAAATAGGAGGAGGACCCTAGAGCAGAGCAGAGAGAAGAGAGCAAGGGAGAAAGAAAGGGAGACAGCTGTCAGTTGTCAGCCAGCCAGACACAGAGTAGGACACACAGAATGAGAGAAAGGTAAAAAAAAGTCCCGAGGCCGCTCACCTTTAATCCCAGCACTCAGGAGGCGGAAGTAAGTGGATCTATGTGAGTTTGAGGCCAGCCTGGTCTACAGAGTGAGTTCCAGGACAGGCTCCAAAGCTACACAAAGAAACTGTGTCTTGGGGGAAAAAGTCACAAGGCAAACCATAGATGAAGAGAAACAGGTTAAATTATAAGAGGGAGTGGGGCAAGCATAAGATAAAAGCCAAGCATTCATAAGTAATAAGTCTCCATGTCATAATTTGGGAGCTGGTTGGTGGCCCCCAAGAAAGCCTCCTACAGGTGGTGGGTCACCACAACATGAGGAACTGCATTAAAGGGTCGCAGTGTTAGGGAGGCTGAGAACCACTGGTCTGGAGAAAGATCCAGTGGGGCTAGAGGAGCCGTGGTGCGTTCGTTGGTTCCCTGGGAAGAAGAGCTCTTCAGTAAAGGAATGAAGAAGGGGTGTGGCTGCCACTGAGTCTGGGCGGAGGACACCGTGGACTGGTCCTGCTGGAACCCCTTGGACAGGATGAGCTGCAGAAAGGCAAGTGTAAGGTGACCCCACAGATGCTTGTTTCCTTTAAACCCACTTAGCTCTGGGCAGCGGTGCTCCATCAGGGCTCTAGAATCTAAAATACTGACAGCTAAGGATAGGGAGTAGGATGTGGGATTCTTACTGATGCTTATGCCTGGACTTATTAAAGAACCGCTGAAATGTGGGGTCCCTAGCTAACAGCCCCCTAGCGCTGCCCTTCCTCCTGTCCCAGTGACTCAGAGTGAGTCCCTTGGGAAAACAGTTTGCTCCCATCCCCACTCCCCACCCTGCCTTGGCTGTTGGGTGTTGCAGGAGGTCCTTCCGCTCCTCCAGCCTATAGCCGCTGAGATACCCGCCCATTGGGGCGTGGTCTCTCTCCCTTTAAAAAAGCAGCCACTTCCTTCTCTCGCTCTCTTCACTTCCTGCCCGGCTAGCTCAGTCGGTAGAGCATGAGACTCTTAATCTCAGGGTCGTGGGTTCGAGCCCCACGTTGGGCGCCATCTGTAGTAATAGAAGCCGTGGGCTACGTCCCCATCACCCCGGCCGCCTCCGGCTAGCTTTACCCGGAATAATTACACAGACACTGTATTCTTTTCATCACTGCTTGGGTCTTTAGCTCTAGCCCTTTTCTCGGCTAACTCTCGCTCCTGGACTAACCCATTTCCAATCATGTGTGTCGCACCCCAAGGTGCGCTTACCGGGAAGATTCTAGCCTACGTCCATCCTGGGTCGGAGCTTCATCGCGTGTGCCTCAGAGAGCAGAGCTCTCGCCTCTGCCCGCAGGAGTGGAGCATCCTGTCTCTCTGAGGCGTCTGCCCCCAGAGGAGAGCTGTTGAGTCTCTGACCTCACTTCCTCTTCCGCCCAGCATTCTGCTCCTCCCACCTACGTTCTAACCTATCAGGTCAAGCAGCTTCTTTATTAAATCAACCAATGACCTTCCTCCATCAGTTGGGTTTCTGAGATAGGCTTAGTTGCAAATTTCTCTATAAAATCAGTGGTAAGTTGTCTGTGTTAGTGCACACCTATAATCCCAGAATTTGAGAGATAGAGGCAGAAGGATTAGGGATTTAAAGCCACCTTCAGCAGCGAAGCAAGTTCAAGGGGTTGGGGTACATTAAGTTTGTGGCTTTCCCGGAAGAAAACAAAAATCCAAGAATAAAAACCTCAGAGTACAGAGTAGGCTGAATCCGCAGAGAGCCCTAGGACTGGCGTGAGGAGGATGAGTTTCGTGTTTGTCTACCGGCAGGAACCTCTCACAACCCAGAAGTCTTTGCAGCACATCTTCCTGGCCACGCGTTTCAATGCTCTTAACAGATCAGGGCTGCAGGGGCAAACGGCCCGGCCTTGCCGCATCAGCGAGCTGGGCCTCAGTTTTTGTCTATAAAATGGGGCTGATAATAATGGGCTACTGTTTTCCTCGGGGTAGGGATGAAGTGGTACCCAGGAGACGACAGTGAGAGAAGGTAGGGAGTGGCCACTAACATTTCTGGTTGTTAAGTAAATCATGGCAAGTGGGCAAGAACCATATATGGGGTTTCACTGTGCTCATCCCCCAGGCTGAAGGGTAGAGACAGGATAGTCAGGAGCGAGCCACACTGGGCAAGGCCGGGATGGAGCTGGGGAAAGCTGAGCCCTAGGCCTCCCAGGTTGCTCTCTGCCACCCCTCCTGCCTGTTACGTTTTCCTATTCCATATCAAAGTCTCAATCGCTCTTTCAAGTCCTATGTAGTCTGGGCTCTGATCATCCGGGGACTGCAGAGTTCTGATTAATATTAAAGGTGAGAGTTTTCTTAGCTTCTTCCCTTCATTTCTAAATCAGCCTTGGAAAGGAGAGGGCAAAAGTAGAATAGAAGGACATTCGTGCCCTGAAAGGAATGCATTCTGGTTTGTTGCACATTTCTTCTCCTTCTCCCCCCCCCCCCCCCCGTGACTTCAAGGATTGTGATGGCAAATGCGAGCAGTAACGGCCCAGCTTCAGGACCCCTGTGACTATCATTAAGTCAGGTTGAACTGGACAGTTTGATCCTGGAGCTTCCTACTGCCGGATACCAGAAGTGCAAGGGACACAGGGTGCACTAAGATTCCCAGTGACAGGTTTGCTCTCAACTCTGTCTAGCTCAGAGGTTCTCAACCTGTGAGTCGCGACCCCTTAGGATTGCACAGCCCTTTTACAGGGTCGCTGAAGACTATCTGGAATCCCAGATATTTGTATTA
Source organism: Microtus ochrogaster (assembly GCF_000317375.1). Taxonomy (NCBI): domain Eukaryota; kingdom Metazoa; phylum Chordata; class Mammalia; order Rodentia; family Cricetidae; genus Microtus; species Microtus ochrogaster. Next base: position 21,240,983 of record NC_022009.1, on the reverse strand, counting down.
CAATTCATAACAGTAGCAAAATTGCAGTTATGAAGTAGCAATGAAAATATTTTTATGGTTGAGGTACTATATATTATTGGGTGGCATTGTTAGGAAGGTTGAGAACCTCTAGTCTAGTTGTATTCATGAGAAAAATGTGTCAAGTGTAGCCGTTGTAAACAATTTGGGTTTTCCCATCAGCCACTTCACTTCAGCTTAATTTTACTTCATTTCTGATTGATCGATCATCGCCTTACACCAGTGAGGACCTTGGGAGGTGAGGTTTCTGTTTTCCAAGCCTCCAACCTAAATTTTTCTAAGGAAACACTTGGATGGACAAAGAGGTTTGCACCCTTTGAGAAACCCCAACTTTGAAGGAAGAAAAAGATGGCTTTGATAATGAAGGGATGTCATTCTGTGGGGTGTTTTTGTGACATCGTGTTTGGGTTTTCTGGGGAATGGGATCTGGAGCCAGGCCCAACTGGTGGTGGGCAAGTGGGGAAGGCGGTATGATGTCTCAGTTTCTCCTGAAGGGGAGACAAGGCTGGGCATGTTGCTGGTCTTGCAGGTGTGGATCAGGTCTTGACGTCTGACTGCACAGCGTACTACCAAATGCAGCTTTGGCCTTCACTTCCATCCAGTGTGCATCTCAGGGTGGCTTCCAGGGAAGCCGCCTATGTGTTGACAGTATCGGGATGAAAGTTTGCGGTGTTTTGGGGGTGGGGGTGGGTAGGGTCTCGTGTATCCTAGGGTGGTCTCAAACTTGCTGTGTAGGAGAGGATTACCTTGATTCTTTTGCCTCAGCCTTCCAAGTGACATGCGTGTGCCACTGTGCCTGTCTCAAGAGTTTCTGCAGTTCATGTAGTCAGGAAGATGTTTATAAAATCTACCCTCATTCTTTGCATAGACTAGTGACACATTGCTGGGCATCGGTGGTGCTCGCCTTTAATCCCAGCTCTCAGGTGGCAGAGGCCAGCGGATCTTTGTGAGTTAGGCTGGCCTACAGAGTTCCAGGGTAGCCAGAGCCACACAGATAAACCCTGTCTCAAAACAACAAAGACAAACAAAAGAATAGGGACATGTGATCCCCTTTGGAAAAAATAAATGATGTTAAAATATAGTTCTCGTTTTGTGACTTTTCAACACACAGAAAGCAGTGTTGTACAGGACAAAAGGGCATAAAGCAAGGGTCAAAGGGCTTCCCCGGCTGAAGAGATAGCTTCACTGGTTAAGAATGCATGCCGCTCCTGCACGGGATCTGAGCTCGGGTCCCAGCACCCACGTGGGGTGGCTCAGAACCACCTGTAACTCCAGCTTCCGGGAAATCTAACACGTCTTCTGACTTCAGTGGACTTGCACTTCCCCCGCCACTCCCGTGTATATACAATTAAAAAATAAAACCTTAAGAGACTTGCCTGATGCCCATTCTGCTCTCCGTAGCTGTCCACAGGTTTGTGTAGTCTCCCTTGCATGTTCTAGGCCGCCGTGAGCATGCATACAGGCCTGCAAGTCTGTGCCAGAATAGCTGTTTAGAAGTCAGCTGTGAAGCAATTTCCCCTACTTCTTTGATGATTGGTAAGAGGCGAGAAATCCCGTTCTGATCCTCTAGTGGACGTCTTCCTAGAAACACGCCAATCCCCAGTGTCTGTCCTGTTGCACACGGCACGGGCTCTGTTTAGGAAAGCCAACTGTACACGGTTTGTGGAAAAGCAAATTCCGCTCCAAGCGTTGACTGGATGCGGTGGAGGCTGTGCGCGTTCATGTCGTGCACACCAGCAAGGAAGGTCGCCACACTGCCAACAGAAGCTGAGGAGAGGCTGTTTTAATCGTTTGACCAGGGGCATACCACTTCTCTGGGAATCTCAGAACAAAACTGTAAAGGTTGGATAAACATGTAATGTGAGAAAGTGTGACATTTATGGCTGACCCTGTAACCGGCTGTGATCCTCATGTGTATGAGTGCTTGGATCTGTTTTCTCAAAATGCAAAGACCAGTTAGGCCGGGCTCTGCCTCTGCACGCACACAAAACCCACTCTGCCCCATTTTCGGAGAGGAGGGGAGGTGGAGCCAGGGTGAACTCAGTATGGCAAATGGGACCCAGATTTTGGTGTGAACTCTGCCCACGTGTTTGCTATAGAGGGGTTTTGGGGAACAGTCCAGTTCTTGAAGCTCTTTTTCTGGTTTCTGGTACAGAGTTGTACCCAAGCCTCTGATCCTGTTTTGCTTTGTGGCATCCGAGGGGACAGAACACCGGGAAGCCTTGAGAAACAGCCTCATGGGCAGGTGCCCTGCCAGCCATCTCCTCCTCCATTCTGTGGGCTCAGTCTTTTTTTTTTTTTTTTTTTTTTTTTGCAAATTGAGTATCTCTAGAGAACCAGGTCTGGGGCCCAGAGCTCCCAGCTCCTTTGTCCCTTCCTCTGTCCTCCTCCAACTACCTGCCCTAGCTAGCGGGGCTCTGAAAGGGATAATGTTTGCCTTGAAAGCATCTTTTGAGGATTAATTGATGTCTGCTCTATGCTTTGAAGATAGGGGAGGGGGCAGAGAGAGTCAAGTCCCTGGGCTGCCCTCAAAGCTCACCCGGCCCCGTTCTAGCTGGTGCCAGGTCTGACCAATGGGGGTGCAGAATGAGCCGCCTGTCCCGGCCACCTTCTTGAGCATCTCATTTCCTCATTACCCGCGGTAGAAGGGCGAATGCCCCCGCATGGAGGAAGAAATCCTCAGGTGGGCATTTAGACATTTTTTTTTTCTAAACCAGGAGAAAGAATATTAGCATCAAAATGATCATCCCCAGGGAAGTTAGTTTGTGGCCGTCTGTGACATTTCCTCATTTGGAAATTGTTCTCTCTTTCTAAAAAGCTTTATAAGTGTCAGGGGCAAGAGGAGTTATAATCTGCCACCTCTCAAAGAAGTCCCTCTGCCAGGCTATTGATATGCTAATTTCATGCGGTTTGGGGAGGAAGGGATGACACCTGCTTCAAGATAAGTGTTTCCATCTCAATGAATTCTTTGTAAACAGAAGAAAAGGAACTGGCAAGGCCACTTATTGGAAAGATCCAGATAGTACAGTGTGAGTTAAGAAATGGGGGGTTTGGCCTGGCACAGCGGCCCACACTTGTAATTCCAGCACCTGGGAGGTGGAGGAATGAGGGTCAGGAGTTCCAGACTCCGTAGGGGGGAAAAAAAACTCAACTAAAAAAGGTTTATTTTGGAGGCCACACCAATCAGAATGAAATCAATGACTGTCTCCCAGTTATTGTTATTGCAGAGAACAAGACTCCAGGTGCAAGACAGCTCAGCATGTTGGAATACTCTGCCAAGGCTTTGGGTGGTACTGGGGTGCAAAGAGGGTTGGAGCACCCAAGGCTGAGCTTTCCTTCCAATGGGTTGGCCAGAGAGCAGCCTTCCCTTCCTGGGTGTTTGGATGAACTTTCTGGCACCTGGACCTCAGAGAGTCTCTCAAGCACATCACGGCTCGCTATTGAGCTCAGGTCTTATTAATAGAGGCCATTGTCCTGCCGTGTGATACTCCTGGCTACTTGAAAAATCTGCAGATCTGGCAATCCGGATCTGCGCTGCACCTCGGCTACCGACTGTTTGGATAGGGCAGTGGGATTAGCAGCGCCTGGGTCATCCACCTGGGCGCATGATGCCAGCGTTCCATTCCCTGTCTGCAGAGCTAATGAGGAGGCGTGTTATCTAGAAACACATGTGTGAATAGGCCTGGGCGAGTAGACACACGCTCAAGGGATTCAGGTTGAGAAGGGATTAGCTTTCTAGAGAGGTCACCCCTTAGCAGGTCGAGGGTACCTAAGCCGAGCAGCAGACTTGAGAGCAGGAAATCTCGGAGTGAGGTGAAGAGTGCTAGATTGTCATGGGACACAGTAGACGATGTGTTATCCAAGGGAAGTGCCCACTGTGTGCCCACCGCATGCTCACAGCTTTGCAGCTGCACTGTGGAGGACTCAAAGGACCCATGTTTCCGCCTCTGTCTAGTGTCCAGCCCTGCACAGGGCCTGGGGCAACCAAGAGCTTGATGAACCTTGTGTGGCAACAGGCAGGATGAACTCGCCCTTGAAGCCGCCTTTGAGAGCAGGTGAACTAGTATCTCTCCTCTCTCCAGTTTGGTCATTAAAATGGAGATCCCAGTGTAGGTGCTGTAGACTCAAATCCCAGGGGCTCAGGCAGGTCATGTCCTCATGGGAGAAGTAACAAAGCAGAGGGGACTGCAGTCAGCTGGGAGGGTTCTGTTAGCCTGGTAGGGTGCTCAAATTCAAAAACAACCTTTCCTTCGTGGGAGAGGGGAGTCCAGCATTGTCAGAGCTCCAGAGTTCTCCATAGGTTTAAAACAGAAGTGTGTATACAAATTCCGACAACTTAAAAAAAAAAACCAAACAAACCAAAATACCAAAACCACCATTACTCTATTTTTGACAGGCTCTTTCTATAGGTCAGGCTAGTCTGGGACTTGCTATATAGCTCAGCCTGGCCTTGAATTTATGATCATCTTGCATCCACCTTTAGAAATGATTTCATGTGTATGGATATTTTGTGTGCACGTATGTCTGTGTACCATGTTCATGCTTGGCGCCCCTGGAAGCCAGAGAGGGAGTTGAATCTCTTGAGCTGGAGTTGTATTTGCTGAACTGGAGCTGTAGATGGCTGTGAGCTGCCATGACGGTTCTGGGAGTTGAACCCGGGTCCTCTGGAAGAGCAGCAGTGCTCTTTACAGCTGAGCCATCTCTTCTGCCCTTCTGGGACTTCCCAAGGGCTGGGATTCCAGTGTGTACTCTTGTACCTAGCAAGAATAGTTTTTTTCTTATGGTACTGAACCCAGGGATGAGTACATGCTGGACAAGTGCTCTACCACCAAGTTACATCCTCATCCCTGAATTCTGACAACTTCAAATATAATGAACTAATTCTTTGAAAAGTATAATGTAGACCAAAGGAAAGATGTTTGGAGGTCATATTGACTTGTACCCTTAGGTTTGCAAGCCCTGGATAAGGCTTTCCCACTGGGCCATTGAGTTGGCTTTGCAAGTTGAGGGCGTAAAGAGCAGCAATTTCTTATGGATAAAGAATGACTGCAAGGACCAAGACGGGTGAAGGGAGGATGCAAAACTCGGACTATACCGTCACCAGGCTAGACCAGCATAGCCGGCCCCTGAAGGCTTCGGTGAGGATTGCTGGAAGGTCAGTAGGAAATCCAGGGACAGCTGGGGGAAAGTGTGCACAACTGTGGGTGGTAACTGTGGGGGCAGGTAGGGTGCAGAGGTCACCGAGGCCTCAGGACAGCTCTGGAGGAGAAGGCGGAAGTGAGCTGGCGTGGACTTGGAGCTGAAACTGTTTATCCTCTGCCCTCATGTAGCCTGGAGCGTGTGTGCACATCCCTGCTGGTCATGCACAGAGGAAAAGCATCACAGTCCCCAGAAACATCTCTGGGCATCTATTGGGATGAGCATGAGTTGGCTCAGACCTCGAAGTTTGTCCTTGTAGTTAGGAATAGAAGTCGGTCATACACGGAGAGAAGTAAGGCAGCTACGGTGGGTTCAGAGAACGTGGGTTTGGATCGTCCCTTTTTACTAGCCTCGCCACTGGACCAAGTTACTGACCTTTGGAGAGGCAGGGTGGCCCATTTGGGGAAAATAATTGTGCCTACCTCGAGAGTTATTGTTAGGAATAAAACGAATCGGAGTGCCACAATGCGTGAGGAGTTAGTTCAGAGCCTGGGACACGCTAAGTGCTCAGTTTGAGCTCGTTATTATGAGACAAGCTGTAACCTCAGCTGACTGTGGTTAAGCACAAGATCCATTGTCTCAGAAGAGAGCTGACAGGAGACACAGTGCAAGGTCACCCTGTCCCTGCCCCCATTACAAATGCATTCCTAAACAGAGACCCTCTAGCCTGAGTCCCTGTTTCCCAAAAGTGTAGGAGACATTTTACTTACATGGATAAACATCATCTAGGGGACTTGAGTAAGTTTCTTTGGGGCTGGTTATATCTCTATTACATAATGGCATTTTTTAAAAAAAAAACCCATTTAGTTTACAAATAGTTTACTAAGAAATTACTATGACCCAAGCCATAAGAAATGGCATTTGGGATGTTGAACACAATAAGACAAAGGGTAACCAAGTAATTAGTTGAGTTTACAGAGAGAGAGAGAGAGAGAGAGAGAGAGAGAGAGAGAGAGAGAGAGAGACGGACTGAGAGAGAATCAGTTCTGTTCTTCTACCATGGGTTCTTGAGACAGAACTCAGGTCTGTAGACTTAAGAAGTTAGCATTTTTACCTGCTGAAGCTAGCGTATAGGCTAAGCTGCTATGACAAAGAGATCCCGAAATAGAACGGCTAAGACAGGATTTAGCTGTCAAGTCAGTCATAAGGAAAGCACATCAGATTGATAAGCAGGAGTTTTTGTTTTGCACCCTTAAGTCTGTCTCAGGGTGTAGGAGGTGGAAAAAAAATCCAAGACAAGGCTTTGAGATGGAGCCATTCCCATCCTATTGGCTGGAATCTAGTCATATGGCCACATCTAGCTGCAAGAGATTCTGGGAAATGTAGTTTAGAACAGATGAGCCTATGCTTAGGTCATATTGTGGCTAGGAGTTGCCACAAAGAGAGAGAAAATTGTAAATACTGAGGTGGAGTTAAGAGGTCTAAACAAAATGGATAGTGGCCTGTAAAGTCCCCCAGGAGCCTAGGGAGAATTTTCTTCTTTCTTTCTTCCTTCCTTCCTTTCTTTCTTTCTTTCTTTCTTTCTTTCTTTCTTTCTTTCTTTCTTTCTTTCTTTGTTCCTCCTCCTCGTCTTCCTCCTTCTCCTTTTTGACTGAACACTAGGGGTTCAAATGAAAATTAATACAGGCTGGGAAAGCACTCTACCCCAAGCCTGAGAACTTTATTTGAGGAAAGTCTTGAGGTTCTTTCTAGAGTTCTTTTGATAGAGGAGAAACATGGATGTCCCCTTTCTGGGTGCAGCATTGGCAGGTCGGGAGGTCCTCCACCCTGGAGCTAGTATCTCATGATGAGCAGAAAAAGCTTATTTTCCACCTCTGCATGTGTTGAATAGTGTCTTTCTGACTTCAGAGCAACACACTTGAACATCTCTTGGCGATATGTGCAGTAGGTAGATTTTAGCAGAGACACATGATAATGGCCTCCCAGCAACCATCTCACCCTTTGGTGTGAGGAGTCCAGTACCTTGGAACTGGACTTCAGTTTCTTCTGGAAAGGTGTGTTAGGTGCAGCTGTTTGCACCCGCTGTGGTTTCACTCTTCAAAAGCATCTTGTTGACTTCCAGGAAATGGGGAAGATGTGGGAGAAGGAGGCATGGGCTGGAAGAGTCTCAAGTGTTCAAGACTCCACCCATCTCCATCTCCACAAGGAGAGGCCAGTGGAGAGCACCAGTGTGAGCATAGCAACCAATTAGGCAGAGCAGCCGAGGGGCTGGGTCAGACAAGCTTATTCTCCTTCCCTTGAGGAAGGCTTATAAGGGTCTGTGGTTGTCTGTGAGAGCAGGCTGGAGTTGAGCTTCCCATCCAGAGTATCTCAACTGAGATGCTAACATTATCTCTGCTCTGGTTTTTATGCACAGTCAGAAAACCGTTCATCAGAAGGCTTCGGGTGCATGCTAGTGTTTAGACTGTACCTTAGGGCATTCTGAATTAATATGAAAGAAACATACCTGGTGATCCTTATGGTCATAGTTATTATACACCGTATTTGAGTCTGAACATGATTCTGTAATGTGCCGTGAGCTTCATCACAGTGTTCTGTGTTTCTTAGGCTTCAAGAACAGAGCACTTGGTGTTTCCCCTCCAACTGCAGTGAATGTAATATTACTAAGTTTCCTGAGTCAGGGGTGGGGCGGGTGTCAAGGGCATTTACTGGGACAACCTACTCTGTCCAAATAGAATGACATCAATGCGAAAATGACACTGACTTCAAATCTAGGAAGAGACCATTTTCTAACAACATTTTGAAGTAAGACCCCTGGACGCCTATGTGAGCCTCATCACTGTAACTCCTACACCAATATTTTATATGCCTCCATTGCCTCTGGTCCAGCATAGCACCCGGCCCAAGGCCAAGACTCAATAAACACCTGTTATGAAACAGGAAGAGCAGAGACTAGGGACAATGCCAAGCTCTGTCACTTAGTATCTGTGTGCCTCTAGACAGTTTATTTACCTGTTCTGGATCTCCATTCCAGGCTTATGATGGGAAATATATCAGTACCTACCTCATAGACAAAGACTAGATATGTGAGCTCTTATAGAAACTCCTAGCCCATGCAAACCCTTCATTGGCTGTTCGCATTAGCTGTTATTGGATCATTAATGACTAAACAGAAGCCCAGGTTTGCTTGCTAGAATTTTATAATGAGTCTTTTTGGTCTCCTTCCATTTGGTCAATGTTGATCAGCCCCTTCTCCAGTCACTCAGACATTCGATTTCCATATAAAACTATCATGTCTTTTCCTCTCATTCCAACAATTTAAAGATGTTTTAAAAATAATTATTTTATGCATATGGGTGTTTTGCCTACAGATATGCTTGAGCACCACAGGTGTCCCTGGTACCTGTGGAAGACAGAAGAGAGTGTTGAATCCTTGGGAACTGGACAGGTAGTTGTGAGCTGCCATGTGGGTGCTGGGGATGGAACCTGCGTCCTCTGGAAGAGTAGCCAGTGCTCTTGAATGCTGAACCATCTCTCCAACCCTTCCAGCCTTTTTTTTTTAAAGGGGGAAAAAAAAGCAAAAGGCTGGTAATAGTCCCAGATGTATTTGCTGTAAATCAGTGTCCTGTTGGTCAGTTAGGGGTCAGTTAGAGGGGTGGGCCTAATCTGTGTAGCTAGTGTTCTTTTCCAAAGATAGGACATTGAGGATCTACAGTTTCCCTGGACCAGGAGGACTTTAGAAGACATTGCCATTTGGAGTGAGAATCCCTTTGGGGATAGGGACATCTTTTCTAAGGAGAATTAGGGGGCAGTGTATGCTTTACCAGCTCGCCATGACCTCATGTTGATGGTTGGCATTCACATCTTGGTATTTGTTTTGTCTGTTTAGAACATGCTCTTTGGATGAAGCCTTAAGTTTGATCCTGAACAATTCGTAAACTGGGCTTGGTGGTGCCTGTCTGTAATCCTAGTACTTAGGAGGTGGAGGCAGGAAGATGGGACATCTAAAGTCATCATTCTTTACATAAGAAGTTTGAAGCCTGCCTGAGTGGCACAAGACCCTGCCCAAGCAAACAAAAAACCAATTAGAAAGGACACATTGAAGACTTACTTACTTCCTGTGGTGGTTTGAGTAAGAATGGCCCCCATAGACTCATATATTTATATAAGCATATATAGTGCTTAGGGAATGGCATTAGGAGGTGTGGCCTTGTTGGGGTAGATGTGGTCTTGTTGGAGGAAGGATGTCACTGTGGGGTGGGCTTTGGAGTTTCAAATGCCCAAGCCAGACCAGGTGGTTCCTTCTCTTTCTGTTGCTTGCCAATCCAGATGTAGAACTCTCAGTTCCTGTTCAGCACCATGTCTGCCTATGTACCACCATGCTTCCCACCATGGCAATAATGGACTAAACTACTGAACCTGTAAGCCAAGCCCAATTAAATGATTTCTTTTATAAGAGTTGCCATCGTTATGGTGTCTCTTCACAGCAATAGAAGCCCTAACTAAGACACTTCCTTTTTGATTGTAGTGGCCAAGAATTAAAACAGAATACATGGATGATGTGGGATTCCCCTTTGTATGCTGTGAATATGTTATATTACCATTGGTTAATAAAGAAACTGCTTTGGTCTATGGCAGGACAGAACATAGCAAGATGGGAAATCCAAACAGAGACAGAGGAGAAAAGAAGGCAGAGTCAGGAGACGCCATGTAGTTGCTGAAAGAGAAGGATGCCGGAACCTTACTGGTGAACCACAGTCTTGCAGCAATACATAGGTTAATAGAAATAGGTTAATTTAAGATGTAAGAGCTAATTAGGAATATACCTGAACCACTGGCCAAACAGTGTTGTAATTAATATAGTTTCTGTGTGATTATTTGGGCCTGGGTAACTGGGATACAAACGCACAGTCCCTGTTTATATAATGGTGCCCAGGCATTTGGGGGTAACCCGCATGGCCAGCCACCCACTGGGGTGCTTGTAAACCTGCTGGGGGGAGGTTAGTAGGAAAGTAGCTGAGAACACATTGGAGGCTCAGCATTTCCTGCCTGGGCAAACACACTGTGTCTCGTTTAGAGGTCTTTTGTGTCTGAATCTGTCCTATTGTGTAACTGAAATCCTTTTCTGACCACGAGCATTTTTTAAAATGGTAAGCAGTGTGGATGCTGACTCTGCCTCTCTCGGCCTCTCAATATGGCGGAGGTAAGTTTACCACCAGCTCTGGGACAGCTGGGTGGGAGCAGTGTTCAGCGTGTATCACATAAACCTTTCTCATCTGAGTAAAAGCTAAATGTGCCATGCAGCGCGCTGCGCGGCCTGGAAATATCTCTGTGTATGGCGGTGGGAATCCACCATGCTCTCCTGCCTGTCTATGCATAGCAGACCTGGTCTTGTCTATAAGTTATAAAATTACAACTATAGTAGAAAAATAAAAGGGGAAGGGATGAGTACAATATTTTTTAAACAAACAACAGTCAACCTAGAGGGAGTGGAGAAGTTAGCACAATATGTTAGTCAGGGTTCTGTTATAAGAGGTGCATCTTAGCTCATAGTCTCTGATGCTTCAGCCCATGACCTACTGGTTCCTCGCTTTGGAACTGTGATAGCATAGTGCATTATGGGGGTAGCATGCTGGTGGGAACCTTTCAGCTCATGTTCCCCAAAGTGGGAGAGAGGGAAAAGGGTCTGGAGATGTGTCATCTAACACCGAAAGAGAGGAAGAGAAGGGAGTCCTAAAACCCCCTTCAGGACGTCTTCCAGTGACCTGACTTCCTCCACTAGGCCCCAACTCCTGAAGGCTTTGCTGCATCCCAATAGCACTGTGGGCTTGAGCCCTAAGCCTTTAATACCCCAGCTTTAAGGGGCTTATGGACCAAACTGTGGCTGTGAGCTCCCTGGTAAGCAGAGATGAGGATGCTTATTTGGGAGGGTGGAGTAAAGGGAAATAGCATAACAATATAATGCCATCTGAATAAATTATCAATGCAGGTACAAGCATAAGGAAATGCATACATACATTTTGCATAAATGAAGAGAATCAAACAAAGGAATAAGACTCAGCACCTTGGTCGGATAATCTAGGAAAGGCAAGGGCTGGGTTCTGGAAGTGGAAGCATCTACCCTCCAGGTTTGTGTGGTTGCAAGTCAAGGACACTGTGAGAAGTGGGTGGCTGAGCACAGAGGAGCTGCTCTGCTTGGCCGAGCAGCGATCACAGCTGTCACCTTGAAGGGTGTGCTGTGCTGTGTGCTGACAGTCCCCTGGTTTTTCAACGTAAAATATTTTCATCCCCATTTTACGGATGAGGAAAAACAATGACAAGTCACGGAAGGCACCACGCAGACTAAGTGATGCTGAGACTCAAATTCAGGTCTGTTGGTTTGCAAGGTCCCCAGTTCTTTAAGTGTCACATTGCTGTGGGCACAGTTTGGAGCCTGGAGGACGGCCGGCATGCTCAGGTCATAACTGAGGGTTCTGCAGGACCCTCTTTCACAGGCGGGTTCTGCTGTTAAAACTACACAAGTCACCGTCAGTAATTGTTTCCTGTGTGTGGTTGCCAGCCTGGTCCAAGTTCATGTGCGTGCATGTGCGTGCGTGTGTGTGTGCAACAGCTGCTTGGGACTTTGTTCTCAGGGGAACAGGCTGCACAGCAAAGTAGGGCATCTTGCTGTCCCACCTTAGACGCTCCTTAAGAAGGAGCGCAGCGTCACTGAGTATGACATTTGGATCCAGAATCATCTCATCAGCTACTTGGGGAGCAAGTAGCAAATGCCTGGACTCTCTCTCCTGAGGCTCTGTCTTCTACCTCTTCTTGCCATAGCCCAACCACACAGACCATAAAAGAACTAACAGGAGAGGCTCGTTTGGAGGCCTGGGAATGGACTTTTGTACAAACTGCTGCATGCCTTTGCTGTCAGCAAAAGTACCCCAAAGGGAGTCCTCAAGGTTAAAGTCAGAGTTCTGCAAAATAATGTCACTTGGGGTGGTACCCTCTGTTTCCTTTTCCCTAGTTTCTCATTCATAATGTGGGGATATGATTTGTATCCCCCTAGCCATCGAGAGATTATGTAGAGGGGCTTGGAGGGTGGAGACTGGGGGAGTCCTGGGTCTTGTTGGCCACTAGTCTGATTTGGTTCTAGGTTCAGTGAGAGGATCCTGTTTTGAGGGAGACGGGTAGCAAGTGCTAGCATAGGACAGTGAGGCATCCTCTTCTGGCCTCTGCACGCATGAACGGGCATGTATACCTGCACACGCATGCCCACATACTAGTTCCCACAACCGCCGTCCAGAAGTCTATATAAAATACTTCTGTCTATACTAGACAAAAAGGCAAGGCCAGGAATGTGTGGCTGGTTTAGGCTGGAAACAACACAGCTGCTGCCACTGGTGATGGCCACTTTGTTGTTTACATCTGGATGTGTCCAGCTTGAGGAGACCACTCTTTGGACTTAAACAATGGCATTGGCGACTTCCGGGGATAGGTCTGTTTCATAAGAATTAACCGTGTTGCAGAGGTTAGCTGGCTGCAGGGATGCCTGCCCTGGGTCCCTCAGCCCGCTCTGTGGCAGATGGCCGCCATTTCCCTGGTGAGATTCTGCCAGCTGGCACCGGAGCTACTGGCTGCTGCCTTCCTTCACTGCCTGCAAATGTCCCCACAGATCTCAGGAGGGGGAGAGAATGAGAGGAAGTGTGCTGCCCGCTGCCTACGGTCCCCATTTGAAGGTTTAGAACAAGGTCTACCTGCCCAGGGCCAGCACCCTTGGCTCTTTGTCTACAAGTTGTGTGCTGAGCCTCCTGGCCATAGAAGAGCTGGCTTTCTAGAGTCTTGGTTTATCTGCCTGGAGGGTCATGGTTTTTCCAACGAACCATTGTCATCATTCTTTGTGAACAGTGACATTGTGAGTTCCTTATAGGCAGGGGCTAAGGTCTCTGGTGGCCTTTCTGTGCCTGGTGTGGACCTGCTTTTCCTGTGGGAACCTCAGCTCTAGGAGTGGACAGTGTGAAAGCCGTTATTTAGGAACAATTTTCTTCTTGTCCTCTGCGTTCCTGTCCAGATACCAGTGTGGGGTCCATATATCCCCCCATCTTTATTCCTCTCTGCACTTGTTTTTCTTAGAAAGTGGCTTCTTCTGGCCTATCAAGCCAGGCTAGGCCGTGACCACACCACATACCGTCTCCTCCATGCAGTCTGATAGGAGATTTTGTTGCTTCTACTTTGAATCAGTGGATCAGCCAGCCTGGGAGCAGAGCTTGCCTGTATCCCGGGAGCTGCTCCCATGAGGACCACAGAGTCTAGACAGCATAGTTTACATGGAAGTCAAGGATGACAAGAGCCGACCTCCTGGTAGGCCCCCAGACAGACACGAGTAAAAGAATGTCCTTTAAGGAAAAGAAAAAAAAAATGCGCCCAGATGGAATGATGAAAGGAATGATATCACAGTTGGCATGGCAACGGCAGGACCATCATAATCTCCCCACAAGGTGGTCAGAATCCCAAGGGGAGGCTGAGCTTCACTGCTCACCTCACTTTGGGACAGGCAGGAGTGGTATGGGATGGAGGAGGGGCTGCTTACTCAATGGCCACAGCAGTCGGGGGGCCCAGACTCTGTTCCCACATCTGCTTGCCTGCCTTGACAATCTCCCAGGGGATGGCAACTGCCTCCTCCAAGCATTTGAGTTCTGTCCATCTATCTACTGTCCAGTATGGCTCTGAGAGAGTGGCAGAGAGATGGGGCAGAGCAAGAGAGCAGGGGATACATCTCTGAAGAGTGGAGGAGAAATAGAAGATGATTTTTATGGGATCCTGTAGGACTCCCTGAGCTGTGTCCTCAGTTCCTTCTTACCAGGAGCACCAAGATCTTCTGATAAATGTGCCACTGGCCTCCTGTCCTCTGCTGTTTTCCCTGGAGTTCTGCTGCAGGAGGTGTCGAGCTGGGTCCAAACCACGTAAGTTGTACTAATTTCAAAGTCATTTGTTTCCCAAGTCAAGAAAGACAAAGGTTCAAGGACCTCCTTAGTCATGAAGATGCCGTGATGAATGCTGTCTCAGGCAGGTGCTTCTTGAGCACAGGACAAGGATTTTGGGGTTGAAGAGTTGCATAAGGGGCATGAGCGGTGGGGTTGGGATCCTGGGGGCTTTTCTCACCTCCATCCATGTGGTGACTGTGCCCAGGTTAGGCCTGGATGGTGACAATCATAATTACTTGTTTAGCTTTCTGAACTCTGGCACTTTGGGGTTTTGGAAGTGGGAGTGGTCACGAGGTTGGTTGTTTTAGCTCCTTTTCTTTTGCAGAGTCTTACACCTTGACTTCGGGCTTGGGAAGCCGTTTCAGGGTCTCCCTAGCAGCAAGCTCTTCAGTTCCGATAGTGAGTGTCTCAGCACCCACACCCTGTTCTTTTTGCATATAGGTAACTGTCTTAGTTAGAGTTTCTATTGCTGTAAAGAGATACCATGATCATGGCAACTCTTATAAGGATAACATTTAATTGGGGGGAGGGACTCACAGTTTCAGAGGTTTAGTTCATTATCATCAAAGTGGGGAGCATGGTGGTGTGCAGGCAGATGTGGTGCTGGAGACGTAGCTGAGATTCCTATATCTCAAAGATAATAGGAAGTTGACTGAGACACTGGGCAGTATCCTGAGCATAGGAAACCTCAAAGCCTGCCCCACAGGGACATACTTCCTCTAACAAGGTCATACCCATTTTAACAAAGCTACACCTCCACCCATCCACCCACACTCTAGCATGATACCACCAGCCTGTGGTGGAGGAGGAGTTTGAATGGGTCATTTGAAAGCAGGTTTTAATCTTGGTCTCTTTGATTGTTCAAATGTGCTTGGGAATCTCCTCTTCCCTCGCATGAGTTTCCGTCCTTGGTCCAGTCTTGTTTTGCCTGCAGTTGGTTCCCAGCTAACCTTCCTCATGCTTTGACTGACACGGGCCAGGTCTTTGTCAGTCTAACTAGGGTCTTTAATTTTGAGCGACTCCCACCCAGTCTCTGCATGATCTGATCATTGCCATCTTCAGTCTCTCCCATGGTTCCATTGCCTGAGGACGAACTTGTGGCCTCTTTGATAAGCATACAACCCTTCTAATATGGGTACAACCTCTTTCTTAAACCTCAGATTTCTTCAAACATTCTCCTCTTTGCCCCTTCTGTAGCCATTAGGAATCCCATGTGACCTCTTGAACGACTGTCCCTCAAATGCTGAACACGGACTGCTGTGAGCTGGCATGAGTTTTACGAATCTGACTGGGGACAGATTTTCAGGGCTTGATTAGAGACCCACTGTGGCTCAAGCTAAATGCTGCTTTGGATAGAGAACCTGATGACTGTGGATTGGGTATGGGATTTGGTTCAACAATTTCCTTATGTGAAAAAAAATTCCAAAAGGAATTAAAACCAAACTGCACTTTGTTGATATTATGAATCACAAAGCATATGTGTAGTTTGGGAGCGGATGAGTAAAACATATTTGAAATTAGATTTGAACCTCAAGGTTGCCACAGCTACTGACTTCTATAAACATCAACATTGCATATTGTTTAGGATCACCTTTGACCTTCAGGATGTCTTCTAACCTTTTCAGAGTATATTAGTGCTTAGATAAGAGATTAATAAAACCTAAGGTGTGAGCCCTAACTTTTTCAGTAAAGTTTTTTATTTTTTGGATTAATTTACCTTAAATTGTCATTTAGTCTGTTCTTCTTCTTCTTCTTCTTCTTCTTCTTCTTCTTCTTCTTCTTCTTCTTCTTCTTCTTCTCTCTCTCTCTCTCTCTCTCTCTCTCTCTCTCTCTCTCTCCTCTCTTCTCTCTTCTTTCTTATCTCTTTCTCTTTGGGTTTTAGAGACAGGGTTTCTCTGTGGAGCCCTGGCTGTCCTGGAACTAGCTCTGCAGACCAGGCTGACCTGGAACTCACAGAGATCCACCTACTTCTGTCTCCTGAGTGCTGGGATGAAAGGTGTGTGCCTGGCTTCTCTCTCTTATTTTCACTCAGCAAGCTTTCAGCCCTTTTGAGAAGCTGTGAGGATATCATAATGGATGCTGCTCTCATCTTTCCTCAGATTCACTATCTATTACTGCATTTGTTTCCTTCTCTCTCCTGTTCCAGTGCACATGAGCGAGTGAGCATGCACACACACAGACACTCAGACAGTTATACACAGCACCCCCCCCCAAGTCTGAGTTCTTTTTGGGGTTTTGTCATTATGTCACATAGCCTGCAGGAGATAGCTGGCATGAGATGGGACAGCGATGACAGGTGACCAGGTATGGAGAGGAGAGGAAGTAGATGCACTGTCTTGTGGGAAGGTGTGATTAATCTCCCCTTATGTGTAGGTGGATGGAGGGTCATGGGACACAGCCCTTCAGAGAGGGGTTGATTTCCCCTTTGGGTGCAATCCCACCTGTTTGCAGGATGTGTGAGATTCGTACACGGTACCCCTTCCTGTTCTTCAAGTTTTTTCAAGCCACATACAGAACCCCAAGGCTTGACTTCTTGCCTCAGTACTGCCCAGCTGCAGCACACTTGGCAAAACCTCAGTTTCTCCATTTACATAGCAAGGGCTTAAATCACCTGCTCTTGAAGGCTTCTCCCTGTACTCAACGTCCTGTGGCCCCACGATGGCCAAAAAAGACCTCACTCCTTTGGGAAACTGTCAGGAGATACTTAAATGTACTTGTGAGGTGAACCTAGGAAATTTATTGCTGCCTGGGCTGTGGCCAGGACCGCATCTGGTTAATAACAAGATGTGTTTTTTTCTCCCCCTCATAGGAGCTACAGAGTGCAGAGGTGGAGGCTGGGAAGTGGGCTTGGTGAGGCCAGCTCAGGCAGCAAGAACTCTGACCTTTCTGTCTTCCAGAGGCTACTGCAGAGGCTCCTCAACTCCTGCCCCCACAGTTCTTTGAGGTCACTGCTTTTTCCATTTGCTGTTTGTCTTGCTTCCCCCCCACACCCTTTTTTAGCTACTTTGTTCAAGGACCTTGCCACCTCCTCTGGCTGTCCCTGGCTGACCTCCAGGTTCAGTATCTCAGGACAGCAGCAACCAGGAGATGTTGATGGCACAAGTGACTTTCTCGGTTGGACTTTAGAAAAGGCCTTGCTGTCATGGATGGGACTGAGGATTATCCAGAAGGGGTTAGATATTGATACTGTCTTCTAAAAGTTTCCAACAAGATTTCTACCTGGACTGGTCACACTCATTTTATGGGTTTAATTTCCATAAGTGGAAGTGGAGAATGTTCTGGTGAAAGAGAAGAGAACTTAGGTGTGCTAGGCTTGAGGAAACGGACTGTTGAGAACTGGATGACTGGAGATCCATTTATTCGTTCAATAAATATTTATGAGATGCCTGCTGAATTATGTGCAAGGTCCTTTTATCCAGAAAGTCTTTCTTATTCTCATGGTTTGGCCCTTTCGAACAGTTTTTCCTGTGTAGCTCTGGCTGGTCTTGGACTCACCATGTAGCTCAGGCTAGCCTCAAACTTGGGTGAACTTCCTGTCTCAGCCTCCAGATTCTGGGATTATAACTGTGTTACCACATCTAGCTTTAGCACATTTTAAATGTGGGTGGCCATCAATACTAGGTATCTGGCAATGGGCTCTGTGGAATGGAAGTGGCAGAGATGGCAGAATTGTATTTTCTCGTCTGATAGTCATGTGCCGAGTCATAGCTCTACCATTTAATCCTTTCTAGAAGATGTACCATGCTCCCTAGTCACCTGACAGGGAGGGCGACTGAGGAGGTCCTTATTCAAGGTGAGCTAATGACAAGTGAGGGTTCAGATTCCACATTCCCAGCCTCTGTCTGTCCCCAAAGCTGGTTTATGGGCTCACCCCATTTAGTGACGGCTTGTCTTGGTCCAAAAGATAAGAACAATATAGTTAGATTTATAGTAAGGCTTTGGCTGTGTTGTTCAGCGAGTCTCAGTTGGAGTGACTTTACTCTCAGAGATATTTGGGAGGGACTAAGGTGGTTTTTTGGTTGTTACAGTGGGGAAGTGCCATTGGTGGGTGACTGGTGGGGGCCAGAATGCTGTTTACCATCTTCCAGTGCATGGAACAGCTTCTCCCCTTCCCCAGCCAGGAGTTGATTTAATTGGGATTATCATTAGTCTTAAAATCATATTATTCTGATTTGGAGAGAAGTATTTCATCATGTGTTTTTTTTTTTTTTTTTTTGGATGAGTGTATGTATTCACTCTAACGTGAGTATATGTATGTATGAGTGTGTGAGTGTGTGTGGGTTTCTCCATGTATGTATGACAGACGTTGATATCAAATATCTTCCTCAATTGCTCTCTCTGTGGTGGTTTGAATTTGAATGGTCTTATAGGCCTAAATATTGGCTTTCTTAGTCCCCAGTTGGTGAAGGGTGTGGAAAGATCAGGGGGTGTGCTGCTGGGGTGAGTTTTGGGGGTCTCAATAGCCAGCTCCAGGGTTGCTCTCTCTTTTTCTCCCTCTCTGTCTGCTGCCTGAGGATCAGAGTGTAAAACTCATAGCTACTGCTCCAGTTCCATGTGTGCCACCATGCCCCTGCCATGATGCTCATGGGCTAACCTTTTGAAACTGTAAGCCAGGCCTTAATCAGATGCTTTCTTTTTATAAGAGTTGTGTTGGTCATGGTGTGTCTTCACAGCAATAGAACAGTGACTACTGACATTTTATATTGTTATTGTTGGATAATATGGTTAACATTTATTTAAAAAACATATTAGATAGCCAGGCGGTGGTGGTGCATGCTTTTAACCCCAGCACTTGGGAGGCAGAGGCAAGCGTACCTCTGAGTTTGAGGCTAGTCAGGTCTATAGAGGGAGTTCCAGGACAGCCAGGGCTACACAGGGAAACCCTGTCTTGAAAAACCAAAACCAAAACCAAAACTATATATACACATATATCTTATATATAAAGATATATATATATATATTTTAGATATAAAATTTCAAACACAGCTACTAGTAGAAACATAAAAATGAAAATTTTCCTTCATTATGAATGTAACACATATTTATTTAATGAACTGTCTTTATTTTTGAGCATTTTATATATGTATATAATGTGTTTTGATCAATTCATCCTCCTCCCCAGTCTGAGACAGGATATCATGCTGAACCCGGAGCTTATCAGTGCAGCTGGAGTGGCTGTCCAGTGAGCTCTAGGGCTCTGCTTCCCCAACGCTGAAGTTATAGGCACACACCACACCTGATTCTTTTTTTAAATTTGTTTCATTTTTATTTGTTTATTTTTTAATTGATTTTATTGAGCTCTACATTTTTCTCTGCTCTATTCCTTGCCTCTCCCCTCCCCTTCAACCCTCTCCCATGGTCCCCATGCTCCCGATTTACTCAGGAGATCTTGTCTTTTTCTACTTCCCATGTAGATTAGATCCACGTATGTCTCTCTTAGGGTCCTCATTGTTGTCTAGGTTCTCTGGGATTGTGATTTATAGGCTGTTGTTTTTTTTTTTTTTTTGCTTTATTTTTAAAAACCACCTATGAGTGAGTACATTTGATAATTGTCTTTCTGTTTCTGAGTCACCTCACTCAAAATAATGTTTTCTAGCTCCATTCATTTTCCTGCAAAATTCAAGATGTCATTATTTTTTTCCACTGTGTAGTACTCCATTGTGTAAATGTACCACATTTTTCTTATCCATTCTTCGGTAGAGGGGTATTTAAGTTGTTTTCAGGTTCTGGCTATGACAAACAATGCTGCTATGAACATAGTTGAGCACATGTCCTTGTGGCTTGATTGAGCTTCCTTTGGCTATATACCCCAAAGTGGTATTACTGGGTCTTCAGGAAGGCTGTTTCCTAATTTTCTGAGAAATCACCGCACTGATACCCAAAGGGACTGTATCAGCTTGCACTCCCACCAGCAATGCAGAAGTGTTCCTTTTCCCCCACAACCTCTCCAGCATAAGTTGTCATCAGTGTTTTTGATCTTGGCCACTCTTACACACACCTGATTCTTTTACATGAATGCAGCGCATCATCTTTACATCCTCAAACTTTCGTGGTCAAAACTTTATTGAGTGAGCCTTCTCTTCAAACCCCCTTTCTTTAGTTCATCAACATATATTTTTGTTGACATAATTTTATATACATACATACATACATACATACATACATACATACATACATACAACATATGCAAAGTTCTGTGTGATAGCTCAATAGATGTGTATAGCATGCAGTGATCAAATGTTGGTAATTATCCTTTCTACCCCCTTAAAGAACATTTATCGTCTCTTTGCATTAAGAAATCTTGAACTCTTCTAGCTCTTTAGAAAGTTGTAATAAGTTTGGGCTGGAGAGAGAATGTGCAGCTCATATAGAGGACCCAGGTCCTGTTCCCAGCTCCCGCATGACAGCTCACAGTAACCGCTCAGTAACTCCAGTTCTAGGGGATCTCATGCTCTCTTCTGGCCTTTGCAGGCACCAGGCGTTAGCATGGTGCACATACACACAATCAAGCACTTATAAAATAGAAACCAAGAAATCTTAACAAATACATGGAAGTGTTTCTTCATTTCCCCTTTTGTTTTTGGTTTCTCAAGACAGGGTTTCTCTGCGTAGACCAGGCTGGCATTGGACTCGGAGATCCACCTGACTTTGTCTCCTGAGTGCTGGGATTAAAGGCGTGTGTCCTATTTGCCCTGCTGTAGTATGTTTTATTAGTGACTCCTGTTACCTAACTGTCCTTGGGTGCTAGCCTTCAGCCTGCTTATCCATCCTTTCCCCTCACTTCCTGTCTTGACGTCCAGGGACCACTGTTCTACTCGCTGATGACTCAGCTTTTCTAGCTGCCGTGTATGAGCAAGAACACGTAGCGTTTGTCTTTCTGTGCTGGGCTCATTTCGGTTCGTTACATATCCTCCAGATCTACTGCTTGCTGCAGATGGTCTCTTGTTTAAGGAACAATGGTGTTTTTGTTTTTCTGTTAAAATTTTCTTGGATTGCACAATCCAAGCATCTAGGAATTTCTTGTTCCAGGATTTCTACAAAGACTGCTTAGTAAGGGTTAAAAAGGGCAACACCTTGTACCTCAAATGAGGTGAAGACCGAGGTGACAAGTTCTCCAGAGAGCGCTTACTGGCTACTCATTGTCTAGCACTGGCCAAGGCTTAGGAGACACCAAAGGGAGATTTTGATAGTCTTCAATGTTATGAAATTGAACCAGTGTCAAGGGGAAACAGGAAGAGCTCAGCAAAGGATGGGTAGGGTTAACCACTGCTTGATGACTACATGGCAGGCCAAGGGGGTCTTTCCCCTCCTCTCTTATTCCTCTCCTCCCCTTCCTCCTCCTCTTTCTTCTTTGGAAAGAGAGTCTTATGCAGTCCAGGGTGAATGTGAACTTGCTCTGTAGTTGAGGATGACCTTGAATTTCTGATTCTCCCAACTCTATCTCCCAGGAAAGGTTTCACAGGTGTGCACCCTGATACTTGGTTTATGTAGTACTGGGCATCAAATGGGCCTTCATATATAGGCAAGCAAGCACTACCAACTGAGCTCACTCTTTGTTTCTTTGTTTCTCTCTCTCTCCCTTCCTTTCCTCCTCTCTTTGTTTTTTCTTCCTTCCCTTCCTCTGTTCTTCCCTTCTTCCTCTTGCCTACCTTAATTTTTTTTTTTTTTTTGGAGATAAAGTTTCAAATAGGCCAGGCTGTCCTTGAGTTTGTTATGTAGTCAAGGTTGGTCTTGAACTCCTGATGCTCCATTTCCCTAGTAGCTTATGTGATTTGAACATGACATACACATTCCTTTCCTCTTTCTTCTTCCTTGGCTGAGGCACCTCGAGCTGGAGTGTGGCAACCATCTCTGGTCCCTCCTTTCCCTCTTCCCTCTGGTGGACCTTGTCCTGACGACTCTGTTTTGAAAACGTTTCTGGAGCTGGCCTCGTTTCTCCTCATTCCAGAGCCTTCTCCACCCAGCAGCAGGAATACACTTGCTCAAATGTAAATCTGAGCACAGCCTACCTCTGCTTATGGGCTCCAGTGGTTTCCTCATTGCCAGGGAGTGAAGTCCAAGTTCTGTATCAAGGCATTCTTGGCTCTGCCTGGCCGGCCTGTCTTTCCGTCTTTCCCCAGCCTTTGCCCTTCAGAGGCACCCACCCCACGGTCTGGACACACGGATGGCTCCTTCCTTTCTAAGCATATGCGGTGAACTGACTAAACTGGTGTCTTTTCCACCTGGCAAAATCAAATTAATTTATTAAGACTTCTGTGGATTATCTCCGGGGGTCGCCCCGGCCTCTGGAGACAGTCCCTTTTCTCTTCTCTGCCCAGCTGGTCTGGGAGCCCTGTGGGGAGGTGGGGCTGCATTTACCTGGTTCTATCTTAGAGACTCTGTGCTCAGCTGCATGCTTAGCATGTGGCAGGTGCCCACTTGTGGTTTGCCGAGCTGGACTAGGTAAGAGGCGAATGTCTGCCTAGCACTCATAAGACCCTGCTTTACAATACTATGTAAAAGTTTAGGGTGGGGCTGGCACTGTGGCTCAGTGACTGATTCCTGCTGTCAAGGCTGAGGACTCGAGACCAACAAGGTGGAAGAAAATAATTGCCTTTAATTTATTTTTAGGAGACAAGGTCTCTCTTCTGTAGCTCTGGTGGTCCTGGAACTTGCTAGGTAAACCAGGCTGGCCTCAAACTCATAAAGTTTGGCCTCCTAAGTGCTGGGATAAAAGTGTGCACCACCACACCTAGCTGAGCATTGATCCTTAAAAGTTGCCCTTTGACCTTCACATCACACACACACACACATACCACCACCACCACTATCACCACCAAGTACAACAACAGCAAATCTTCTTCAAATAATTTGTAAGTTGTAGCACAGGCTTATAATCCTAGCACTCTGGAAAGAGACAGAAATCAGAAATTCAAGGCCATTCTCAACTACAGAGTGAGTTTGGAACCAGCTGGATTATATGAGTTATAACAGAGAGATGGTTCAGTGTATACTACTCACTCAGAAGACCTGAGCTCAGTTCCCACATCAAGAAAGCTCACAAATGTTACAAACGCCTTTAACTCCAGCTCCAGAGGATACAATACCCTCTTCTGGAGTCCATGGGCACCTGTGCTCATGTGCACACACACACACACAAACGTATACACATTCTTCTGGAGTCCATGGGCACCTGTGCTCATGTGCACATACACACAGACACACACACACGTGTACACATTCTTCTGGAGTCCATGGGCACCTGCGCTCATGTGCGCGCGCGCACATACACACACACACACACACACACACACACACACACACGTGTACACGTTCTTCTGGAGTCCATGGGCACCTGCGCTCATGCGCACGCACACACACACGTACACATTCTTAAAATCATAGAAAATAAAACATGTGATGCAAGATTACTGCCATGTAAGGTGGTTTTGTCTCTTTTGAACAATCAAAAAAAGACTTAAACCAGAGAGGAAAACTTTGCCTCAGTGGCACAGGAAGCAACAAGACTTGAATTGTTTGAGTGGCCAACCCTCCAGAGGCTCTAGTGATAACAGGTCCTCTCTTTCTTCCAGCACTAGGGGTGAAGGTAGAGCTGTGGCGGCAGAGGAGGGGCTTGGTTTTCTGATTCCTACCTGCCCCAATCATCCCTCCCAAGTGTTACACTTGAGAAAGAGAAAGCAAAAAGATAGAAAGAGCTAATAGGACTCCGTGGCCCTTTGCAAATGCTGTCTATACCCACCTTCGGTAGTATGACTGTATCTTTCTCTCCCTAACCCCTCTTTTCTTTTTAGTATTTTGAGAGAGGGTTTCATGTAGTCCAGGCTGGCCTTGAATACCCAAGTCTCGGCCTCTACCTCCCAAGTGCTGGGATTATAGGCATGCACTATTACACCTTGTTATTTGTGTGTGTGTGCATATGTGTATGTATATGTACGTGTGTGCACCCTTTTATGAGCATGTGTGTGTGGATGTCAGAGGACAACTTTAGGTTTTGCTCGACCTCAGAACCAGCTACCTTGTTTTGTTTTGTGAGGTGGGGTGTCATTTGGTCTGGGGCTCCCAGATAATGCTAGGAAGGATGGCCAACAATCCTCAGACACCTGCCTGTTCCAGTCTGTTCCGCTCTGAGGTTACAAGTAAGCCACGATGCCTGGCCTTTCCCTCAGGTTCTGGGTATTAAGCGAGGCAAACACTTTACAGTCTAAACTTTTTCCCCAGGCTGCCGCCTCCTTCTCTTCCTCTTCCTCCTTTTCCTCTTCCTCCTCCTTCTCCTTTTTGGGGGGCTGGGTGTGGAACGTGTGGCCTCGCATATGCTAAGCACTTGCTCCACCACTGGGCTTCATCGTCCAGCTCCCAGGAATGGTATCTTACTCCCAGCGGCACCCCCAGGCCACCGAGGACAGGTGTTTTCCTGGTTAACTCTTGCCCTCTGCAGGTGTCTTGTGCACGTGCTAACCGCATGAATGGCCTTATTGAGTTAGGATGACATTTGCCTCTAGCTCTGGTTCCTTGGGGCCCCGTGTTTCTTCTTTTCCTTGACATTTCCTCTGGACAGCTTCGCAGTCACCCCACATTTTCTGGATACTGACTCAAGAGACATCGAGTCTTTAGACTGAAATCCCTTGTTGTTTTAGACTCCCCCAAGGTTGCCCTAGTGCCTTTCAAAAGAAAGTGTGGGGGCAAGCAGAATGCAGAGAGGAAGCCGAAAGGATTAATTGGTTAAATTTTATTACATAGGCCGGTGCTGCTGTTTACAGGCCATTAAAAACCATTATCATCTTCCCAGGCTGGGCAGACAGCACTGAGCCGCTTTGATGCATGTCTTAGAGAGATAAGGAAAATTTATCCCTTGTTTTGACTTCAGAATTTTTTCTTGGTTTATTATCTGACAATGCGATTCAACTTTCTCTCCAAACGTCCCTGAGCTCAGGCAACTTTTTCAAGTTGTTGGCAGGGGAGGTTCATATTAGAAACCTACAATTTTGATGTGGGAAGAGACCTCTGAGATAAATGACCATCCCTAGCCTGCCCCCTCCCTCTCCCTCCCACCTGTATCTGTATTTGTCTCCCAACGTGGAGCCGTTCCTGGACACCCCAGATTCTCATGTAATTTGTGTGTATTGATCTCCAGGCAGGGCAGATGTTTCTCACGATCCCCCGCTAATCCTCCCACCTCTGTGACCACATCTGCCTAGCAAAGATGACTTGGAACACACACACACACACACACACACACACACACACACGCACGCACGCACGCACACACTCATACTCACACACACACCCCAGCTCCCTAGTGTTCCTTGAGTACTGTGTGCATCGGTGAATGGACTATCTTAACTCTGCCACCTTCAGTCATAGGATATTCAGGGTTTCCCTGGGTGGGCTGGGCCTGGAAACCTTTACACATTCCAGCCAATCTCAATCTCTCTCTCTCTCTCTCTCTCTCTCTCTCTCTCTCTCTCTCTCTCTCTCTCTCGTGTGTGTGTGTGTGTGTGTGTGTGTGTGTGTGTGTGCCATGTGTGCGTGTCTGAGGAGGCCAGAAGTGGGCACTGGATTCCGTGGAGCTGGAAGTTGGAGGCAGTTGTGAGCTGCCCCATGTGGGTGCTGGGAACTGAACTCATGCCCCCTGGAAGAGCATTAAGGTATTGTTTCTTCAGCCCCCTGCCCCCACGTGCCTTCTAGAGGGCTTGACTTTCCAGGGGCCTAGAGGCCTTGCTGCTCTGTAGGGGTCTGACGCTCACCCAGAGAGCCTGTTGGGTTTTTTCTTTCTTAGATGGGAAGAGAAGTGCTGAATGAGTCCTGAGCTTACTCTTAGCCGATCGATTAAAGTGGTGTGGGAGAGGATGCCTGGGCTTGGCAGATAGCACCTATGCACACGCCTGAGGAGCAAACGACCGAGTGGAAGTAGGAATCGGGAGAGCTTGCCAACGCCAGGCTGCTCGTCCTGGGTCTGAGCATTCCCTTCAGTAGGCTTTTTTGTTTGCTGAGGAAGGGTTGATGTTGGAAGGGGGTTGGTCAAAATTTATATATGGGCCCCGGAGGTGGGAGTGGGGTGGCTCAGTGATTAAAATGCTTTCTGGATAAGCATGAGAACCAGTATTTGAATCCCCAGAACCTATGTAAAATGCTTCGTGAAGGAGATTCTCAAGGGTTTCCCCTGAACAAGGAAGAGAGGTGTTGAAGGAGATCCAGGCTGACATGAGGCAAAGGCAGACATACTTGTAGTGATATTTCATTTGTATTTTAATAAATTAACGCTTGCCTGAAGTTCAGAGAGTAAAACAGCCTCACTGCTCAGCCTTACAGACCAGGCAGTGGTGACACACACCTTTAATCTTAGTAGCCACACTAGTTTGCCATAGAAATTTGAGGCAGTGGTGCACGCCTTTAATCCCAGCCCTAGAGAGGAATATAAGATGGGAGGAGACAGCTCTCACACACAGTCTCATTCTGAGATTCCTGGGGGTGCGCAGAATCACCATTTCAGAGTGAGGTAGAGGTAAGAGTTAGTGGCTGGCTGTTTGGCTTTTCTGACCTTCAGGTTGAACCCCAATATCTGTCTTTGGATTTTTATAAATCTTGCTATACATACTGAGACCTGAAAGTGTTTCTCACTCCCCAAGACCAGTCCTGGTGGCCTTTGTTCAAAACCACGTTTTCTCTTCCAGTCAGGGTGGCTCCAAAGTCTTCGCAGGCACCACCAAATCATCCCAGGAATTTTTCCAGGCGTCTGACCCTCAGGCAAGGCTGAGGGGAAGACATTCCTTTCATCCTGAGCTTGTTAGTACAACTGGGCTGGAGTTTACTCTCTTTGAAGGGTTCACAGGACAAACTCAGGGATGCCTGAACTCGGTGAAGGGAGATACCCCCCCCCCCAGCTCCCATAAGGCATTACGACGTCTCCTCTCTAGCCTTCTTTGTTGCCTGCACAAGAATGACCTCTCTCCAGGCTCTTCTTCCACTGTGTCCCTTTCTAGAAGGCTCCCTTCACATTTCTTTCTGTCTAAACACATCACAGTGCATCGTCCAGAAGGACTCAGTTTTCCCCTTGCTGGAAGAAAGCACAGCATTTCCTGGGCTCTCAAAGCCTGTTTCCTGCTGGGGGTCTGACCTGGAGGTTAGCCTTTTTCTAGCTTTGAAATATGTGCCACTGGGTGGCTGTCCCATGGGTAAAGGGAAAATAGTGCCTCTCACTCAGCTTTACTATAAACCAAGGTCTATGGGATTTTAACGTGTTCATTAACACGCACACACATCTTCTGTCTCTCCTTCTCTCTTTACTTTCCCCATGTTACTGGCAGTCCAGGGGGAGGAGGGAAGCAAGAGAGGATCCTTAATCCTGAGGAGCGGAAACGAATGCAGAAAACGCCCCGGGAACTGAAGATTCCCGTGGCTCCTCATGTCAGTGCACAGCAGCCCGTATATAACCCCGGGCAAGCTTCCCTGTTGCTGCCCGCCTTATCTCAGCCTCACATTCGCGGGCTCACCGGCCTGGAGTCTCTCTGGATGTTGGCCAGGCCAGTTGGGAATGCATAATAACCTTGATAGGGGCCGAGACTCATGTCCTTGCACGCTGGAGCGAAGGTTTCCTTATTCTCCCACCCTCCAGCCATCTATCCCCCCCCCCCCGGCACTGGGAAGTAGTCTTGGGGGGCTCACTTCTCTGATCTTTTAAGGAGGTCCGGGTTTGCAGGACGCCATGGTTGTGACACCAGTGGCACAACGTGAACAGACAGACAGAATGACAGTAGACAGTTGTACTTTCTCTTCTGGTTTTTGTTTGGAGACTGGTTTCACAATACCTAACCCAGTCTAGCCTTGAACTCTTTATGTAGTTTGGGGTAGATTTGAACATGGCAATCCTGCTGCCATTATTTAGGGACTCAGTTCCAAATCCTGATATTTTAGAGCAATGCCAACAAGTCTGGCTTCGTTGTCACTTTGGACCCCTGGTTGCAGAGACTTGTGGGTTTAAAACCTCCCCTGACCTCTCTTTCCCTCCTAGCTAACTAGCTCGGATTTTACATCCTAGTCTTCGTGTTTTTGTCTCACTAATAACAAGGATGGAGAACCATGAGGCCTCTGGAGAGAAGCATTTAGACTGATGAGAGCAAAGGATTCTGGGAAGTTGAGTGAAGTTGAGTGGGGATCTGGCGCTTATGCTCGGACAGGCAGGTGGCACCTCCATCTTTCTCTGTGTTGAGCTTACAGCTGCAGTTCCTGCTTCCCCCCTCCGCTTTGTTTTTCCTCCATAGAACTTCAGGACAGTTATAAAGGTCACAGCTTGCTTTTGCAGACATATGTGGTGAAGATAGAGGAGTTTCCATTATGTAGACAGAAGCTGAGCTACCCGCTACCATTAACCCCCGTTCCTCTGGCGCTTACATTCTTCCTGCTCCTTCTTCTGCAGTGTTCCCTGATCTTGGAGGAAGTGATATAGATGTCCCGTTTGTGACTGGTTACTCAACAGCTGTTTATTCTCAGGACTTTTGACCAGTTATGCATCTCTATAGCCATCAATGACCACTGCACAGTCTTCTCTGACCCAGATGGACAGCGGCACTCTGTGATGGGCACGTCGTGTTTATTTAGCAAAACAAGAGCAGTAGCTGCCTCTCTACAGCCTATCATCTTCCCGGCCACAGGCTTTTGACTGGGTTTATGCTACCAGATAGGATTTTTCCCCCCTGTGAATTGGGTATCAAACCCAACCACAAAACTGTTGTTCACTCCTGTGGCAGGCTTGCCACCGGCGTGCCGTTGGCTCATCATGCCTGCCTGACTAGCCAGGATTATTGCACACAGAACCCGCACCGAGGAAAATTGTTGTCTGTATACCTGTGGCACTCCGAGAGCTAGCCAGGAGGAAGGAAGCTTCCAGCTCAGGTCTAGCCTGAGTTCTTTATGTCCTGTAAGCAAGGCCTGTAGTGTCTTAGGTAATAGGTCTAGTTCTGGTGTGGAGCCAAGAGCAGTGATAATTTCCTGTATTGTTTTGGGGGTCCCTGATCAAGTGATAGTGGGATATTCCACCCCTGGTACTGGGGTTATGTTTTTAATAACCTGTGGCTTCTGGGAGTAGCTCTATCCACCCATGTATGGTACATCATCAAAACTCAGACACACACAACCAACCAACCTACCAAACAAACTTTTTGATTAGTGTTTCATATATCAGATTTCTTTATGGCTTTTCCATGCAGTGTTGGTTTTAGCACCCCCCCCCCCCCCCGCTTTCTCTTATCTTCCTGCCTAGGGTTGTCTGACTTCTATTTTTTTTTCTGGTGATGTCCTAGGGTTATAGGTTTTTACTTAGTTAATTTCTTTTTCCCATTCAAAAGCTGCTTTCCCAAGCGTCCTGCACTGTGTCATATGTATTTCATTTTATTATAAAGGGTTGCATGAGGCCATTTTCACTCGAGTGCACAGTGGACTGTGAGGCTATCACCCCATACTACTCCTCCCTCTTCTCCCCCTCCCCATTATGTACCTTCTTTTCTCTTTATTCAATAGTATATCTCAGATTATTCTACAGCAGCAGGGATGTACCCCCCCTTATTTATAGTACTGAGGTTTTGAATTCAGGATTTTGGATACCCTGGGTAGATAAGGACTCTGTGAGCTATATTCCCAACCTGCATATTCTACTTGAAACATGGTATTTCAAGTGTAGATATGTAATATATTCTATCTCTCCTCTCTTGAGAGACATTTAGATTGTTGCTTCAATGAATAAAATTGAGTAAGTTTTATCCATACATGTTTCATGTATGTTTATGTTTTATCCATTCATATGAACTCATCTGGATTTCTCATTTATTCCTGAAGTTCATTTGTAATATATGAGCTGAGTGAATTAAAAATATCTGTTACGTTCTTATCTTGGACAAATATTGATCTCTTAGTATTTTCCTGATGGTTTATTTTAGATAATACACTTTTTTTTAACTGAAAAAATTAAAATTTAAGTGTATGGTGTTTTGTCTCATACCACATGAGTGCCTGGTGCCCATGGAGGCCAGAAGAGGCCATCTGGTCCCCTGGGACTGGAGGTTTTGGCTCCTATGTGGGTGTCAGGAATTGAACCGGGGTCCTCTCAAAGAGCAGCCAGTGCTCTTAACTGCTGAGCCATCTCTCCAACCCTCTAAATAATTTCTTGTTGGTATCACTGAGTCAGCAACAAAAGCTCTTTGTTTCTGCTGCATGTCTCCTCTCAACATTAGGTGTCTTTTTCAGCTCCTCTCTACCTTGAGACAGTCTCTCACTGATCCTCGAGTGGCTGCCCAGTGAGCCCCAGGGATCTTTCTGTCTCTAGCTCAGGGATTACAAGTGCTCCTGAGCATACGTGGCTTCTACATAGGTGCTGGAGGAAGGAACGTGGGTCTCCATGCTCGGACAGCAAACACGCACCGAGCCATTCTGCTGGGCCCTGTATATCTGCTTTCGATTGTGATCATTCTTAGCCTAGTTTCCTAGAAATGGGTTAACGACACTGCGAACTTTCTATTACTAATTTTCTGTTGCTGTGTTCAGCACTAAGACCAAGGCAACTTACAGAAGTAAGACTTTCTATCTGGGCTTGCAGAGTGGTGAGTCCCTCGTGGCAGGGAGGCATGGCAGCAGGCTGTCCACACGGTGACAGGAGCAGGAAGCTGAGAGGCCACAGCTCAGCCGCAGCACAAAGCAGGAAAGGCAAACTGGAAATAAGGTGAAGCAAAAGCTTTCAAGGCCAACTTCAGTGACGTACTTCCTCCAGCAAGGTCACGCCTTCCAAACTTTCCCAAACAGTGCCACCAACTAGACACCATGCCTTCAAATATCTGTACCTCTGAGGGACATTTCTCGTTCAGATCGCCACAGATTAAGACTCTGAACCTCCTTGCTGAATTGTAGTCTATCTAGAAATGTAACACTTTTATTCTTGCACCTGACTGAGTGTCCACCTCTCCCTCTGACACTAGCATTGTCACTAACACAGAGCAAAGGTGTGCTAATGTATGTGAAATATGGTAGTTTACTGTCTCAGTTATTAAGTTAGCTATTATGGTTGTTTCTACAAAGTTTTTTTTTTTTTTGTTAAAAATTCTTCTGTTCCTTCATCTCCACTCCCCCACCTCTCTCTCGTGTGTGTGTGTGTGTGTGTGTGTGTGTATACATACGTACATGTACATGCTGAAGTCAAAGGACAGCTTGCAGGAGGTCTGGCTCTTGCAGTGTGGACTCCAAAGTTTAATTAAACTCAGGTGGTCAGGCTTGGCGGCAAACGCCTTTATTGCTGAACCATCTCACTGGTCCTATTTTACTTGCTTATCCTTATCTAGTTCTTGTGGCTTTTCTGCATTGTTTGGTTATTTATTCACTAAGGTTTCAATGCTCTTCCTGCCAGCTTCCAAGGACATTTCTATATTAGAGATATAGACACCTGTCATACCTGTACAAGGGCCATGCGAATCATGCCTTGTTCCAGTTTTAGTTTATGTGCTGACAAAGTGAGCACCTTCTTTCCTCTTTTATTCTAGAAAAGGTCGCATGAAGTCTAGGCTGGCTTTGACATAGTGGACGTAGCCAATGACAGCCTTGAGCTTGTGATCCTCCAGTCTCTACCTTCCGAGTTGTGGGATTCCAGATGTGCACTACTATGCCTGGCCTCATGAAAGGTTTCAAGTCAATATCACAATATTACAGTTCACAACAACAGAATGAGCCTATGTATCCTAGGAGTTTGAATATGTGTATATCTGTGCTTCCTGTGTGGCCATGACAGGAGACTCCAGAATCCTAAACTGTGTTTCCTGTGTGGTCACGACAGGAGACTTCAGATCCTAAGCTGTGTTTCCTGCGTGGCCACGATAGAATACTCTAGAATCCTAAAACCTTTCTGGC
Organism: Microtus ochrogaster; assembly: GCF_000317375.1. NCBI lineage: Eukaryota > Metazoa > Chordata > Mammalia > Rodentia > Cricetidae > Microtus > Microtus ochrogaster. The sequence continues at coordinate 21,208,977 of NC_022009.1, read as the reverse complement.
CCCTCTTCGCAGTCAGCCCCACCTGCGTCCTCAGGCAACCACTGATTTCTTTGTCACCACCCTAGCTGAGTTTTTCTGGATCTAAAATTGGAATAAACAAAAGCATATACCATGTATCCTTTCAACTCCAGCTCATTTCACCTGGCCCCTCTTTCTCTAAGACTCTCATTTCTTGTTGTATATTAGTACCTCGTTTTTGTGGCTGGGAGGATCCCATTAGTTAGTGTAACACACTGACCATTTTTAATCCACTCACCGCAATTTTTATAAATTCTTCAGTCAACAGGTAGCTGAGTTTTTCCAGTTTTAGAATAGTATGACTTAAGTTGGGACAGCATCTATGTGAGTTTCTTTCAGTAGAGTTTTTCCCTCTCACTATGGGGATGAACACTTAGAGGGAAACTTCCATATGACCAGTACATTATCTTAGTTAGGGTTTCTCTTGCTGTGAAGAGACACCATGACCATGACAACTCTTAAAGAGAAAACATTTAATTGGGGTGGCTCACTTACAGTTTTAGGGGTCCAGAGCCACTAGAGCTGGAATGACAGCAGTTGGGAGCCATCCAGAGCGGCTGCTGGGAACCTACTTCTTGTCCTGGAGAAAGGCAGCAAGCACTTTTGACCGCTGAGCAATCCCTACCACTGCTAGTTTTTCTCCAACTACTATAGCTTTTCCCAAGGTGGTTGCACCACTTTACAGTGCCATGAGTACTGTATGCTGTGGTTGGTCCACATCTTTACGGGATGCTGACACTGTCAGTCTTCCCATTTCTAGTCAGGGCAAATGGCATCTTATTTCAGTTTTAACTTGTACCTCCCTGACTCCTAATGGTGCTAAGTATGGTCATGTGCTTAGTGGTTGTGTATCTCAAGGGTGGAGCTTTTGTTCTGGGTTCCATCTCTTTACTAATAAAAAACAGAATAAAGGCAGTTAAACCTTGTTAATTGCACAATATAATTAATTATATTTGTACCATTGTGTAATCATTACCCTTGCTTGTAACAATGCCTTTGAAAAAGCAGAATTTAAAAATTTTGATGAATTCCACTGAGGGGTGGTGGCACACACCTTTAATCCCAGCACTCAGGAGGCAGAGGCAGGCAGATCTCTGTGAATTCAAGGCCAGCCTGGTCTCTGAGAGCTAGTTCCAGGACAGACTCCGAAGCTACAGAGAAACCCTGTCTTGAAAAAAAAAAGGTTTTTTTTTTGGATGAATTCCAAATTAGTTTTACTTTTTACTTATGGTTTTTGCTTTTTGCATCAGAAGACTTTTGACTATACCAATGTCCTGAAGACTTCCCACAGTGCCTTTTTCCTGGAAGTCTTAGAATCTTTGTGCTTACTGTGCTGCTAGAATCCATGTTTATTACATTGGGGGTATGACATGGAGTACAGGTTGAGCTTTTCTTATTATTTCATCTTTATTTCTTTAGTTATTTTGTGTGTGTTTCCACACCAAGCCTGGCATGATCACAGTGCTGTTTGTGAATAGGAATTCTTTGCTTCCCCTAAGTGGCTTTGGAGGACGGGGCTCAGGCTGCCAGGCTTGGGGGAGAGCGCCTTTTCTCACTGAGCCATCTTGCCAGCCCTAAGGTTTATATTTCAATATGGGGATCTGATTAAAATAAGGTCCAGCAAGTTGGCTCAGGGGAGAATAGAGCTTGCTGCCAAGTCCGGTGACCTAGGTTTGACCCCCATACCTAGAAGAGATCTGATTAGTAGCTTAGTAGAGAACCGATCTCTGAAGGTTGTCCTCTGAACTCTACCCATGTGAGTGCCCTGGAATGTGTATTCCCACCTCCCAAACAAACAAACAAACAAACAAACGTAAAATAAAAATTAAGTAAAAAAAAGTAAGTACAGATTAGCCATTAGTCATTATTAACTTCTGATTTATTCTGTTGTAGATTGGAAATTATAACCCCCTCAGGGATCAGGTAGATACTTGTTTGTACAATCCATTGGATTCTTACACATGCTAGGGCAAGCACCTACTACCAACTACATCCTCACCTCTATCTGATAGACTTAAACCACTTAATTCCTTGATTCACCTGGATAATGTTTATGCTAATGTGATAGTTGTGTTTGACTTAACTGAATAGGAGGAAAGAGAAATGCGGATGTAGCCGGTGCATAGAGTGTGAAAGGGGTCTAGCTATTAAGGAATGGGGGCCAGAGATGGGTACATAGCTCCGTTAATAACGTGCTCAAGTTCAATACCTAACACCTATGTAAAAACGTGTCATGTGCTTTTGTAATCTAAGTCCCTTGGAAGCTGGAGACAGGAACATCCTGGAGACCAGTTGGCCAACCAGCCTAGCTTAACTGCTGGCCCCAGGTCTCATCGAGAGAACTTGTGAGAGAAAGCAAGGTGGATGCCCTCCAAACATGGACACTGGAGGTTGGCTTATAGTCTCTGTGTATCTACATACACCAACACAGGCACTCCTGCACACACATGAGCATGTACACCTGCACCCCTTAAGACAAAGAAATGGGGGCCCCTTGGCTTGTGTGGGATGGAGGTGTCATAGAGGAGGAGCTGCAGAGCTTGGCTACCCAGCACGGAGGACCCCTACATTTGCCCCGTGGGTGTTGCGAGGCCTGAGGGGGGACTGGAATGTCCCATAGCCTCACATGTTGCTGGCATCATGGCTGGTCTGATTGGGGAGACATCAAAGGGATGAGGGCTGTCAGTGGGTGCTTAGCACTCTGTCGCCTTGAAGAGGGACTGATTGCAGAAAGAGTGAAGATGGGGTGTGGGGGTGGTGATGTGGGAGACTGCCTGATTTCAGAATAGGTAAAGCTGGAGGGAGGCATTCAAAGATTTGACCTTGAGATCCAAGCCGGAATGTTGGGGAGGCTATCTCGGCTTTAACCAGAGCTAAAGATAGCAGGGGGAGAGGCTTTCTCAGGGATGGAGCTTAGGGGGAAGGAAAGGCATTTGCTTTTGGAGAATTTTTGTGACGTTGCTTGAGAGGATAATCAGAACTGAGTCTCCTTTTTGGCTAAAGCATTTTAAAGTCTGCAAAGTGCTTGTGCACGTGACTTCCCTCTTTTTATTTATTTTTTATTTTTTTATTTTTTTTTTATTTTTTTGGTTTTTTGAGACAGGGTTTCTCTGTGGTTTTGGAGCCTGTCCTGGAACTAGCTCTTGTAGACCAGGCTGGTCTCGAACTCACAGAGATCTGCCTGCCTCTGCCTCCCGAGTGCTGGGATTAAAGGCGTGCGCCACCATCGCCCGGCTGACTTCCCTCTTTTTAAATGTGCTTTTATTTATGTGTCTGTCACATGCATTGTGGCTTCCTATGCATGGATAGGATGGCTTCCTATCAGATGATAGGAACTGGAGTTACAGGAGGCAGTGAGCTGCCTTGACTGATGTGGGTGCTGGAATCTGAACTTGGGTTCTCGGGAAGAGTGACACAGGTCCTTTGTTGTTGTTTTGAGACAGAGTCTCTTTATGTAGCCCTAACTGTCCTGGAACTCACAATGGCTGCCCTTGAACTCAGAGATCTGTCTGCCTCTGCATTGCCAGTGCTGGGACTAAAGGCGTGTGTTACACTCATCTGCAGCAAATGCTCTTAGCCACTGAGCCTCCTCTCCAGCCCCAGGTTTTTTCTCTCTCATTTATCCTTGGTGTGGTAGGCAGGGTGGGGTTCCACGTTTTTCATCTCGCAGATGAGGAAGGGAGGCTCTGCCATGCCTAGGAGATGGCTTAGGGTCTTTTCTCTCAGATGATTGGCACTTGCGGTGTCAGTGGGATGGGTTCGGGTGAGATTCTGATGGGCTTCTACCCCTTCGCTGTGTCAGAAGTTACCTGGCTTTTCTTGTCTGTTTGACAGGGCTGATAATATCTGCACCATCAGCCCCGGTGGTGGGGGAGGCCAAATAAAACAACCCAAGTGAACGGATACTGGCGAATACAAAGCAGGGTGCAAGCATCTGTCCTTTAAAGGTTGTGCTCTCTTTGTACTGTGCCTGGGGGTCAGCTGGCCACCGGGAGGGGAGATGGGGAAATCCAGGGTCACGCTGATCTGGGTTTACTCTGGTGCTGTACACAGGAGCAAGGACATGCCCTACGGAAGGGGGTGGAATGCTGGGCTCTGGGACATGGTGGTGCTGCCCACGCAGCCTGAGCCTTCCAACTTGTCAGGGAAGCCAAAGGCTCACATGTACCAGAAACACTGTGTTTTAATTCAGAGGCCTTGGGACCATATATGATTTATTATATCATGGACATTCTGTGTGACACTTGATTCCCTTGAATCTTATTTTTATTCTTCTTGTTTGGTTGTTTGCCTTTTCTTTTTGGGTGTGCATGCACGAGCATACATGAACTGTGGATGGAGGCCAGAGGTGTCTTGCTTTTCTGCATTTTTTTTTTAAAGACAAGCTCTTTGAAGACGGAGGTTCCCAAATTGGCTAGACTGCCTCTATCTTCATTGCATGGGAGTTACAGACACTTTGTGCCATGCCTGGCTTTTTCTGTGGCTGCTGGGGACACAAACTCGTATGTGTATGTTCGTCCAGCAGGGTCCTTAGCCACTTAGTCATCTCCCTAGCCCCCCTTTTGTTTTCTGAACAGTGCTGGGATTCAAATCCGCCCCCCCTCCCCGGGTATGCTAGACAGGTGCTCTACCACTACAGCTTTCACTATGTTCATCTTTGAAATGTTACTGCATGCCCTGAAAATACAGAATGACTTGTGAGTTCCCACGGCCCGGCGTGCTCCTGTGCTTTCGATCCAACACCTGTTCCTTCCAGCATAAGTTAAAAGAGAGTGGGAGATGGAAAGACACAGCATTGGTATTCGGAGGGAGGGGCAATGGGCCCCCAGGAGTTATTCCAGATAAGGAGGCAGATTTTTCTCAATCCTCCCACAGAACTAGTCCTTTTGACAACTGATCCTGGTGCAGAGAGACTGACTTTGGCCATGAGACCTGCAGATAAATCATTTATGTTCTTTTAAGTCATGTTGTTGTGGCCATTTGTTACAGCAACGTAAAGAAACTAATAAAGTGGACTTAGGATTCACTATGATTATCGCATGCACGGATGCCTTCTACTGCATGGCTGTACCACAACATGCCTGTTCATTTATCAACGGATGAGTGTTTGGGTTGCTTCCAAGTTTGAGCTATTACGAACGAAGCTGCTATGAACATTCATATATAGGTCTTTGTGTGGACATATGTTTTCATGTCTCTTGAACATTTGCCCAAATGCCTATGCGTGGGATTGCTGGGTCACAAGAGCTTATTTAGCTTAACAAGATGCTGCCAGCATGCCTTCCAAAGTGGTTGTGGCATCTCGAGTCTCTATCAGCAGCTATGAGAGCTATAGTTACACTGTATCCTAGCCAGTGCTCAGCATTGTCAGTCTTTTTAATTTTGGCCATTATAATAGATGTTTAATGCTATCTCATTGTGATTTTAATTGCGTTTCCCTGATGACTAATGATGTTGAACATTTTTTCCCATGCTTTTTGGCCATCTGTAGCTCATCTTTTATGCAATGTCTGTTCAGTTCTTTTGTCTATTAAAAATTGGGTCATTTGACTTATTATTAAATTTTAGGAGTTCTTTATATATTCTGACTAGACATCCGTTATTGGATATGCCTTCTGCAAATATTTCCTTGCCGTCTGTGGCTGGTGTTTTATTCTGATGCTCGTGCCTTCCAGAGAGCAGCTGCTTTAAATATTGATGAAAGCCAACACAGTGGGATGCCCGAGTTAAGGCGTTTTTGTTTAACCTAAGGTGAACAGAATTTTCTTCCAATTTTTCTTCTAGAACTTTTATAGATTTTGCTCTTTCGTTTAACTCTCTGGCCCAGTTTAATTCTTCTGCAGAGAATGAGGTAAGGGTTAAGGTTTATAAAATTAAAAAATATTGAGATGTCTAGCTGGTTTGGAATCAGGATAATCCTGGCCTCACAGTTAGCCTCGTGCTCAGTCTTGTGGGGAATATACTGGTAAAATCTGATCTGCGTGCGATGGAAATTTTTTCCCTTTCCTTTCCCATTTTCTTTTTTACTCTTTCTTTGAAACAGGGTCTGTGTAGCCCAGACAGGCCTTGAACTCATGATATTCATGCGTTAGCTTCCTAAATGCTGGGAGTACAGGTGTGTGTCACCATCCTAGATCCCTGTTGGAAGTCACCCTCTCCAAATATGACAGAGGTGGATTTCGATGAGTTTGTGTGATGTACCGATGAGCTGCTTTGGGCTTTCAAAGAAGGGACAAGTCACATGAAATCTAAACGAAGGAGGTGACCCTGGAGAGGCTTTTGTCGTCACCATTTCTCCTGGGAAGAAGACAGGGCTGACACCTTCCTTGAATTGTAAAACAAAGTGGTCTTACTAAAAAGTGATGTCTGGCCCAGTGATTTCAAGCAGGTGTGGGAGGAGGAATGCGTTGGGTGGGCAGCTATGGGTGCCCTGGGTTAGAGGAGAGTCCATCAACTCATCTCTAGGGGTTGGGCATGCGTACGTGAGGATGCCTTTGTTTTCCCAGTCTCAACTCTGAGCCATACTCTCCCTGCAATGAATATGGTGCTGAGAAGAGGAAGGAAGGAAGGAAGGAAGGAAGGAAGGAAGGAAGGAAGGAAGGAAGGAAGGAAGGAAAGGAACCAGCCTCAATGGAGCACTCCCTTACCCTCTAGCTATGTGTCCAGCACCCAGCCTACATCATCTCATCCTGACAGTCCCCCACTGCACAAGAGCAGCTTGGCCCTTCCCATGCTTGCAGACTCAAAGGGATAAGTGCACGTTACCGTGTTGAGTCCGAGGTCTCCGCTCCTGGCTCCGTATGGCTCTGGTATACCATATTCCTCCAGCTGCCTCTCAGAGGATGACTGGCACAGAGGCTGGGCTGGATGGAAAGCAGAGGAGGGTTGGGTCTGGCTGGGTCTTTGTGGGTTTGCTCCGACTTAGCCAAAGTGTTCTGTGCTGCTGGCTGGGAAGTGGCTGGCTGGCTGCATGGCTGGAGTTTGCAAAGAGTCTGAAGATCCTTCTGCTAGAGGGGCTTTGAAAGTTGCAGCTCCCAGTAGCATCTATCATCTGGGTCTTCTTCTCCAGATTGAATCCGTCAGGGTTTTAGTGGCTTATCTGACCTTACTTCTTCCTTACCTGTGCGGCCTCACCTGTCACTCCCTCCACTTCCTGTCACACATTGGTTCTGGGAAGGACCCTTCAGCAATTCTACCATTTGACCCTGTTGTCTGCTTCCTCATTCCCAAATTCCTTTGGTTTCCTCTAAAGAGGCGTGAGTTTACTAGGGATGAAAGCAGACTGGGATCTTGTGTGACTTCAGATTCACGGGTGTGTGTGTGTGTGTGTGTGTGTGTGCTCCCCTCTCAGTGTCATGTCATGGCATCCTGGATGGTGCAAGTTCCCATCGTCACTCCCTTTCCTCCAGGACCCTTAGCCATGGGCCCTCTGCGGGATAAGGACTCTTGCCTGTCTGCCTCTGAATATGCTTTGTTTGGTCATCATGGTCCTGGCTACTGCCAACTCAGAAAACCTGAGCCAGGGCCAAGCCTGGCTGCCTGGTCTCCTGGACAGCATTGCATGCTGCTTTGCGTCAGCAGAAAACGTATCCCCTGCCAGTCACATTCTAGAGCACCCTGTCCCTTGCAGCCCTGGCCTGTGAGGCCTCTGGGCCAAGTCCCACTTGCCAGGCTGTTTGATCTCTCTGCCCACATACCTGATGCTTCAGGAATCCCGAAATATGGCGTGGTGGCTTCATGACCTCAGGCGAGGTGCTTGAAGTTGGGTTTCCATGTCTGTTCCTCCTTGCTGGGGTTACCAGGGGTGTCACCTCTAAGCTCCTCCCAGCTCCCAAAATACCAGCCCTACCTCCCAGTACTGCCAGAAAGTGCTTAGCACATTAGCGGGTTTAGCCACTGCCACGGTGACAGGCACTTAGGAGGCTGCGGCAGCACAGAGATCTCATCGTGAATTCCTTCCAGTGCCTCACTATTTTGACAACACAGGGCAGCACGGTTACCAGGAACCTGCCCTGCCTGTGAGTTAGGAGGGTGGGGTGGGGGTGATGAGAGAAACAGCAAACGAGGGATCCTGAGAGAGGGGGGACCGCACCTGCCTCTCGTTTTGCTGTGACTGCATCTGTCTTTAGCAGGCCTGGCTGGCAGAACTCTCTTTGGCCTTCTGGAGCTCGCTCGGAACAGGTCTTGGATCCTGACAACTTTCTTTTTCCAGAGTGGCCTCGGCTCAGCGGCTTCTCTTGCAAGGGAGGCAAGAGACTCCTAGTCCTGCCAAGGAGGCAGCCAGGCAGGCTGGGAGAAAGTCTCACCCAGCAGCAGCCCTGTGCTCTGAAGCCCCAGCCCTTGCTCCTTCTCTGCCACCTCAGGCTGCAGGCCCTGAAGCACGTCTTCAGCTCTCTAAAACCCGCGGTTCTCATCTGCAGGCCAGAATAACATGGCCAGCTCTACTTACCTCTGTGTAAGGCTTGTCTTCTGCAAGAGACAGTGGACATGGGCCTGTTTCGAAAGGGTGAGGTGAAGCCTTCTGTGAGCTCCTGAAGGGAAGACACTGTGTTTTACTTGCTGTGAATTCCTCCATGATGTCCAGTCTGTGGGATGTAAAGGAAAATATGATGGCTTTCTAGAAGCTGCCAGTGTCTTCCACGGATGAGTATGGTGAGGAACAGGAAGGCTCATGATGTACTGGTGTACGAGGGCTGCTGTAACAAACAGCACAGACTACCTGAAGGCCTAAACATCAGGAACGTTATCTGTTACATGGAGGAGGCAGAAGTTCATGACCAGCGTCAGCTGTGTGGGCTCCTCCTGTGGACTCTGAAGAAGTGTCTGTTCTGTGGCCCTCTCTCCACTTCTGCAGTTTTCTGGGCATTCTGGCATTCCCTAGGGAGAAGTATCACCCCCCCCCGCTTTATCCTCACAGGGTTGTGGTGTCCCTGTGTGCCTGGCTCGGTTTCCAAGTGGCCGGTTTAATTTTAAACGAAGACACAAATTTTTCCTGAATTTTTGGTCTTTGTGTCCTAGAAATAGTTTTATTTTTTCCCCAAATGACTTTAAAAAAGTAGAATCATTCTGTTTGTCTTTTAAAATCAAATGTAGTATCAGTTTATATTCTTCACCTTCTCCCGCCCTCCCTGCCCACTTCCTGTTTTGCTATCTATCTTGGGCTGGCCTTAAATCCATCACCACGGCAGGCTGGCCTGAGAACTCAGTCCTCCCACCGCAACTTCCTGAGTACTGGAATCACAGGCATATCCCAGCATGCCCTGCTTCCTACTTCTTTTCTGTGCCATCCTTCCCCTCGAGCCTCACAATGTGTCTCTGAGTCATGGGTGCCCAAATGCTGATGTAGGATTCACATTTCCCCCCTTCTTGTGCCATATCTATTATCCTGGTCCCCAGGGTCATTTCAGTGCGCACCTCCGGCAGGGAAGCCCCTTCTGTGCGTGTCTCCATTTGACTTAGGTACTGGCATATCAATGGCATGTGCTGGGCTGGAGCCTTCCAGAACTGGTGTGCTGCTGAACCATCATGCTGGAGATGACCTTTGCAGGACCTGGCTCTGTCCCGTCAGCCTGTCCTTTGTTTCCAAGGTCCGCTGCTCTTCATCCATCTATATCTTCCCCATGAACTCCCCAGTTTAGGAAGATGGATGGACATGGGAGAATACCTTCATTTATATGCTTGCTCCGAAGAAGAAGAGATCTATAGAATCCTTCTCATGAATGCCATATGCTTTCCATATTTTTTCTCATATTTCTGTCTCTTGATATTCCCAAGAATCAGATACTTTCACTGTCTTCATCTTACAGGTGGGCGTTTGGGGTTTGAGCTACTCAGTCATTTCTAGCACTGCCGTTTCCTCCCACGCATGAGGAATGTGGGCAGTGGCCACCCATCTTAGAGTTGTCTGCAGACATCATATTTCAGGGGTTCTCCAGTCTGCGGAACCCCAAAGGAGTCAGAGAAGCTCAAGAATCTGTGTTCCAGTCCAGCCTCCAGAGACCCCGTTATACACACAGGGTGAGACCCATCCACACCATGTTTCCTACCCCCTGTTCCTCCCAGGCTGGGAAACCTGCAATCCGTCTGTCTTAGCTGGGTTTCTATTGCTGTTAAGAGACACCATGACCACAGCAACTCTTACAAAGGAAAACATTTTCCTTTTCTCCAAAGGTGGGCACTTACAGTTTCAGAGGTTTAGTTCATTATCATCATGGCAGGGAGCATGGAGGCCTGCAGGCAGATGTGGTGTTGGAGCTGAGAGTCCTACATCTTGCAGGCAACAGGAAGTCGGCTGAGACCCTGGGCATTCTCCTGAGCATAGAAAACCTCTAGGACTGCCCCCACAGTGACGTGCTTCCTTTAACAAGGTCAGAGCCACTTCAACAAAGCCACACCTCCTAATAGTGCCACTCCTTATGTGGTTATGGGGGCCAGTTGCATTTAAACCACCAGACCATCATGCATGGCTCTGAGCAGAATGGCGCATGTGATATGCCTTTCCCTTTTCCATGCCTCTTTTCTTCTGTAGGGTGATCCTTGGAGGTCTGGTGGGCTCCTATGGTGAGAGAGTGGCATGTGTGGCTATGTTGGCATCCCTACTTTTCACGTTTTCTCTAGAGTCTATGCTTGTTCTGTGGTCCCTAGGAAGGCATCTGGCCTGGGGTGTGCAAGGCAGGATGTGGAAGCTGGGTGTTGTTGTTGTTGTTGATGATGATATAGAATTGTTCCCATTACTCTGCAGGACCGAGTGTTCCAGGATGAAATTGTGGGTGAATCAGGGCTCCGTAGAGAACCCTGACCCATCTTACTTGCTGTTCTATCCTCTGCCCTTCTGCCTTCCTCACCTTCCAGTTCCATCTGGAATCCCATCACCAGCCCCCTCCCCCCCAAATACTCATGCCTAAACCAATGACCTTTCTAAAAACCCAGTCCCGCTGGGCTGTGGTGGCACATGCCTTTAATCCCAGCATTCAGAAGGCAGAGGCAGGTAGATCTCTTGTTTAAGGTCAGCCTGCAGAGTGAGTTCTAGGACAGCCAGGGCTATACAGAAAAACCTTATCAAAAAATGATAAAAACCAAACCAAACCTAACCAAACAAATAAATAATCAAACCAAAACGAAAACCCAGTCCATTCCAGCCACTTAACAAATGAACAAACAAGCAAACACCAGCTGCCGCCACCGCCAAAGGCTCAAACACTGTTGACCTGTGCACTGACTGGGCGGTGATGACTTGCTGAAGTTCCCACCTATGGAAACCCTGCCCCGGCTCTTTCGGAGGCATGTAACCATCATGGAGGGCTTAGCTGGCACAGGCTCTTAGCAATCATAGGACCCTGGAGCTAATTTGTCAACCTAGTGAAGGCGGGAACCTTCTGCATCCCACAAGAGGAACATCTCTGGCCTGGAGGAGATGCTCACTAGATGTTTCTTGACTGAACTGAAAAGCAGCATCACGCTAATCCTATGTAGAAAGAGCGGACAGTCGAGATGATGTGGACTCACCTGAGGAATTGAGTCTATCCTTGTTGCTAATGAGAAGATACCAAAGACTAGGTAAGTTATAAAAACAAGAGGCTTAGCTAGTTCAAGGTTCTGGTTCCACAGCCTATGAACCGTATCTATGATGGCCTTCTTTCAGGCAGAAGCATGAGACATTGCACGTTGAGAGACAGTGTGCATGTGTGTCTCTTGGTCTTTGTCCCCTTTCCAATAAAGGCATCAGTGTTCACCCGGAACTACTCCATTATGGTCCACTTTCTAACTTTCCCTAGGATACTTCCTCTAAATACCAAGGTTGGTTTAGGTTTCTACCATTTTCAGTACTTCACGATAGTGATACAATTCTACTGTGAATTACAGAGGGGCCATACTATATTAATGATGTTGATCATACAACAGATAGTGTTTGGGTTTAGAAACCAAATCAACAAAACTGTTTTTTTTTAGTTTCTTACTTGAACCAAAATCTGAGTTACGTCTTCTTTTGTTTTTGTTTCATTTGGCGACAGGTTCTCATTATAAAGACCTTCAGCTCATGATCCTCCTGACTCAGCCTCCAGAGAGAGGGTTGAAACAGGCATGGAACACAATTCTTGTAAGATACAGGTTCTGAAGTAGTCTTTACAAAGCCAAGAGACCCCTGGCTGGTATTCTGGTAGGAAGAGATCTGAATAGAGAGTAGCAAGTTTTTTTTTAATAATAATTATTTTTTTAAATTGGCATCTCTGAAGATGTTGGCTGGGGATTCCAGGTTAACATTTAAATACATTCTTATCCAAGGAGTAAATGGTAGGCTCACACATTATTAAAAATTTAACTTGGAAAAACGTCCTTGGAGTGCAGCGTCTGTCCAGAGTGGAGAGGCCCTGTGGTGAGCCTCTTGCCGGCAGAATGGCCGCAAGGCCTGCTGAGACTTGCTCAGCATCCTACTTTTCCTGTTGGAGTTCAAAATGTCTTGTAAAATATCCAGTGAAGCAATTTTCTTGCTCTCCCTCCCCTCCTCTTTCTCAATTCCTCCACAAAGCAGGACATTTGATGCTGTGGTGGGGCTGCGGAAAGAATTCTCCATGTGACTCAAATCATATATCTCTGAAACGTGTCTCGTCTTTGTAGCTGTCAACCCTGACTCTTGCCCCATTTCTGAGCTCCCCCTCCAGGCTTCTAATCCTTTTCTGATCCTCCCTTCCTGGGCACCAGTCCATTCCTGACCTTTGTCCTGTTCCTAACTCCGACTGTATCCCTTATCCTATCTCTTTGCTTATCTCTTTCCATTCAGGAGAGCTGGAGGAGGGTGGCCTTCAGCCAGCGTCCCAAACCATTTGCTTCTCACTTTTCTGGGTAGGTTTTAGAAGCTGAAGGTTTAGTGACTTGTTTTCCAGGTGTTGTCCAAAGGCCCCTCTGTCAACACTAGCAAGTGTTAGAGTGTACAGTATCACACACCATTTTTAAAATAAGATAATTCATCATTATCCGTGTGTGTGTGTGTACATAAATGTGAGTGTATAAAATGTTTTCTCTTCTTCCACGTGCTTCCCAGGGATCAAACTCCAGTTCTGAGACTTGGCAACAAGTGCCTTTGTCTACTCAGTTCTCTCCCTGTCCCGTCCCTTTTAATCCTGTGAACACAGTCATCATAGTAAAATAATTACAGCGACACTAGTGCATCTCCTGAGCCCCTGTTACCTGTTGTGCACTGCCCTTGGCCCAGTCTCTCATGTCCATCCATTAGGTCCTCACAGAGACCCTAACAGACATCTATTGCAGTCTCTGCTTTAAGGATGGAAAACAGGCACAGATATGTTTGCCTAAGGCATCAGTTAGTGAGTTATGACGATCACTGAATGACGAAGTGGCCCAAATTCCATTCAGATTGTGTTCTGACTAGGTGAAGGGTTTGTTTCTAGGTCCCTGGTCATCTCCTAGGTGGGTCTGCTAGGATGTTGTAGCGAGGTGCACTAGGAGGGAGGAAACTCATTTCTTTGATCTTGCAGGTAGGTAAGCCCTGTCTTGGGCCATGTGAGAAACAAAGGAGAGGCTGTCCTGAGGAGCCGAGGGGGGAAGGTGAGGTCCAGGGGAGCAGGTGGACAGCCGTGCTGACCAACTTCCCAGTCTTTCTGCATTTTAGCAAATATTTACCCACCGGGCAGCGTGGGGGCTGTCTATCCTAAGTCCTCAGGATTGACCGCACGACTGTTTTAGGTGGCTAGACAAGCCATAGGAGAGCATGTCGGTGAGGGGAGGATTGTAGGTGTGAAAATTCGTTGGACTTTGGGTGTCAACTGGTTGTATTTCTATTATATGCCTCCTACACTTCTAGAACAGTGTCAGTGGCAAAGGTAGGCTCCTTCCCCTACCTTTTTAGGGTTTTAGATAGGGTTTCTCTTGCTGTGAAGAGACACCATGACAACAGCAACTCTTATAAGAGAAAACATTTAGTTGAGTAGCTCACCTACACTTCTGAGGTTTAGAATTATTGTCATGGGGGACATGGTGGCTGGGAGTATGGCGGTGTGTAGGCAGACATGGTGCTGGAGAGGTAGGCAGGAGTTCAAGATCTTGCACAGGCAACAGGAAGTGGTCTCAGACACTGGACAGTATCTTGAGCATATATGAGACCTCAAAGCCAGCCCCCACACTTCCTCTAACAAGACCACACCTCACAAGACTACACCTACTCCAACAAGGCCACACCTCCTAACAGTGTCCCTCCCTTTGGGGGTCATTTTCTTTCAAACCACCACACCCAGAAAAGAAAATTATTACGATGTAGTATCTCCCCAGAGTTTGCAGGGTTGAATCTTTTTTATATAATGGGTAATGAAAGGGCTGGTGAGATGGCTCAGAGGGTAGAGGTGCTTGCTGCCAAGTCCAGTGACCTAAATTTAATATATGTGATTCACATGGTGGAAGGCTAGCTCCAATTCTGGCAATTTGTCCTCTGACCTCTGCACCCAAGCTATGGCATGTGCATACACACAAAACACACCCACACAGTATAATAAAAAAAATAAACACATAATAAAAAAGAGGTAGAGCATGAGTTATTTAAAGCCCTTTACTGTCATGAGTTGGAGCCACTGTGGTGGGTATGGCAGGAAGGAAGAGGGGCAGGGACTAGGCCTTGTTTATTGCTTGCACAGGCTCAAGAACCATCCTGGAGGGATGGGCCAACATGTGAGCAGAGTCCTGGCTGTGGGAGGCGCCAGTCATGGATGGTTAAGATTGTTGAAGGTTGGTAGAGCAACATGACTGCCTGGAAGTGGCCACTGGGTGTGGCAAGGAGAAGGAAAATGAGTAACCATGAGAAAGTGTCAGGGGAAGGATGGTTAAAAGATGAGGGGGGCAGATGGAGACCAAGCATGCTTGTGTGTGTGTGTATGTGTGTGTGTGTGTGTGTGTGTGTGTACATGAATATGCATGCATGTATGTGTATGTTGAAGCAAGGTTTCAGCAGCCCAGACTAGCCTCAGTGTAACCGATGACCTTGAACTTCTGAATTCTAATGCCCCTGTTTCCACTGTTCCCAGGATTATAGGGTTTCAGGCATTCAGTGTTGGGACTGAACCCAGGGCCTCATGCATGCTAGGCAGGCTACTCTATCAACTGTCAATGATATAATTAAGGAGGCTTTATTGGTGTTGGTGTGAGGAGGGAGGTTGGCTAGCTCTACAAAGGTCCTCAGTGACTTACTGGGAATGTCTGTTGTCATGACATCTCCTGAGTGTGTGGGGGTGGGAGTGGGGGTGGGAAGGGAGGCAGATTATTCCTGGGAGGAAGGGAAGAGGAGAGTCCCTGTGGAGAGATGAGAGGTATTTTCCTTAAAATCAGAGGTGTGCTGGAAAACACAATTCTGTCTTCAGACTTTTGCTATTGCCCGGTCAGGTGAAAATGGCCCCACGTGGGGTTGGCCGGCTACCCCTGCCTGTCCTCCTCCTTAGCATGCTGGTTTAGCAGCATAGGTTTGCATAGGTTTCTCCTGGCCCCCGCCAGGGCTGGGAGGCAGGTCCTAGGTTCAGCCAGAGCTGTATGTGGAATCTAGGAGTGTATGTCTTGAGGGCTGGTGGGGAAGCTTCACTTTGCCTGTGAGACAGTTGAGGCTCCTAGAAGAAGGTGGCTGCTGCTTTGTTCCCCAGCTGCCAGCTGGACACCTTACCTGTGGCGGATATGGGACACACATACATCCAGTCAGTCTAGGAGACAGCTAGCTAGGATTTGAGAATCCAGATATTCAGATTCCTTGTCGTTCAGTGACACCGTCTGGAGACAACTCCAAGTATCGTAAGGTCCCTTTCACTAGAGTACCAAGAGGGAATCTCTCCAGCTCTCTCGTTTTAAAAGGTTCATCATTTATTGTTATGTGTGTGAATGTTTGCTGTATGTGTGTACATTAAGTGTGTGCCAGAAGGTCAAAAGAGGGTGTCACATCCCCAAGACCTGGGGTTATGGATGGTGGTGAGCTGCTGTATGGGTGCTGGGAACAGCAAGGCTTCTCAATCACTGAGCTCCCAAAGGGAATATTTCATGGAATTGGGTTGTTCAGTAGAGCCAGGTTCTGCTACTTTTGAGGGCTTCCAATGTGTTCTATGTTGACCTTATCACTTCTTCATAGCCAGTAAACCTTCCCCTACTTGCTGTCTTCTTGTTGAAAAAATGGATTCAACCCTTCTGATCCCTTCCCCCAATTCTTGAGCAATTTCACTGAAAGAAGGCCTTGTGGGTAAAGAAAAAGTGTTCTGCTCTCATTCTGGTAGGAGAGAGAGCCGGCTCCAGCAGCTTGCTGTCTTAGCATCCTGTGGATTGCTGTTTTTGTTGTTGTTTGTTTCTTGTGGGTGGGGTAGCCTCCAGTATGCAGATGCTCACCAATACCTTGGCTTTGCTGTCTCTTCTTCTAGGGTAATTATAGGTTGGCACAATGCGCCTATTGTTCCACAATGAAGCAGCGTGCTAGGGGAGACCTGCAGAGAGGATCAGGAATGGAATTGTTTGTGTTAGTGTGAGTGTGTGTCCTCAAATTACACCTCACATTGTACCTCAAATCACACACACACACACACACACACACACACACACACACACACACACACACACACTGTAGCTTTGAAACCTGTGCTGGAACTAGCTCTTGTAGACCAGGCTGGCCTTGAATTCAGAGATCCACCTGCTGCTGCTGGGATTAAAGGCGTGCGGCTCCACCGCCCAGCTCAAGTTATATTTCTTCTTCTCACCCACACCCTATCAGTTGTTTGTACTTCACTACCTCCTCCTCCTCCTCCTCCTCCCCCTCCTCCTCCTCCTCCTTCTTCTTCTCTCCACCCCTCCCTTCTGGGGTCACCACCAATGGCAGGGTGTGGCAGCTTCCATCTTAAATGCTAGGCTAGGGTGTTGAGAGAAGTGTTTAAAATTCTTTCAGTGGATTTGTTGACCTCTTCCACTGGATGAGTTGTATTGCTCATTTGAGTTGTTCAGAATCTTTTTACTTTATACAGTTTGTGATGGTTTCTGAAAAATGTTGGGTGTCACCCATTCACCCATCCACGCACCCACCCTTCCATCCACCTACTCATTCACCCACCCTTTCATCCATCCATCCACTTACCCACTCATCCACCCACCATCCATCCACTCATCCATTCACCCATCCATCCATCTACCCTCCTACTCACCCATCCACCCACACATCCATCCATCCATCCATCCATCCATCCATCCATCCATCCATCCATTCACCCT